>NC_135228.1:15492610-15842610 GCF_052324685.1 Brachyhypopomus gauderio
TCCAACTTCTCCTCAGCGGGCAGGTGGGCGGGGCTTCAGCACAGACCCGCCCATTGGCAGATGGACCACTGAGCTCTGCTCCTGCGCAAAGCGAGGTGCGCGAGGCCTAACGAAAGCAGAAGAAGCTAAACACGTACCACATGAGGCACCGAGAGAGCGTCAACTTCGAAGGGCAATACGTGTGCGTGTGTGTGTGTGTGTGTGTGTGGGGGGGGGGGGTGTTCAAAACAGAGCATTGCACAATCACGTAACCTGAGCTGGCGAGCATGTTTTACCCCCGGCTGGGGCCCCGAGCGGACACTCCCCACCCCCCAGTGTGGCTTTACAGATGAGGGGAGACGGGGGACGTTAACCGCCCCCTGTACCCATTTTCCCATAAACCTTCTGAGGACACGATGTCAAGCCAAACTGTGCGCTGCCTCTTGAACACACCCCTCCCACTGGCTAGAGGGTGGAGCAGAATCTGGTGGGGGTGTCACCAGGGTGGTGAAGGTGAGGGGTGGGATTGACATGAGGGGTAGGGTGGAGTAGGGCGGGGGTCAACAATGCCGCCCCTCCCCAAGCTGAGGGCAGTGGAAAAGGGGGAGGGGCGCTGGACATAGAGGAGAAGACAAGGAGACCAATGGGTACACAGAGCCAAACGCAGACCACACTCACAGCTGACCAGAGGGTGCAGGCTACATAAAGGCATTCAGGTCTGCATAACGTGCACACCAAAAATGTATTTTTCCTGAATTCATCACATCCAACCACACAGCCGGGGTCACCCGTCTCATCCCACTGCAACAGGGACGTAAACGTCCCAAAATGAAGCCGCCACACCTGTACGGACTTTTCCATCCGTTTTTATACCACGTCGTGTTATTTAAAGACTCCGCTCTTTAAGTCAGTGCTGGGCTGAGCGAACGTGACCCTCCATCACGTCAGGATATGACCTCGGTCGTCCCTCATCTCAATTAAAACAACGAACCAAAACAGGCCGGTGTCATGAAGGATCAACATGAACTCACTTCAGCGAAGGTGTAGGTTCAGGACACCCTCAACACCCACATTTATGGCAAGAGAGTTTGTAAAGGGCGGCTCGTGGCGACCCAAGTCCTCCTCGGATAAAACACCGACTCGCTGGGAAGATTCAGCAGGCCCCATCGCTACATCGGTATTCGTCTTTACGTGCCAGCGCCGCACGAACCGTAATGACCGACGGGGACGCCGGGTAACGCTGGCCATCACGCGGGGGTGACGTTCAGGGGCGGAACCGCGTCGCTGCACTGTTGGGGGTTAGCGGGAGGCGGGCGGAGTCCCTAGCGGTGCTGCGCAGGGTGGAGCGGGGGAGGGGTGGGGGGGGGTGTCGGGCGCATGCGCTGGTGTTGTTTAAATATGTCAGGGCGGCGTGGTTTTAATGCGGGCTGTTGGGCCCTGGGGCACATCTTGTTCCGTGTACCAGCCTGCGCCGTCACCGTGTCCCGTCTGTGTAGCCAACGCACCAACAGTCCAAGAGAATGAGGGCGAGAACGAGGGGGGGAGAGAGAGAGAGAAAATAAAGAGAAAAAGAGATGGAGAGAGTGAGTGAGAGGATACACATGTAAGGTCACAGCTGTCTGGTGGTGTGTGTGAGTGGAAGAAAGCGGGATGAGGTAGAGAGGTTAGACACACACACACACACACACACACACACACACACACACACACACACACACACACACACACACACACACACACACACACACACACACAAGAAGGGCTGTGAAGTAAGGACTTGCTCCCCCTCTGGAGTTTTGCATTGCTCTCTTAAAGGTACAAGGCCCACCTCAGAATGACCCCCTCTCTATTATGGATCCCTTTTACAGCCGGTCAGTACCATCATGTCTGACTCCCTCTTCCTGGTACACATATGCCCTCCTGGCTACCAGAACTTGCAGGATTGCTTCACGACTCTTGATCCAAACTGTGTCCGGTTGCTTTCCTCTCTCAGAGTCCCACTCGCACGATAACTCCTCTCTGTCCCGAGATGTTCCCACAGCCCACCGATGTAGCCTGAAGTCGACATACCGGTCCCTACATCTGTCGCCATTATAGCCTTGGGAGTGGACCACTAATCCCGCTATAGAAAACGCCTGCGTGCTGTCGGCCTGTCTCTACGGTCGGAGAGCCTCCACACTCATCTTCGCAGGGACTCTGTGTCCCACACGCCGAGCTCCCCCACCCGGTCTCGCTACTTTGACGGTGTGTGGTGGCAGGTCTCCCCCTGATCTCTCCTTGACCGTGCAAATCAAGAGTCTCCCTCGGTCTTCCTTCCTGCACACAGCGTGCACAAACGCACCGAGGCAAGGCCTCCTCTGACAGCTCCACCCTTCCTCTTTAGCAGGGTGTGACCTCTGTGGGAGAGAAAAAACGTCCACCAAGAAACACATAACAGCCTGTTGGTCTAGGAGAAGAGCGTGTGTGTGTGTGTGTGTGAGCGTGTGTGAGAGGAGAAGGAAAGCGAGAGACAGAGGGAGAGAGAGTGGGAGGATGTGTGAAGCCAAGCCAACCCAGACAGGACCCTTACTCACAAAGTTCAAGGTCAGAGAGGCCTCGGCAGGGTTTGTGTCGAGTCACATGCGCACGCAAGGCACAGAAGGCCCGCGGTGCCAGGCAGAACGGGGCAGTGTTTGATTTCGGTTCGTCACTTCTGCGCTAGGACCGTGCCAGCTCTAGGGCGGCGCACTTCGCAACTTAACAGTGCCCCAGATGACAGCTGGGAGTCAACAGTTTTATGGACACAAATGATAGCACACAGCACCCACACCCACACCCCACACATACACGCCTAGGAGTGTCTCCCAAATGGCTGGCACAGTCACCACAGCAGAGACAGCGAGCTCTTATCTCACCACACCCTACTGACGCAAGCCCTGCTGCTACTTCCCACAGGCCTCCCGCCCTCTCTCTCTCTCTCTCTCTTTCTCTTTCTCTCTCTCTTTCTCTTGTTCACACACACACACTCACCCCCCCCACCCCCATAACATGCTTAGCTTATTTAAACCTAGCAGCCCATTGGTTTGTGCACACAAAACTTATCTTTGAAACAAATTCCTACAACACAGTCTAAAAAAAGGAATAATAAACTTTATGTTGTCCACCCACAAAGGAATAACCCCCCCCTCAAAATCTACATAACCAAAACATCTAGATGTCACATTTTATAAGCTTGGTTTCTGTTTGCAAGGCCTCTGCTGACTGTGAAGCAGATTAACACCCGAGACAGGAAGGAAGTTTCTCTCTCTGTCTCTCTCTCTCTCTCTCTCTCTCTCTCTCTCTCTCTCCGTCTGCCTCCCTCTCTTTCGGTCTGTCTGTCTATAGTTCTCTAGACGGGGACTGCTGACTGAAACCACCCTGAAAGAGTGAGTGAGAGATGGAGTGAGTGAGAGTGGGTGATATCAGCCACTCCCTGAGTGAAGACCTGAGAACACAGACCTGAGAACACAGACCTGAGAACACAGACCTGAGAACACAGACCTGAGAACACGGTCTACTGCCACAGAAGAACAGTGGTGGTGAAGTACACCATGTTTGGTATTTCTGGCTTTTCCTTGAGAATATAACTGGCACTCACATGATGAGGCTACACATATGGGATTTGTATCTAGATTACCAACTCGCCTGGCCTCACAAACTGAGCTGAGGGCTGTTCCCTGTGTCCAACGCCAATTGCCACACACACAGACAAACGCACACACACACACACACACACTTTCAGACACACCCTCTCCACCCTTGAACACCCCACCCCCTCCACCTCCGCTCCCATTTTTTTTTCTTCGTTGCAGCCAGTTTGGTAGAACTGCAGGGGTTGCTATGGGGACGAGATTCTTTCCCTGGTTAATGATTGTGCTGCAATGGTAGGGGGTCATTCTGTCACATCGCCTCTAATCTGGGGAGACATGGACAATATCCTCACAGCCCCCCGTAACACACACACACTCTCACACACACACACACACACACACACACTTCAGTTCCTTCAGTTCTTCTGATTCCACGCATGCAAAGCCCACCTCCACCCATTCCAACACCAGAAAAAAAAGAATGAATGAAAGACACACACACACACACACACACACACACACACACACACACTTTAGGCCACAGAACACAGCAAAACTCCCTCTTACATTTCCTCCACCCTCCTGAAAGTATGCTTCTGAAAGCCCCAGCGCGTACACACCCACCCACCCACACCTCTCCTCAGGCAGCACCTACAAAGTAAATGCTCCACAATCATATCAGGCTGGCGCGGCTCTTCCCCCTTCAGCTGGGCTTCCCTGCGTAAGCAACCACAGGCCTCACGAGGAGAGACTTTTACACCAAAACGGTTCTGTCCGTTTTGGCATTACCAAACTTCCACTGTGAACTCCATTTGGTCACGCTAGGCCATCCACGGATAAAAAAAACACTTTTGGTTTCATTTTGGAACTTGGTTTCATTTTGCAATTTTTCTCCACTTGGCTTGGTGCTTACGAACTGACTCACCTCAGGGTTTCTCGTTGGCTGGTTTGTTTAACGAAGGTTTGAATGTCAGGGGAAGGGCTGCGACGGAGCACGTGCCCACACGGAGAGCTACGTGTGGAGCCTTGCGTGCTTCCGTGAGGTGGGTGTGGGGGTGGGGGGGGCTTACACCCATGGGACAAAAGGCAGAACTGTCATCGTTCGGCACTATTAACGACTCGTATCAAACCACAATCACGGAGCGCTTCGTGGGAGCAGCTGAGGGCCGTCAGACCGCCTGCTCGCTGCTCAACGGCACCGTCTCACGTCCGTCACCGGCCTGCGGCGCCTTCCTGTTATTCACCGCAGTGCATGCGCACGTTCACGAGCGTAGCGTTAAATCGATGGCTAACGCGATAACGGGCAAATGCGATGAATCGTACCACCCATGAGGGTTCACTTGGGAATCTGCAGTGCTTTGACAAGATCTCAGGGCACGAGGTCTTGGATATTTGTTGGGTAAATCCAAGCGCCAAGACCCTTAAGAGGAGGGTAGGTAAGGCCGTGGCAGCTGAGAGTGTGTGGGTTTAGGGAGGTCAGCGAGGCAAGAATGACAGTACAGAAGAGGAAGAAGACACCTCTGACATTTGAGGGAAACCACAATGACAAGAAACAGAGAGTGGAACGACGAGGCAGTCGGCAGCGGAGAGAGACGAAGACAGCGGGGGACGCCAACGGTCGTCCGCAAAGTTTCCGTTACTGCAAGAGAAGTGCAGATCAGGTCGCCGCGTTTTTCAAGCCGACGGACCTCCGGAGATGTCGTTTAATTTGCTTTTTTGCAATGAGCTCATCCTTCGAGATTTCTTAAATGTGACAATCAACCCAACAGCCTCAAGTGAGTCAGGACGAGTCTTCGCCAGAGTGTTCAGCATAGGATTATGACTGCTAGACACAAAACCAGCTTTTCACTGACGAGCATTGCGTCATTTTCACTGAGACAGTCCGAGGACTGATGCGGTCTCCTTCTGCTCACAGAGTGTGGTCTCTCGCAGTGGAGAGTAACTTTAGATCTGCAGGTATAAAAACTGACTCCAGGTCAGCCATTGCTGTGGAGTAAAGAGGGTTTACACTTGGCTATGTGAGAACACCTTTTATGTTTTATGGCTTGGCATTACCAGATCATAAAAAGCAGACCAGGCTTTCACACATTTTGAAAGTTCTGTCTCAGGGAATACAGCTTGAAACCTGACAGCCCTATGCATGAGGTTTTCCTGCTAACCCTAATTATAATGCCATTACGCATACAGTCCCTGAAAAGACAGGCATACAATGAGCATTTAAAAAGGGGTAAAAGTCCAATAGAATTTAGTCAAGTCTTCCAAGAAACCCTGTTTTGAAATAGCTCAGTCAGCAGATCAGTTGGGCCTACCTAACTAGCACTGTTAAAGAGAAACTGTGTTGAGTGCTTCACACAGAAAAACAAGAAATAATTTGTTTAGATGATGTCCAACAACTAAGCTCCAGTATTATACAGGCTATGGGTGTGATTGAGTTACTGGAAAAAAGAAGTAAACAAAACAGAAAACTGAGGAAGGGAGGGAGAATGAAGGTGTGGTTAAGCCCTCAGTCACCATCTCTACAACCATGCCAAAAAAAAAGGCATGACCTCAGTCACACCCAGAGTGAGTGTACTGTGAACATGGTACCCATGTCCTAAAAATAACCGTCCACTCTAGGACAGTGACAGACCCCAACTGTCTCAGTGCCTAAAAGGAGCCTCTGCCTCCATAACAGGCCCTTGCTAACCCCAGCTGGGGCGTCTGGGGGCCAGATACTTTGGCCCGTCATGCCAATCCCGGCAACAACATCTCCCTGACAACACCCAAGGGCTGGGACCGGTGGCTGGGCGCTGAGTGTTTAACCAGTTTGACCAAAGTTTGTCCACAGTCTTAGTTAATGATTGCCAGCTGCTCCGACACGCCCAGACCCAGGCACTTGCTGCTTCCTCCAATGGCAACGCGTCGACACGCTTGTCTTGTTGGCCCTGCCAACGTCAGGCCCAGCTGCAGCACACCTAGGCCTACACATTTACACCTCTAGAGCTGATCCATGTCACAGGGCTAAAGGTGTCGCACTTTTAATAAGGCATCAAAATAAATACCCATTTTTGTTATGGCACATACACCTGCCTTTACAGATCCACACAAAAGAAGGTTGGTTAAGATAAATGTGGTTTCTATGTATCCTATATTCATTTAGGACATATACTCAGTACTTGTGTTACATGTGGTGTTCATCCAAACTCGTACTGTAACACACCTATGACAGTTGGAACACGACAGTCGTGACTTTTAACGTGGTCCTCCTGTCATTTAGCAGACTTAAGTAAATCACACGAAACGAGAGGATCCGCGCTCAAGACGTCCTCAAGAGGAGTAGTCGAGAGGAACCGCTCAGACACCAGACGTGAACATTTCCATCTAAGGTCCCTGTCACTTTAAGAAACTAAGATGGTGTCTTACTAGCGAGCTGCATTCGCTGCGTTTCCTTCCTGCCTCGCGTTGACCACTTAAAACCCGCACCGATAATGAAAGGACGAGGCTCGGACGAACGGGCGCAACGAAACTTATTCAAACGTTAAACTACACAATTTTGACGACACCGGGTTTTTTTTTTCCTTTCCTTCCTCACACACGTACTTCGGATAATACTTCACCCGCTCTCCAACTTTCCGCAGGAGGTTGTTCAGCTAGCGCGGGAGGAGCGGATAGTGGAAGACGGTGGAGCGGGTTAAGCTAAGCTAGCCACGGCGGCGTTACCGTGCTGGTCGCCCAGCGGCTCGGCTCCGCTCTCCCCCCGGCCACCGTGTTCTTCACGAGGCTGACTCGCTTAGAGGGGGGGTAGTTACCTTACTGCCCCGCCTGCTCATTTGGGGCTGACGGCTAAGCAAAGTGGGCAAGTGCCCACAGTAAGGGCACGTCGTTCGTTTGTTGACACAATTCTGCAGCGCAGAAATTCGTGTTGGACAGCTCGAAACCTCAACTCGCCCCAAACGCCGCCACCGGTTTCCGGACAAGAAAAAGTCAATAACGGATAGAAAAAAAAGACTTACTTTCTTATTACGGGTCTCCGTGTGCATCTCGGTAGCCGAGCGGGTGCAGTGGTAAAAAGGGGTGGAGTGGAAGGGAGGGGGTCGCTCGGGCGGGGTATATTTGAATAACAGTAATCTTGATGGCAGTTTTCACCTTTCAGATCAATTTGGAGAAGAAAGTGGCGGTCGTGGCTTTAGCGAGTCTTATAAATCATGTCCCCGGCGTCGAAGATCCTCTTCCCGTCCCCTGGCGTCTCTCGGTGTGTGTTGTTGCCGTGTTCAGGGTTGGGCTCAAGCTCTCCGTCTCTCCTCCGCCTCTCCCTGCTTCTGACCCCACCCTGCGTCCCCACCCCTCAACTGTGTCAATCAGAGGCTACGCAGCCAGCTGCAGAGCAGCTCGAACCGGCGACAGCGCCTAACGTTGCCCAAGTCAGCCTTCGCGTGATAACAGTCTCTCAAAATCATCGCCATTTTCGGCACACGGTCGCCGTACACACCCTGTCACCTCACCTAATGACGTCGAGATGTACCGGATGTTCCTTTCTTCTTGACTGCATAGAACTTTAATACACCTGTGTACCGAAACCGAGACGATAGCCGTTTATATATATATACCGATATGTGTGTGTGTATATATATATATATATATATATATATATATATATATATATATATATATATATAAACTATATAACTACATGCGCATGACTGAAAACATATATATGTATATATATGTGTGTGTGTTTTCAGTCATGCGCATGTAGTTATATTTATATAACTATATATATATATATATATATATATATATATATATATATAGTTATATAACTGAATATAACTACATGCGCATATATATATATATATGTGTGTGTGTGTGTGTGTGTGTGTGTTTTCAGTCATGCGCATGTAGTTATATATATATAACTATATAACTACATGCATATATATATATATATGTGTGTGTGTGTGTGTGTGTGTGTGTGTGTGTGTGTGCGCGCGCGTGCTTTCAGTCATGCGCATGTAGTTATATTTAAGGTATTATTTATCCTTATTGTTAACCGCAGTGAGGATAAAGCCACAATATTACAACATCATCACGGTGCGCAACATTATAAAAGGTACATGTACATTTAGAAACAGTTATTGCCAGTGGGGAATTCACTCTAGAGTGAGTATTCCGTTTCATGAGGCTATCCCAGGGTTAATAGGTTCACTTCTGTACGCAAACGGCTTGGGGATGTTAAGAACAAAGGGGTATGAAAGTAACTCGGACTACTCTTCGGATAGCAAACATTTTTAAAGATTTCATGAACAATTGTGAAGCATTCCAAACTAACTTTAACTACACTTCCCAGAGTTCTTTGTCTGAATAAGAACACTTCCGCTAATACAGGAAGTGGGTCTGTTTTGGAAAGCATGAAGCGGTAAGAAATAAACACTTGATCGTATTTACCTAACCTTTTACTTCCTGATTAAATGATGCAAATACTATTTTAGATTTATACTAAGTCGTCATAAGTCATCTAAACAGCTAATTGTACATGGTTAGAAAACCAACAAGTACGTTACCTCGCTAATTTAGCTATTATAGTTAACGTTAGTAAGAGCTGAAGTGGGCCGGGGGAAGACTACCCGAAAGACTAGCTAAATCCACTGTCGCGATCTTATTGACATTTATTCAAATATTTTTTTTATTCAGTGATCTGAATGCCAAATGCAACCAAAGCAATACATTACAATCAACCACATGCACAATCATAGACTAATAATGGGTTAATGAAGCTTTCAGAGAGTGTTAGCTAGTGTCTGAGAAACAAAATTTACTATAAAACTGACAGTGATTGTACTGTCCATCTGGAATACTTAAAACTGAAATGCTTACAACAAAAACATTTAGCTGAATGTTAAAACAAAGTGACGTCTATTTAATGTATATTTTAACATGCACACAGAAGACATTGATGTTCTAAGATGGGCTTTTGATCACTTCACTCAGAGCATGTCTTTGTATACAACCATGATTGACACCCTGGAACATGCTCTTCGGCACACCTGTAATCACAAATGAAATTACCAGTGAGGTGTTCACTTCTCTTGGTTAAGCTTTCAGTATAGTTTTAATATTAATGAATTTGTTTGGAGATTTTGATTAGTTGTACTGTGATTTAATAATACTGATTATAATAATGTTGTCACTTTAAAAAACCTCTGATGGGCCATAATGCCCTGTGCTTATGGTAGTTTAGTTACTGAACTACCAATTTGTCACCTCTACAGATACACTGGCAATTATCATAGTGACCATAGCCTCATTTATTAATAACACACACATTTTGTTGGGTACACGGCAACAGGTAGCTCAAAACATTATGAAGTAAAGTACAAAGTTTTCCATTTAAAAGTGAAGCAAATTAGCGTAGATTTCTCTGAGAAAACTGAACTCAAAATTCATTATGGTTCCTGGAAATGTATAGGACATGTAAATAATACGTGTTTGGATAATCTGCTTGCTTGTTTTTGTGGGTTTATTGTTTATATGTGGTTTTTTTTGCTCCTTATTGTTTTATTTCCTTTCAAAGATATTACACGTAAATCATTTTTCAGAAGTTCACCAGCAAGTCTTGCAACCTTGTTGGGTGGAGACGTAGCATCTTGAAAGTCAGGAGGCAAACCCACATGTGTTTTTATAAATGTTTGCTGGGCTATGATTCAGGCTGAACTTATCCTTCCACTATTGTAAACATCTTAAACCCTGTAAAATTTAGGACCTGTTCCTGGATGGTGTTAATGGTGTTACATCCCACAGGGCGTTCCTTGCTAGGTTATTAGGCTATTTTCTGGGCTAGCATGGTTAGCTAAGCTAAAGTAACATTTTACCAAAGCAGATTTTAACCTATTGTCAGGCTTACAATAGTACGACATGCATACTGCTACTATTATGTATACACATGATCAAGGATTTTAAGTTCAGCAAGTCAGTACTTGAAGTCATCCTGCGAAGTTGTCAGTTAGTTAATGGGTGTGAGCGTTTTGAAGAAGGGTGGGGCAGGCAGTGTCCTGGTCCACGCCCATCTATTTAACTACTGCTTTTTTTCCTCCTGTTGTTGGATGAGGGCTGAATAACATACCAGCCTATACTAAATGGAAGTTTCTGCGTAGCACTTGAATGCAGTATAAATGAGTCTATTTAAACCTGACTAAACCTGAATTTGGAATGTATTTTGAGGGTTTGCTTTTGAGTGTCCAGCCCTTTGAAAGTCATAGGCAATTAGCCACACCCTGTTAGTCCATTAGTGAGGCCTTTCGTGTTTCCTCCTCAAAACGCCACTGCTTCCCCTCTTTCCACATTCATTCTCTCTGATGCCCTCTGCAGGGTTGCCCGTCGAGCTTGTGACGACGGCCCCGTCCCCGAGGAGCAGGAGACCGAGGGCCAGCGGCAGCTCCACAGCCTTCTTCTTCAGCAGCTCCACACGGACGTCGACATCGACCGGTAACCCGGGCAAAGCCACCGTTTAACCGTAGCCACACAGTGTAGAATCAGAACCCGTTAAATGACACCCAGAGCTGGGGTGGGATGGGGGTGTGAGACTCTGGACCGCTTTCATTTGACTGGACCGAATATGCCCCCCCCCATAAACTGAGCTATATCTAATAGCACTACAAAAGTGCACAGTACACAAAACCCATAGCAAGACCACAGTTCCTTCATGTTTGCACAGTAATGTTTATATTTTACAGCAACACCCAAATCCATGTTCCTAGAGTGCCAAACCCACCCTAGTGTTTATTCTGTGTGTGCAAATGTAAAAACCCCCTAACGTGCACGTGTGACAGCATGCTGGACGTGTACCTACAGCCGTCTTTTCCCTGTTCCCCCCCCCCCCCCCCCCCCCCCCCCCCCCCCAGTTGCGTAGCGAAAAAGAAATGTTTCGCCCCAGCTACGGTGTACAAGCCCTTCGGGGAACAAGCAGCAGGCGTGCGCAGCCTCACCCAGTTCCAGGCGCTGCAGGACGGGGAGCAGGAGCTGGCCGGCCTGCGAGAGCTGGGCCTCACCGACGCCGAGATCCAACTGTGGAGGAGCAAGGACCGGCCCGAGAGCGGGAAGGTGGGCCGCCGCTAGCGTTCGCCCGCTGGGGTGTTTTTTATTTGTTTTTCGAGTAATGTTACACGCCGTGGGGGACGCGGTTTTATGTGTAGTTCTCCGCCGTCTCCTCGTAGGGACAGGGGGTGCGCGTCGCTCCGGAGGCACGGGACGAGCGGCTGCGGGTCATCGAGGACAAGATGGCGGCTCGGGCGGAGCTGCTCGCGCGCCCCCAGCGCTTCTCCGCTAGCCGGGCCCTTTCACGGCGGGAGATGGAGATCGAGAGGGCGCTCTTCCATGGCAACGACCGCTGTAGCTTCCTTACTGCCCTCTACCATCAAGGTTAGACAAACCATACGTGGAGCAGCGATTTCTACAGTGATATTTGACTTAAATATTATTACAGTAAGGTTATTAACATTAACATTAATCATTGACATTAATGATATTAACGGTGTTTGGAATTTGCCTTCTTTTTCCTGTTTTATTTGTAGAGGAAGATTCACAAAATGGCCAGCAGGGGGCAACGTCCTGTAACCCAGTGGATACATTATATAGAGACTTACTCAAAGACCAGCCGAAAGACTCTGATACGTTGGTGGTCTCCCATGAAGCAGTACCTTCAAATAGACCTGATTTGTCAAACACAGACATCATTCATCACCATTCAACTCTTAAAGGCACAGAACCTGATCAGTCACGTAGTGAAGACACTATGTCTTCTAGCCACATACTTCAGCCAGCCATTGGCAAGAACAGTCAGACGCACTCCCTAAATCAAGGGAAATGCAGCGGATTGGCCGCTTCACAGAAAATAGCAGTAAACCAGCCAATTGGACATCTGACTGCTTTTCCTGGGCAGCATCAGGAAAGTCCAGTGGCGGTCAGCGGTAGGATAGAGGAGATTTCGGATGATGAGATCGCAACCAATCGGGAGACGGAAGAGGGCATCAGGAGAATTTCACGCTTTCGCAACTACCAGCGTGGAGAGCCATCTAATGTAGGTTTTTGAAGCTGTGTGTGTGTTTATAAATAAAAACACATTTTTTTTGTTTGTCTTTGTTTTTGTTTTCAGTGATTGTTGTTTTTCCATTGCCTCTTTCACAATATTCAACATTGCAGTTGCTAATCTGCTCACATTAGCAGCACATTAGCAGGAGTGTGTTTTTTATTTTTGATTTCGACTCGGTTCCGCAGTTGTTAGCAATTCAGTGTGTGATTCCTTTAGAACAGTTACCATGCATAACTTCACTGGTTGCTGCACAGGTGCTGTGTGTGAAGAACATGACCCCTCGGGCCACTCTAGCCCAGCTGGTGTCCCTCTTCTCCAGGTTTCAGCAGAGGGACGCACAGCCAGTCCTGTACCGCCTGCTCACGGGAAGACTCAAGGGTCAGGCCTTCATCACGTTCTCTGGTAGGAGAGGTTGGCCATCACCTTACTAACACTAACCTTCAAATGTAGGAATCTTCTAAAGTGATGTTTTTAAGTGAAGCAATCAGCTTGGATCCATTTCTCTGTGCAGGTTTTCTACGTGCATGTGTATTCATGTATAGGTGCACATTATTAGTCATTATACAGGAGCTCTTATATTTCTCTGATTAACATATGGAATGCAAAAAAGGCAATTTGTAATGTATAATTTCTCATGTATTATACAATGAGAATTACAGACAATTAGACAAACAATTAGACAAACAAACAAATCACAACCTGATTGTTGTAATGTCTTTGCCCTAAAATTGGATCATGGCATTGATCTAGGGGGGTTTCACACTAAAGTCTTTTGCCCCAGGGCCGCATGCTTTGCCTGTTTCATATGTTGAACAGTGTGAATGCTGCATTTGTGTCTAGAAGCAGTACACAGTACAGAGTACAGGTCCTGTGTTTGTGTGTAGAACAGTACACAGTACAGGTCCTGTGTTTGTGTGAAGAACAGTACACAGTACAGGTCCTGTGTTTGTGTGTAGAACAGTACACAGTACAGGTCCTGTATTTGTGTGTAGAACAGTACAGAGTACAGGTCCTGTGTTTGTGTGTAGAACAGTACACAGTACAGGTCCTGTGTTTGTGTGTAGAACAGTACACAGTACAGGTCCTGTGTTTGTGTGTAGAACAGTACACAGTACAGGTCCTGTATTTGTGTGTAGAACAGTACACAGTACAGGTCCTGTGTTTGTGTGTAGAACAGTACACAGTACAGGTCCTGTGTTTGTGTGTAGAACAGTACACAGTACAGGTCCTGTGTTTGTGTGTAGAACAGTACACAGTACAGGTCCTGTGTTTGTGTGTAGAACAGTACACAGTACAGGTCCTGTGTTTGTGTGTAGAACAGTACAGAGTACAGGTCCTGTGTTTGTGTGTAGAACAGTACACAGTACAGAGTACAGGTCCTGTGTTTGTGTGTAGAACAGTACACAGTACAGGTCCTGTGTTTGTGTGTAGAACAGTACACAGTACAGGTCCTGTATTTGTGTGTAGAACAGTACACAGTACAGGTCCTGTGTTTGTGTGTAGAACAGTACACAGTACAGGTCCTGTGTTTGTGTGTAGAACAGTACACAGTACAGAGTACAGGTCCTGTGTTTGTGTGTAGAACAGTACACAGTACAGGTCCTGTGTTTGTGTGTAGAACAGTACACAGTACAGGTCCTGTGTTTGTGTGTAGAACAGTACAGAGTACAGGTCCTGTGTTTGTGTGAAAAACAGTACACAGTACAGGTCCTGTGTTTGTGTGTAGAACAGTACAGAGTACAGGTCCTGTGTTTGTGTGTAGAACAGTACACAGTACAGAGTACAGGTCCTGTGTTTGTGTGTAGAACAGTACACAGTACAGGTCCTGTGTTTGTGTGTAGAACAGTACACAGTACAGGTCCTGTGTTTGTGTGTAGAACAGTACACAGTACAGGTCCTGTGTTTGTGTGTAGAACAGTACAGAGTACAGGTCCTGTGTTTGTGTGTAGAACAGTACACAGTACAGGTCCTGTGTTTGTGTGTAGAACAGTACACAGTACAGGTCCTGTGTTTGTGTGTAGAACAGTACACAGTACAGGTCCTGTGTTTGTGTGTAGAACAGTACAGAGTACAGGTCCTGTGTTTGTGTGAAGAACAGTACACAGTACAGGTCCTGTGTTTGTGTGTAGAACAGTACAGAGTACAGGTCCTGTGTTTGTGTGTAGAACAGTACAGAGTACAGGTCCTGTGTTTGTGTGAAGAACAGTACAGAGTACAGGTCCTGTGTTTGTGTGTAGAACAGTACAGAGTACAGGTCCTGTGTTTGTGTGTAGAACAGTACACAGTACAGGTCCTGTGTTTGTGTGTAGAACAGTACAGAGTACAGGTTCTGTGTTTGTGTGTAGAACAGTACACAGTACAGGTCCTTTGTTTGTGTGTAGAACAGTACACAGTACAGGTCCTGTGTTTGTGTGTAGAACAGTACAGAGTACAGGTCCTGTGTTTGTGTGAAGAACAGTACACAGTACAGGTCCTGTGTTTGTGTGTAGAACAGTACACAGTACAGGTCCTGTGTTTGTGTGTAGAACAGTACAGAGTACAGGTCCTGTGTTTGTGTGTAGAACAGTACAGAGTACAGGTCCTGTGTTTGTGTGAAGAACAATACAGAGTACAGGTCCTGTGTTTGTGTGTAGAACAGTACAGAGTACAGGTCCTGTGTTTGTGTGTAGAACAGTACACAGTACAGGTCCTGTGTTTGTGTGTAGAACAGTACACAGTACAGGTCCTGTATTTGTGTGTAGAACAGTACACAGTACAGGTCCTGTGTTTGTGTGTAGAACAGTACACAGTACAGGTCCTGTGTTTGTGTGTAGAACAGTACACAGTACAGAGTACAGGTCCTGTGTTTGTGTGTAGAACAGTACACAGTACAGGTCCTGTGTTTGTGTGTAGAACAGTACACAGTACAGGTCCTGTGTTTGTGTGTAGAACAGTACAGAGTACAGGTCCTGTGTTTGTGTGAAAAACAGTACACAGTACAGGTCCTGTGTTTGTGTGTAGAACAGTACAGAGTACAGGTCCTGTGTTTGTGTGTAGAACAGTACACAGTACAGAGTACAGGTCCTGTGTTTGTGTGTAGAACAGTACACAGTACAGGTCCTGTGTTTGTGTGTAGAACAGTACACAGTACAGGTCCTGTGTTTGTGTGTAGAACAGTACACAGTACAGGTCCTGTGTTTGTGTGTAGAACAGTACAGAGTACAGGTCCTGTGTTTGTGTGTAGAACAGTACACAGTACAGGTCCTGTGTTTGTGTGTAGAACAGTACACAGTACAGGTCCTGTGTTTGTGTGTAGAACAGTACACAGTACAGGTCCTGTGTTTGTGTGTAGAACAGTACAGAGTACAGGTCCTGTGTTTGTGTGAAGAACAGTACACAGTACAGGTCCTGTGTTTGTGTGTAGAACAGTACAGAGTACAGGTCCTGTGTTTGTGTGTAGAACAGTACAGAGTACAGGTCCTGTGTTTGTGTGAAGAACAGTACAGAGTACAGGTCCTGTGTTTGTGTGTAGAACAGTACAGAGTACAGGTCCTGTGTTTGTGTGTAGAACAGTACACAGTACAGGTCCTGTGTTTGTGTGTAGAACAGTACAGAGTACAGGTTCTGTGTTTGTGTGTAGAACAGTACACAGTACAGGTCCTTTGTTTGTGTGTAGAACAGTACACAGTACAGGTCCTGTGTTTGTGTGTAGAACAGTACAGAGTACAGGTCCTGTGTTTGTGTGAAGAACAGTACACAGTACAGGTCCTGTGTTTGTGTGTAGAACAGTACACAGTACAGGTCCTGTGTTTGTGTGTAGAACAGTACAGAGTACAGGTCCTGTGTTTGTGTGTAGAACAGTACAGAGTACAGGTCCTGTGTTTGTGTGAAGAACAATACAGAGTACAGGTCCTGTGTTTGTGTGTAGAACAGTACAGAGTACAGGTCCTGTGTTTGTGTGTAGAACAGTACACAGTACAGGTCCTGTGTTTGTGTGTAGAACAGTACAGGTCCTGTGTTTGTGTGTAGAACAGTACACAGTACAGGTCCTGTGTTTGTGTGTAGAACAGTACACAGTACAGGTCCTGTGTTTGTGTGTAGAACAGTACAGAGTACAGGTCCTGTGTTTGTGTGTAGAACAGTACAGAGTACAGGTCCTGTGTTTGTGTGTAGAACAGTACAGAGTACAGGTCCTGTGTTTGTGTGTAGAACAGTACACAGTACAGGTCCTGTGTTTGTGTGTAGAACAGTACAAGTCCTCAGGTCCCCTGAAGTTGTTCCTCAGGAGTTCAAGCGATGTGGTCCACAGTACATATGGAAGCCTGTGAGGTTCCCTGCGTGAGATGCCACGTGTGAAGTGGAATGATTGGTTCATTTTGTGACGTGACTGCTTTGATTCAGCCCATCAGCCCTTTACAAGTTTCGTGATGGCGGGAGAAGAACTGGAGTGTTTCATATAGGCCAGCAGCTGTATAGCAGTCCCACATTATCACTATTATGTGGTTTATTATGTGGTTTATTATGCCGTTTCAAGGGTATGGCTAATGAAAGCACACTTTTATAGGACGGGGGAATGTTACTGTGATAATCTCACCTTTGTGGAGTAGGTGCATGATCTGAGAGCACAGCGGGAAATGTCCGTGCCTTCCTGCACGACTCGAAGCTTCGTGATGTATAGTGGAATGCCGTGGGTACAAAGAACTGTTCATCAGAACTTGGGTGCTTGTGTCCAAGGAAAAAAAAACTAGAAAACAGATTAACTTGGTGTCCAACATTTTTGCAAACCAGCACAGAGAAAAGTCAAACGTGGAACTGCTCAACCGATCCACAGTTCAGATGGAAACGTCTGTGTGAACGCAAACCGCCGACCAGCCCCTTCCGTAAACGAGCCCAGAATCGGTCCTGGGTGCAGAACGAAGTATTCAAGACAAATGGAAAACTGCACTGAATCTACTTTTAATGCCATTTTGAAATACAGTACTCTGGATGAAATCTGAGTAGATGTTGCATTTGACACCCTCCAGAGGTCACACACATGAATGCAGCACACATCACTGTAATTCCCTACACATCAAGAATACTAGATCAACTGTCTGTTTACACTCCTAAAGACGCTCCTAAAGACTTTGGGTGTAGTTTAGAAAAGCGATGCATGGCCTGAGATATGCGGTAGGGTGAATTGCATTCACATACGCATTTTGCATTTAGTCGTGATATGATAAATGCTCCATAATGTAAACAAAAAAAAACTACAGAAAAGGAGCATTGTGAGGAGCAACAGATTTTGATGTTTTCTATGTCTTAGAAACTTTATCTTCCATAGTAATCCTAACCCGTAATTGACTCTTATTTTGCAGATATAGAAACTGCAGGAATGGCCTTGGAAAGGTTGAATGGGTACAGGCTGCTGGACAAGCCACTCGTGATTGAGTTTGGCCGAGAGAGGAAAGCTCCAAACGGCGGGAACTGTTCTGGGGACTCCAGTGCAGCCGCAGCACACGAGCCTGAAGATCAAGAACTCCACAAGGACTAAAAGGACTCCAGAGCATTTCATTTATCATTCTGAAATCGCGAAGGCATAACATGCTATAAATGTCATTCTCTGTGTTAATAAAACACGTCATGTAGATATGGTAAATATGTCGGCGTCTTTCTGCAAATGATCTCAGGGGAATTTGTCCATCGTGCTGGGCTAAGAGTTCTTTCTGGTTAGTTTTAAGTGGTGTTTTTTCCATTTACCAGCAGAGGTCGCTGTGTTCCACCTGTCTCGTGGCCTTGAGCGCAGTGAATACTGAGAACGGGGAAGTCGATGTGCTTGATCAACAGGATGGAGAAAAAAAAACCTGCCTTGTTTACAGGAACATTTTTTCTCACGGAGTCACCCATCTAAAATCAATCCATTTGATTTCGGAGCTGTGCTTCACAATCTAGCAATGTCAGTCGTTTACTATGCTAAAGAAATGTCATAATGTGCTGTCGTTTCTAAAGAATGTTTAAGACCAATAATAAGTATAATCGGGACTGAGGCATTTCCAGTGTTTGATGATCTCGCTGCAACCTTTAATAAAATGTTATATCAGTGCTATAAGGCTCTTAGCTGTAGCTCTTAGAGCTACAAAGAGCCATGATGTTACACAGTTCATCTATTTAACCTTAATCTAATCAAACTAGCTAATAACGACGTTTTAATGTTGCTCCAGCAACCTGTGCTATGTTGGTGTTTTTTTACTTTGTTTTTTGTCCATATAGGATTATAGTAGCTGTGGTTGAACTGATGTTACTGGTTATGTACGCTTGCAAATCCACCAGAGAAATAACTTAATCTCCTTTATTAATAACATTAAAACAGTTATCTTGTGCTGTTTTAGAAAAAACAAACTGACAACCTAATATGATGTCAAATTTTCTGTATTAATACAAAATGCATGGTGTTACAAAAAAATTTTGCATTTATACATTTTTGTCACAAAATTCTGAAGTCAAAAACATTTTAGCTAAACAATTTCTTACAGACACTTGTTTAACAGCCAAATGGGGCATTGGGTAACTCTAGCTCTGTGTATTTACACAGAGAAGTCCCAAGGCACAGTTGCACAGCTGAACTGAAAAGTATTGATTAGTTTTATTTACAGATTCAGCATTAAATGTCACAGTGTTGTTCTTTATAAAGGGGGAGAAATTCATTTGCCCATTTTTCCTTTCATATATCCATTTATGTGTGCCCTAAATTGTTAGCCACAGACAGAATCATTTTTACAGTCAATCCAATCCAGTCAATCCTTTTTTTACACATTGGCTCAAAAGAGTGACCGGAACCAAGTCTAGAAATATCTTCAGACGTATCCGGTAACGTCGTAGCTGGCTGTCGGATTCTGCCGTGCTGGTTTCCTCGAGCCCTGAGCAGCAGTGGTGGAGTGGCTACTGGTGCTGATCTGGCTGGCCAGGGTCTGGTTCTTGTTCGTTGGGTTCAGGGTGATGCCAGTCGGGCGGTGGGGCATGGAGTGAGAACCCCCACGGGCTACACCGCTGGTGCCCGTGCGGTCGGGGTAGGGGTAACCTCCGGCATGGCGCCTGAAACGCCGACTCCCATCCGGGTCATCGCAGCAGGACGTGCTCAGCAGACCTCCCCCTATCAGGGACAAGATGGAGGAAGCCAGGCCTACGTACAAGCAGCTGCCAATCTCAAACTTGAGGCTGTCGGGCACATTAAAGTAATAGAAGTTCTGCACCACCTCATGGGTCTTCCAAGACACAGGGATGAGAGACAGGAGGCCAGCCGCCAGGAAGAAGCCCCCCCCGACTCCGGCCACCTTGGTCTTGGCCGCGGATCCGTCCATGCACACGGTGCACTGCATCCCCACACTAGACACGAGACAGGCCATGATGGAGAAGATGACGGAGATGACCATCATGGCCCGGGCCGCCTGCATGTCGGCCCGCAGGCCCAGGATGGTGTTGTAGGTCTCGCACTGGAAGGCACCGGTGCTCTGGTGGACACATTCCATCCACAGGCCCTTCATGCTGTCCACGGCGGTGACGATGTTGGAGCCGATGTGGGCAGAGATTTCCCAGTAGGGCAGCAGGGTTGCCACCAAGTTCCCAATCATACCCAGAATGCCCAGGAAAAAGCCCATAATCTCTAGTGCAATGGTGGCCATCACCAAGCAGCGTACCGCACACAGCGGCCCCCTCACACAGCAGCTCCCCTCACAGCGCCACACAAGCCGACGTCTGCTCACTGAAAACAGATAATGACCTCCACTAGTCAGCTACCTTCTTCATATGTTAAAGACTCAAAAAACAAGAAAATAAAAGGTAGGTCTACGAGTCGCTTTGTCTATATGTGGTGGACTGTGTGCTCTCTGTGTTCCTGCTCTCATGTGTCTAAATACTGGAAGCTTCCACAGCTTACGTATCAGGCACACACAGTAGAATGAGTTAAAGATTCACCTTTGCTGCCTTCACAAAGCCAAGGCCACTGACAGGAGGACAAGGCCAGTCTCAGCAGGCCAGCAGGTTTCCCCTTTGTCAGGATATATATAGTTTTTTATCATTTGGTGGAAACTTAAACTTGAGATAACTGATTAATGTTATCCAGACAGTTTTGTAATTAGAACATTTTATCATTACTCTATAATTTAATTAAAGAGCACATTAAAACAGCTCACTGCTATTGGAATATTGCAAGATTGCAAGATGTTTCACACTTAAAAGTGAAATGGATAATGATGAAGTAAAATGAACAGGCTACAATAAAAATATATCATACAGTAAAACACAACAATATAGTGGAATTAAAGTACAATGCTGCTGTTAGGTTATTTATAATATCCACTATAAAATGTGTATAATAAGCCAAACAGAACATTTTGTTCACTCGATTCACTGCTATGGATGTTTTAGCCTAAATGTGCCAACCCATATAAACAAGTCAATTTCCCTTCCATCTCCTTCTCTCTCTCTCTCTCTCTCTCTCTCTCACACACACACACACACACACACACACACTCACACACACTTACCAATGTAATCTCATTCTTTTAGTTTGATTCCAAATGATGATAGCTAGGATTCTGTTGCTGGGACAGTTATGGTTCCATGCAGGGTGCGCCTGTGAGCATGCATAGTTTAGACTGGTTTAGACTTGATCCTAATCTAACCAAATCTCTGCTCACATGTCGCCAATGCAGTAATGAGATTAAAATGTAATCCAGCATCTGCTTCCTCTGACTGAATGAGTGGGCCAACAGTCGGCACCAGGTTTTAGCAGTAAACACACCACTTCTCCACATCCTGCATGTTTTTACTTGATGCTGTACCTCATAACACCATTACACTTGAGGGTTATAATTACACCAATACAAGTAACTATAGGGAACTATAGGGAACCGGTGTGTGAGTATATTTAGGAGAATTTGATGTCTCGGCTGGTTCAAATAAAATGAAGACGGTAACTCCCTGATCGTTAAATAAAACAATACAAACAATTGGTCAAAGTCCCTTTTTAAATCAAAACACACTAATCACTCTTATATGCTTCTTGTCTCTAGAGGTTGCTATTGTGCACTTTAATAATCTAAAATGCATATTCTTTATGCAATTAACCATTCTCAAACTATTTTCACTGGCTCTGGATACTGTGAGGTCATCTTCCACTGTTATCTTCTTTCAGTCAGCTGTGTTACATTTAAACTGTTTTGCCACTTAGCCACTTTGTTGGTCCGGTCTTATAAGTTTGAGTGATAGTGATGCATAGTATTTCATATAATATTCATATAATATAATATTCATATATATTTCATATAAGAGTTCTCCATTGAGGTCAGCATAGCGCTATTTATATGCTATCACAATGTTTTATAAACGAATAACAGTTATTTTAGACACCATAACTAGTGAATCCTTAATGTTTGGGTTTGTAACCCCATCGAACCACGAATGTTCATAATGTATCTGAGAGTGAGTCAAAATGTGTTCAGTTGGTAATTGTATGTTTGGGTTGGCTTTGGATTAGAGGTGCTGCTGTGGGAATTGTGATCTTGACCTCACACACGGGGATGGAGGTGCCAGCAGAGAGAGTGGAAGAACAGAGAGGGTGAGAGAAGTGTGCCTACAGAGGTGTGAGGGATGGTGTCGTCCCTACGCCTCCCCAAATGAAGCCGGAGGTGCTGAGAGACACACTACAGCACGGCCTGAAAGTCCCTGCCAGAATTCCCACATCAGCACCTATGTGTGTTATGTGTTACCTTTGACCCTAACACAAAGGTACATGTGCTCTTACTTTGTGTGTGTGACTGCAAAAAGGAATGTTTTGCATCAAAACGATGCACTTTTTTCCAAGAAAATTAACCCTCTGGTCCAGTAACTTTTCTATGGATGAGAGGTTCGAGGAGTTCTAGTCTCTCACTATTGGACCTAAGCTGCTGTTGTAACAAGTATAATGAAGTGACTGCTATAGGAATACAATGTATCTACTGGTTGTACCTGGCTGTATGTATCATGCTCGTTGTTCTTGGGTACTCCCAGTACTCTCCTGAGTTTTTCCTCATATATTTTATACTTTATGGATAATAAATAGGACAATAGATCTTGTGGGATATCTTGGAGTCTGCTGGATAGTTTGGTGGTAAAATGAGATACTAAGCATATCTCAAATATTCAAGAAACCCTGGAGATCTCTGTTTTGTAACTGGACCCAGTGATCTTAGATTAGGTGTGAATTAAGGGCTTAGAAGCTGGAAAGTTGGAAGCTTCCCAGGACAGAGAAGGTTCTTTAGATGGTCTACATGTCTTGTTGAATTTTCTTAACAGGCTTATATGAAAGAAAATGAGGGAAAATGTACAGTAGTGCACTGTATGAATCTGCTAGTGGCTTTAACAAATACAGCCTGCTTCTATATATGTATATATATATATACATGTAATGGGATCATGAAGAACTATGACCCTAATGGTGAAAATGTGTTTGCTTGGTGAAAATGAGTCATAAGGTCAAATAGAACCGCGTCCCACTGGATGCCGATACTACATATTTTTTCGTCTGACCTCAGCCCCCTGTGTGACCTTATGGTCTCAGGGTGCAGTGGTGATCTGTGCACCGATCCCTCCAATCCTGTTCCTCTTCACCAGGCCTCACACCTCTGGTCTCATTTGGGGAGGTGCAGGGATGACACCAGCCCTCACACCTCCGTAGGCACACTCACCCTCTGGTACTGTGCTACACGTACCACAGTCTATGTAGCAGAGTCTGCAGACCATTTCCCACCCCAGCACCTCCACATACACACACACACACACACACACACACACACTGGCCTCTTATTGAACTATACACAATGACCTAATGTGCGTAGTAAAGATAATAAAGATACCAAAGTAACTTTGAGTAATTATGAGTCTCTGAAACAACCAAGTTTAGGCAAAGGAAGTGCATGATTGGCGTTCTCATGGGTAGATTGTTTCTAACTATAATCATGAGTCTTATAATAATGCTGGAACTAAACAGCTGACAAAGAGTTCTGATGTGGAGACTAACCTCCATATGTTTCATAAATCTAGCTTCCAAATATTCACAATCATAGCTATTTGGAGCCAAAACAAGGACGCTTGTGTGTTCTGTTAGGATTGAATAGTCAGTACGGTGTCAATGGCTTCTAGCTTTATTATATTTCACCGACTGACCTTGTGTGATCTCAGACTCCCATAGCCCCTTTCCATCAATGAGGAACGGGTTCCGTTCCGGTTTGCGCACCTAATTTTGAACCGTTCAACGCACTTCCACCAGAATAAATAGGTTCCAGAACCTGAAAAGATTGTTCCCAGCTGTAAAGAGTAGTAGGTTCTTCGGTGCAAACTGTGACGACATGCGGGTCCATGTCAGTTTGTTGAGGAAAGAGTTATCGTGCAGTTATCGAGTTGGACGGGGTCATTTTCCAGTGCATTATGTTGCGTTTGATGGTGTGCTACTTAACAGTCCAGCAACCCAGTGGGGTACTGAATCCAGCTACAGAAATGCTAGAAGCTGACCCTGTATCTCCACCCACACTGACCAGTACTGATGTTAGGCTCTTAACATTAAGTCTTGTATTAATATTAAGTAGTATTAATGTAGTATTAATATATTTCCACAACTATTTAAATGTAAAAAGTGGACCAGTTCTCTGAATAGCAACAAGGTTCTTAGAATCTTGATCCTGAATGGAATTTGTTTCTTATTGGTGGGAAAGGTCTATGAGTGTCCATGGCTTCTCTTTGTGGTGCCCCTGGTTGAACCCATTCCTCTTCACTGGTCTCACACCTTGGGCCTCATTTGGAGAGGTGCAGGGCTGACACCAGCCTCTCCACCTCTCCGCTCCGCTAGCTTCGCAGACTCTGCGGAAACATTCCCACGCCTGCACCTAGACACTCTGACCTGGACACAAACACTGACCTCTTACTGACCTCACCTTATATGGAATTTGGAATAAACATGAACTGAAAATGATATTGTAGTTATGTTACTCTTTGAAGATGTTTAAAGATGTTTCCTTCAAATGTAATATCAGTGGCAGTATATTAGGATTCTTTCTTTTTGCAAGTCGTCATCACCAGTTTTGACTACTTGAAGCCAGCATAACTATTTTCTAATGTGTATTCTAATGAAAGTAGTTATACTGTATGTCTTAAAAAACCATTGACCTCGCCATTTAATGAAATGCATTAACCCACTTTGAAAGGCAACACAATGTTTGTGTGTCATATGACCAAGAAGATGCTGTACATGCTGATGTATTAAAAAGCTTTTTTGGAATGGGACCATGTTGTCCTGCTCAGCAAATTAAAATGTCCATTAGAACTCGATCTTCTAGGTTCCCTGGCCACAGATTGCACATATTGTAGCTAGTATTCTCATCTGGGAGAACTGTTCTTGTATTTATCATTCATTATAACAAAATTTGTCTTTCTAGTCTCATTGCTGATGTGTTGATCTGTGGAGTGACCCTGCCAAACTCATTCCTCTTCACCAGGTCTAACACCTCTGGTCTCATTTGGGGAGGTGCAGGGATGACACCAGCCCTCACACCTCCGTAGGCACACTTCTCTCACCCTCTCTGCTGTGCTAGTCTCTCCACTGGCACCCAGTCACACTCAGAACATGTAGAAGAGTCTGCAGAATCGTTCCCACCCCTGCACCTACACACTCTGATCTGGGCACAAATCCTGACCTTTAACTGACCTATGCATAGTTACAGTTACTCACTATATACAGTGGCAAGAAAATGTATGTGAACCTTTTGAAATTACCTTGTTTTCTGCATTAATTAGTCAAAGTCAAGTCAATTCCCAAGTATAGATAAAAACAATGTGCTTAACCAAATACCACACAAAAATCTTAATAATTCATGTCTTTATTGAACATTCATAGTGCTGGTGGAAAAAGTAAGTGAACCCTTGAATTTAATAAGTGATCGAACCTCTTTGGCAACAATAACCTCCAACAAGCATTTCGGGCAGCTGCTGATCAGACTTGAACAAGGTTCAGGAGGAATTTTAGACCATTCTTCCTTACAGAACTGTTAAATTCTTAGGATGTCTGGTGTGATCAGCTGTCTTGAGGTCATTCCAGAGCATACTCTATCTATTAGATTCAGGTCTGGACTCTGAATAGGCCACTCCAAAAGGTGGATTTTCCCTTTTAAAGCCATTCTATAGTAGATTTACTTCGATGTTTAGGGTCATTGTCCTGTTCATCTGAGCTTCAGATGGCGGACAGCCACTCTGATATTATTCTGTAGCATACCTTGATAAACTTGAGAATTAATTTTCTTCTCAATGATAGCAAGCAGTCCAGGTCATGAAGCAGAAAAGCAGCTCCAAATCATGATGCTCCCACCACCATACTTCACCACTAGGATGATGTTTTCATGTTGGTATGCAGAGCCCTTTTTACATCATATGTAGTAATGTGTATTCTTCCCAAACATCCCTGGATTCATCTGCCCACAAAACATTTTCCCAGTAGCATTGTGGAGTGTCAAGGTACTCTGGCAGACTTCAGATTTGCAGTGATGTATTTTTGGGTAAGCAGCAGCTTCTTCAATGGCGTGCTGCCATAGACATCATGCCTGTTCAATGATTTGTGTATGGTAGACTCATGAACAGAGATGTTAACCAGTTTCAATGATTCCCTCAAACCATTTGCTGTTACTCTAGGGTTCCTATATTATCTCTCTGTGTATTCTGGACTATGCTTTTGGAGTCAATTTCTGGGGAGAGTAGCCACAGTACTAAATCGTCTCCAGTTGTAGACAATTTGTCTAACCATGCACTGGTCAATACTTAAAGTCTTGGAGATTACTTTGTAAGTTTTATGCAAATTAACAATTCTTGATCATTTAGAGATCTCTTTTTTGTGAGCCATGGTTCACTTCAGCAGATGTGAATAGCAAACTCAAAAAGTTTGTATGTCTTTTATTAGTCAAAGTAGCTATAAACCAGCACTGTAAATGTTTAATGGATGTGTCCAATGTGTCCACGAAGTGTGTTACAGATATAAAATATTATAATTGTGAGGTATTAGGTTAAGCATATTGAGTTTGTCTATACTTGGGATCAGATAACATTTTACGACCAATTAATGCAGAAAACCTGGTAATTTCAAAGAGTTCACATACATTTTCTTTTCATTGTATGCTTTCATTATGTCTATTAAAGTACCATGTCTGTTTACTAAAGTAGCATGTTTGTTGATTCTTGTTGTTTGTTGTCTACACTACATTACGTTTCTGCCCCTTTCCACAGCAGCTCTTTAAAGGCTCCCATACACACCTTCATATGACATGAAGTATTATCTACTTCTTTTCAAAACAAATATAGCTTGGTCACGTATGAAGGGGTATGTAGAGGCCAGGGCCGGCGCCACGGGGGGGCGAATGGGGGCGTCGCCCCCTCAGGCGAGGTGTCCCGCCCCCTCAATGTAAAAAATAAGACCCATTTATTTTACAAAAATCGCTACATGGTGCCCCCTCGGCCGCTCGACAATCGTTACAGGCACCGCTCAACAACTTACGTTCGCCACCCCCCCCCCCCCCCCCCCCCGCTCATAAACTTACATTCGCCCCCCCGAAATTTTCTGACACCCCCTCACTGTATATGTTCTGGCGCCGGCCCTGGTAGAGGCGAACCAAATTCTTGCCTCTTCGTGACTCTGCAAAAGAACCAAATCAATGTCTCACTGGATTACACGTTTTAGAAGTGTAGCAGAGATTGACCCTACCATCCTGCTTCTTGTAATGGAAGCACCCAAACCCCCCCAAGTAACAGTGGCCAGGCTTGAAGTCCACAATGTCCCTGAGGAGTGACCCTGCCGAACTCATTCCTCTTCACCAGGTCTAACACATCTGGTCTCATTTGGGGAGGTGCAGGGATGACACCAGCCCTCACACCTCCGTAGGCACACTTCTCTCACCCTCTCTGCTCCGCTAGTCTCTCCACAGTCACACTCAGTACATGTAGAAGAGGCAGCACCAATCCCACTGCTGCACCTACACACTCTGACCTGGGCACACACACTGACCTCTTATTGACCTGATATAGAATATTAGCTCTAACTGAAACCTCTATTTTTCTGTCTTAGGTTTAATTATGTGTATTATGGTGGGAGTCACATTATAATATTTGGTTTAGAGACAGCAGTTGATTAATATCCTGCATTCCAACTTTCAGCCAAGATAACCACAACTACTTGGTAAACTATAAGAGAGAAAGATAGATGGACAGAACAGAGCGCTTAGTAGCAAGAAATTCTTCATTAAGGTAAATTCCCAGTGCAATTATTTTCATAACCCTTCTCAGAAGTATTTCAGTAGAATTTAGGAATAGCTTAATAGCGTGTGTTCACAGTGTGTTGCTTTAGTATTCTTTTGTTTTAGCATCTTTGACACATATTTTATTATGATTATCTTAATTACTGATATCTTCTTCTTCTTTCGGCTATTCCCGTTTAGGGGTCACCACAGCGGATCTTAATTACTGATATAGTGTCTATTAAAGGATGAGTTTTTCCTTCCTGAGCTCTTGACAGACTGTACTGTTGTGAAAGCCATGCTACTGTTCTAGTGCTAATACCTAGTGCATGAGAAAGTTGCTATAAGCAAAGTAATTTTAAATGTGATTTTAGGCCAATGGTGGAGTAGATGGCATTGTTCCTTTTCAGACTAAATTTGATTTAAAAAAAAAAACATCCTTGTGTATCCATCCCAAACCCTTGGTGTATGGGTGTCCAACTCCAATCCTAGAGCTCTACCACTCTACAAAGTTAATATACGATTAACTATTTCAACCCACTCTTCAGCATGCTCTAATATTCAAAAAATCTTGAAGGCCATGATAACTGGATTATGCAAGTTGGATAGCGGGTGGCACCAAATAATGTGGGGCAAAATATCTCCAGGACCACACTTGAACACTGCGTCATTGTAATAAATATTATTACAGTGCATCACACTTTTTCACCAATGTTTATTAAAGAGCAAGGGTCCATGAAAACAACCCAGATAGAGCCAGTGTCCTTCACACTCCTCCTATCTGAGGAGGTGTTGAGGTGACACCAGCCCTCACATTCCCCAAACACTCTCTCTACGCTGGCACCTAGTCTGGGTTACGGAGAGTAGCGGAGCCAGGACTAAATTCCCACATCAGCACCTACACACCACATCACTGACCCCTGCCCCCGAAAATAACCACAGTTCCATAAACATACTGTGTGCGTGCAGCATCCATGAGTGCTCCACTGGCCCGTGTTATGAACTAGCTGTCAGTCGGGTTTTGAATGTTATCGCCCAAACTGTTTAACTTTTTCAGCCAAAGGATTAACCCTGTTTGTCAGCACTGACTACCTTTATTCAGCAAATGCATCAAATGACCTCATGTTCTGTGTCTAGCAGACTTTGCCTAATCTACATGTACTGAGTGTGACTGGGTGCCAGTGGAGAGACTAGCGGAGCAGAGAGGGTGAGAGAAGTGTGCCTACGGAGGTGTGAGGGCTGGTGTCATCCCTGCACCTCCCCAAATGAGACCAGAGGTGTTAGACCTGGTGAAGTGAATCAGATTAGCAGGGTCACTGCACAAAGTTGATAGACTGGGACCAATTAAATAACGTTGAACAACACTTATGATATCTATTTGGAAATAATGGACATTTATTACTTGAATCATTTTCTAACTCCACATATTTAGCAATTACCTACCAACACATTTCAGTAAATGGATTTCACTGCTATACATACCATCTTAACAGAGGAACAATGCCTGTCCATATCAACCATAATACAATTCATTAACTTACTGTTAGTTGAGCCAGTACTTGGTCAGTTAACAAAAGAAAACCACAGACAAATGTTAGTAAATGAAGAAATCATGTTTGACTGGTCTTTGAACAACCTATAAAAATTAAATATATTCAAGGTAAATATTCAATAGCTTACCTGTATTGTACCTCAACAAGAGTATTGGTAGATTACACTCACTCTTGGTTCTCTACTGTTCAATAGAATAGGTTTAGCAGCAGGCAGTTTCTTATGTACCTTCTTACAAATAACAAATAACATTCCCAGAGACAAGATATTATTGCTTTTGAGAAAAATCATAAGAAGTCTCTTTAAAGCAATACCGGGTTCCACCAATCATGCATCTCGAATGTAAATCAGTGAGCTACTTAATCTCAAAAAGTGTGTCTTTGTTCAGGGAGAGGGTTATTGCTAGCTACAGTCAACCAAACATGTACGGGTTTGTTGATTCTTAAAATAAAGAAATAATTACTTTCAATATTTGATGAATATTGAATTCTCTTACAGTGTGTTACAAGTGTTGTTTTAAATTAAGGATTCTTGTTGACTCGCTTAAAAAAATAATTAGACCAGTGAGTTGGTGATTACTGAAATTCCAAACTCCGGGGGAGAAAAGGTTTAGGAGAGGCTTGTGGTGGGGGTTTCCAAAGCTCAACAAACGTGAAAACATACGTTCGTTAACTTATGTCCACCCCCAAAGACACAGTTGCAAATGAACAGAATAAACAGGGTTCCGTTTGTTTTCGTTAGATTTGTTATTTCGAGATTAGACATTTGGTCAAGATAACGCGTAAACGATAGTTCAGTGTACCGTGCAGGGCTCATAAAACCCAAAGTTAATATAGCGAACCCAGCCTAAACTTTCTCAAGGCATGCTAAAGACTCATTTCTCCCACACTAGTTCTAAATTTGTACTTCATATGTACATATGTAGGCCTACTACATTTGTTCGAGAAAACGACAAGCCTCGGCTAAATTTAACTTATTCTATGATACCTGATTTAGGACATTACCATAGCGCAGAAAATACGTTAATTAAAATGGAAAATCATGACTTAATGTCTAGTTTAATTTGATTTTGTATTATTTTATTTTTAGGATAGTTTATCCTCAGTATGGTATCCTAATTGTTTTGCCCATTGAGAGCATGCGTCCATTTGTGCCTTTTGCCTGCGTGTCTGTTTGCTGGCCCTATAGGAGGCCAACGTGCTGTTGTCCCGCAAATTTGTTCTTCCAAACGGAGCCTCGAAGTCTATCAAGCACCCATTAAAGGTTCATTAAAATCGTGTAGTGAGATATTTTGCACCTGGCTTAACGGGATCGAGTGCTAACGCGTGCTTCAAGAAAAACATGCATACTCAGCACGGGCTGAAAGTGTAACGACTGATCCACGTTCAGTTTCTGAGACATGCTCTACATTTTTGTCCACGTGTAAAAGTAAAGGGAGCTGATCATAGATCAGTTGTAGGAGGAACAATTTAGTAGAATCACGTTGATATAAAGATGATATAGCCTGATTTTGATTATTTTACGCATTGCGTTACACCTGTTAAAATATAAAAAATACAGACACTTTTAATTCAGCTTAGATTTTCCCCTCATTTTTGCAGTTTTGCTCAAACATATATCTATCTATCTATCTATCTATCTATCTATCTATCTATCTATCTATCTATCTATCTATCTATCTATCTATCTATCTATCTATCTATCTATCTAATTCTATAGGCAACGTGTATCTGACTATGTTAACAATGTATTGGAAGCTTATTAAGTAACTATATATGGCCCATCTTCTGCATTCAAGACCCCCTGTCGTGTTTCTCGCAGATGGTGTCCAAGTTTGCCCCTTCTTGTTATTGCAAAAACCTCACGGTACCAGATTTCTCACCCTCACGCTGTGGCGCATTGTTTATACAACTGGAGAAGCCTTCACACCAAAATGCCCTCAGCACCCCAGTTATTTGGCAGATGGGCTCACTCCTCCAACTTCTGTCGCCATAACTCAGTCCCACCCCGCCCCTGCTGTTCTGGGTCTTTATAAACCCCTGGATTCAACTCCTTGCCATTCATTCCGTACACTCGCTTGCAGTCGACGATTCTTCGTGCCTGAACTACAAAAGAGAATAGCGGACCATCCGTTAGAGGACCCATTAATTTCCCATTTTGGACTACCAGACGAAAGAAATATGCATTTTGCTTGCCCCATCGCTACACAGATGTCTTTCGGCAAGGCACCGGGTTTTATCTTGGCTGCGACAGACTCTGGAATGCAGCAGTCACACGTCGGCAGGTGAGCTTTTACCTAAATATCAATAGACAAAAATACCTAAAAATATTTTACATTAGGTTTTAAATCGTGTGTTGTACGTGGACACCACAATTATATATAATATCCGTGATTTAGCGAGCAAAATGACTGAAATTAGGAAATTAGAATTTTATATAATTATTTCAGTCAATAAACCATGCACGTTGCTTTTAGGCTGAGTCTGAAATTTCACATTCCAAAAGTCCTTTTGTGTGACACCAACCCTGGCTCGTGCCTTCTTTTAGCCGCGCTGTCCTGTGGAGACCCTGGCTCGTGTCCAGTCAAGATGCGCAAACTGGGTGCCGGAGACGCAAGCTCTCTTGCGTAAGTTTTCCTCTGAATTTTCGAGTGTTAAAAGTGTAGCTTATCTGCTAATGCTGTCTCAACAGCCTGTATAGATGTTAGTTTGAATGGCAAGTAGCCTACTGCTAGAAGCGAATAATTGTCAATTATTTAGAAAAATAAATTAACTTTAATTGTGAGTATCTACCTCACATTCAAACATGTAGTACCCTTCCCCTAAGAATAGTTAATATCGACTGCTGAGCTATTTGAAAACTTTGTTTTATGGGATGTCTGGGATGTGAGCTGCATTTACCTGCAATGTTTGTAAAAAACGCAACCCGAGCCCATGGAGCCAGCAGGAAGCTCTGAGGAGATAGACAGGCATGTGGAGCACATTAGCAACAGGATGCTGGTGGAGAAGGTGTGACAGTCAAGCTGTTTTCTTGACACCATGCCACTCATTGAGAGAGAGAGAGAGAGAGAGAGAGAGAGAGAGAGAGAGAGAGAGAGAGAGAGAGAGCAACTGTAACACTGAGACACTTTGCCATATGGCACCACTGTCTGCGGCAGAGTGAGAAGGCAGGAGTTGGCACCCAGTGCGGAGGTGTAGGGAGAATAGCTTTCAGCAAGCTAGCATGTTCCTGCCAAGACCGAAGTAGACACCTCAGGATCTTGGGAGAGCATTTGTTTCCCACCCTTTGCCTGACACCCACCAAGTCACGGCTATTGTGCCCTGCCCGCGGCGAAACACCGCCACTGAGTTGCTGCTGATATCACCCCATAAACGCAGGAAAGGAAGCCGTGTTGGATGTTTTCATTTGCTTTGTGTTTTGTGAATGTAGCCCTTACGCTTCTTTCCTCTCTCTTTACAGCCTTATTCCAGATCTACAGTGCCAAGTAACACTACAGCAGATGGCAAAACTCAGTCTTTCCAGCACCCTGTCAGGTCAGTGCTTTTTTTAGTTAGCACACATGTTTGCAGTATATTGAGGGCCTGCAGCTTTATGGTCAGTCAAATGAAATCAGTAGCTTCAAAAGGCAAAACTCTACTTGGACCCAAACACAAAGTAAAATTAAAATTGTCATCCCAAAAGAATGTCATTTTAAATATTACCTCTGTTTTTATCACAGACTTTTTTGGCCAAAGTCCAAGTCGTATGACTACCTGTACAGCGATGGTGAAGCCCTGCTGAGGAACTTCCCCGTGCAAGCGACCATCAGCTTCTATGACGAGTCCGACAGCGAGGAGGAGGAGGAGGATCAGGACAGCTGGGATGAAGAAGAGGACGGCGATGACAAAGAGTGCCTCAAACCCCAGGGCCATGTCACCACCTTAAATTGAATTCACAGACTCAATGATAAGGGCCTCCAGTGGACCCAAGTGCTATCACTCATTCTGGCAGGTCTGCTCCATCTCTTCTCAGATGGAAGCTCTTGATTGGGTACACCATCCCCTGGCTGCATGGTTTGGGCATATTTCTTTTTTCTCATAGCAGGAATTCAATTAATGCAATGCCGTTTTCCACAAAAATGTCTTCCTATCTGTCTTCCTAATTGTAATTTCCTCTGGGAATTGAATAATGGAAACCACACAGTCCCACATTGGGATGAATGTGTGGTTTCCAAGCTATCTCAGGGTCCTGTTCCCCCCGTCCCTAATTTATGTTGTATATATCCACATATATATTTATGTCCTATTTTTTTACTTTTGCATTTGACATAGAATAAACTATATATATATATATATACAAAAGAAAATGAATATGAGTCTTTATTTTGCTGCTTTCAGTTGCTAGTTTGGGTTTGATCAGAAGTGCCTCTTCTAAACTATCATGGTGGTTTCTTTGATGTTATCTCACCCAATCAGCTTGTCCAGGGAGGGCCTGTTCCATGTCTGTCTGGATTTTAGGCATATCAGGTCTAATAGAGGATAGTGGAGGATGTCAGAGGTTAAAAGATTTGGCTGTCCCCTCTGATGTCAGGTCACAGGATAGCCCTGCTGTTCTTAGTTATACTGCATCTGTGCACAACACAAAAAGGTGCAAAATAACCAATTTTTTTGTGCATTCTCTCAGATTTCTGTTTTTAGGTTTTTATTGATAACTTGATGGAATGCATAATGTGTCCAGTAATACAGAGGGTCTTCGTTTGTTTATTGGGCATTTTCACTGTACATATGTTCTTGTTTTGGTTTTGTTACATGGTACATAATATAGAGATTTTCATAGTTTTACTCTGAATATTATGCCCAGAATCTCTTTTCATAATTCTAGGTTCATCCAGTAGAATAACAACACTACCCCAACAAAACCCACACTGTACGTCACATACAGATAAGATTCATCAGTGACCTAATAAATCAGATTAGTTGAAGAAGACTGAATGCAGGGAAATGTAGTCTTTTAACATAAGGTGTGGCATGGGATGAGACCCCGATACCTTACCCTCCGTATAATAAAAATAGGATATTGTGTTGTCCGTTACATTATAGCTGGAAAAAGTAGCAAAGATGCCATGTAAATATTGTTTATCTGTTTTCTGAAATTACGCCAAAGTGCAAATTTATTATATGTTCGTAGACTACAGTACCCAAGATGTATATATATATATATTTTTCATTCCAGAGGCTTGACTTTAAGCGTCCAAAATAATCAAAAAAGATTTGATTGGACAAGCAGAGGAAAGTGGTAGTTTTTATTGGTGGACCCAGATCTCTGTCAGACGTGGTGTGTGACTCATGTGGGCGCTCCCTCGGTGGAAGCAGGAATGGAATGGCTCCGCAACCCTAACGGCGCGGAAGGTATGGCTTTATTTTTCCTACGTGTATCCCCGTAAGTTACAGATGCCAGCTACACGTGTAGCCTTCTGTTTGTTTTCTGTTGATGGCTGAAATAAGCAAAGCAAAGAAATGAAACTAACTCAGTCATTTATACTAAATAAGATAGAAGCCTATTCCGCTCAGCCCAGGAGTTTTCTGAGTCTACTTCTTAGGCTGCGTGCGTGTCTTAATGAATATTTTATTAATCTTTATGGTAGCAAGATGGCATTTAAAGATGTGTCAGACATGGCGAATTGCGCCTCTTTTTAAACATTCTGCCTTGGGCACACTGACGACATGTGTAATCAATAGCCTCGCACGTTATTTATGGAAATGTTCAGAAGCAAATAACAACACCGCACGTTTCGATTCTTAGCTCAGTCCTTACTGTAACCTATTTGATCTAAGACAAGAGACTGCAACGCGATAGACATCTTCTATTGTCCGTCTCTATCGTAAAGCTGGAATCGCAAGTGGTAAACTGTCAAATAAGACTCGTGTCCTCACAAGAATAGCGCTACTGTATTCTCTAGTAGGCTCGAGTGATATAAATTTAGATCGCACATCTCTTTCGACACGTCTGCCCCGGTTCGTTTCTATGGAAACATCCTCCCCCGCCCTCCTCCGGCATATTTACGTGGTTAAACGTCTATAAAAGGTGGTATCCGTTAACAGATAAGTCGATAAATAAAAACTTTAGTCTGTAGTAAATGCTAATAATACATTATGTTCATATTGAAACGGTACATTAATACATTGTAGATCATAGGAGAACAGCGCAATTTCGTTCTATATTTATGTGTGAAAGAAAGAATCCGAGAATGTTTGTTCAAGAGTATGTTTATTCACATAAAGCCTTGGTCATTAGGAGTAAAAATCTTATTTTTATTCTTGTAATGTGTAACTAGAACACAAGCACAGGTAGAAAACCACAATAAGGCATGACGCATGCAACTCTTTAAATTGACGTTTTTCCCCCCAGTACAGAATATCCTAGGCTACGTTCTCCATTGGTAGCATGGCAGCGGGTAAGAGCTTTGCATGGCATCAACATCTCACCTTGCATGGTTGCATGCAACCTACATCATACAGATAATGTATGTATACACACATACACACACTCCACTTAAAACATTAAAAAACCCTTTTCCCATTTCTGATTCAGTTCAGTGATCACATGGCGGAACACATTTTGAATATGTTTCAGTACTGAAATGCAAAATACTTTAAAAGTAGGTTAAGGTTTCTGTCAAGAGTTGACATTAAGGAGGGTAGTTTGTTTTGTTTGTTTTTTAAAGCCTCGTTGGCTTTTACAGAATGTGTTTAATCTCACTGTCAACACTGTTAGATGGATGGTGTGTTGGGGTGGTGCGGCCACGTTAACCTTCCGTTCATGCTGTGCTACACTTACTTGAGTAGTTAAATAGTTCACATACATATTTATATGGGACATGAAGAAAGGAATGACATTCTGTCAGACTAGGAATGCGGATGGAAAGGCTAGTGTTTTCATTCCTAATAATGTGACACAGGGAATGTTTTTTTTTGTGAGTTATATAAAATCTACACCCAACCCACCGTCTCCAAGGCTTTGACAGACCTCAACAATTCCACCTGCCTTTCCCATGTTCTGACCGCCTTTGCCCTCAACTTTACTGGTCTCTCTATCCATCTCACCATCTGATGCTCTCTCTCCATCATAGAATTCCTAAATGGGAAGGATGCACACTCTCTCCTCAAGCGCTTTCCGCGGGCTAATGGGTTTATTGAGGAGATTTGGCCGGGAAACATTGAGAGGGAGTGTGTGGAAGAGAGCTGCAGCTTCGAGGAGGCTAATGAGGTGTTTGATAACAAGGAAAAAACAGTAAGATCTGGTGATTGCTTCCATTTTTATTGTTTTGAGTAATGAAGTCTCATGAAATATGAGCGATGATACATGCATTTCTGTAGATTAATTTTGACAGTATGAATATCAAGTTTAATATACCAGTGTCAAATATTTTGGTCAAAGAACACTAAAGCATTTTCCAGTGATTAATGTTCTATTATTATCAATGACAACATCACATACAAAATACAATGTTCTCTTTAGATGGAGTTCTGGAAGACACGCAGTGTCTATACGGTGACCAGCAATAATGAATCCCGCTCGGAGCGTGCAGACACTGTGTACATGGTGGTGCCTCTTCTGGGCGTGGCCCTCCTCATCATCATCGCTCTCTTCCTCATCTGGCGCTGCCAGCTCCAGAAAGCCACACGTCGCCGCCCGGCCTACACTCAGAACCGCTACCTGGCCAACCGCAACACACGCAGCCTTCCCAGAATCCTAGTGCACCGTGACAGCCCATCGCACACAGAGAGCTCCCATGCCAATGAGAGGCCCAGCGTGGTGGTCAGCGGTGGGGAAAGAGGTAGTGGCGTGAACCCAGACTCCTTGCAGCATGGCGGGCATGCGCCAAACAGCCGCAGCCTTTACGTCCAGGAGTCCTCCATGTCTGTGGCGTCACGTTTGTCGGGGGCCACGCCTCCTCCCTCCTATGAAGAGGTGACGGGCCACTTGGAGAGCAGTAGTGACGAGACCACCACCACCCCCTATAGTGACCCGCCGCCCAAGTACGAGGAGATTGTTAAAGAAAAGTGAAAGTGCACAACGCGAAAGATGTGAAACAGGGTCACTTGCTGCCCGGCGCGGGATTGAACTGATCAAAAGACGTCCTTATTCCCAAGTGCTCATCACAGTTTGGGTCTGTCAGGCCAGAGTGTGCTAGTGTGCATTTTTGACCTCTTGAATTGCCCCAGGCTGATGCCGAGATTCTTGATGGGAGCGTGTGAGCTGCACTAAGAGATGTGGTTGTTGTCGTGAAGTTGTGTCCTTGAAGTCGAATGTTTGGAAGGTTTGGGCTTTGGGGCTAGGACTCCTTAATGCTTGTTCTAGAACTCTTCCTGAACCCTGGCATCAGCGCGTTGCACTGTAAAACCTCCTGCCCCTTCGACCCATCACTCCATGCTCAGTACTACTCATGAATCTCTTTCCCCTTTTTTAGGAGAAAGGTACAGCTGCGAAAAGAAGTGACACAAGTGTGCTCACTCTCCAGTTTACTGTATGCAGGATGAAAATTGTATGGGTTCTAAGGAGATCTTCAAAACGCTAGCCTATATAGCTCTTAGACAAAAAAAAATTACCTATAGAGGCGAGTGATCTGAACTATTTTATAAAACAGATCTCCGACACATGTCTAAAGGGGCTGTTTGAGATAACTGTGTGCCAGCAAAGGCACTTCAAAAATGTGCTGCCATGTAGAAAATACTCGTGGTTTGAAAAGGCACGTAGTTTTGCTGCACACTTTTATTAAGCACATTATTGCTCACTCTGCATGAATACACAGTTGGTTTCAGGCCTTAAATACATGTCACAATCAATAGAATAGTTATCGGACTGTCTGCTCGGCAGTTTCTTGCTGTGAGTGAACGCACCAAATTTTATATTTTACTCCCAATACTGTGCTCATACAACACTTTACAAGACGCAACACTTTGCAAGACTGCTCCATACACAGAAACCCACTGAGAGCACAATTACTGGATAATATAACATTCCAGACCCCTAACAGCCCCATATCCACACGTTCACTATTTTCTCTGCTCTCTGACTGTTTACAGCTTTTGTTACTTTTTTATAATAGCATAAAACTGTGTGAACATGTATAAAGCGTTATGTGGCTTTCGACCTCACCAGGTGCTATAATGTAGTACAAATGCTGCTTGTCCTCACATTATGTTCCTCATACACTATCTGTGACTCTTGGCTCTGAGTCTTCACGAATCAGCTAAACTGCCCGTACATAACACGCGCCTGAACAGTGTTTTTAGCTCAGGTTTAAGCCAATGAACTGCCGCCTTTGCAGCAAATATGTAAATAATCTATCACTGCCAACCAATAGGAGAAGGGGTCAAGGGGTGACGCGTAGAATGCTGTTTTTGAGTGGTACTGAATAACATCACAGTACGTCATTACTGTAGTCACAAGTGGTGTTCTGCAGTTTTGCATAAGACAAACACTAAACTTATTACACAGCCCGAAAATGATTCTGCACAATTTGTAATCATATAAAAATAAAAGTATAGACGTTAGTCCATCCCAGTGACTCGAATGGTGTTCATGAAGGTGAAAGGTCATTCAAAGATCACACTCACTGCATTGTGCTTCGTGGTGAAATACCAAGTTCATTTCAAGCAGTCTGGCCTTGCCACGCGTTTGCAGGATATTTGCAGTCCATTTCGCAATCGTTGAACGTTTTCTTTCGCATGTGTACCAACATCAGGTTTTGAGGACAACATAGACTTGGGTTTTTACACATTTTTGTTATTTATTGAAGTCGTTTTGGTATTTTTGTACCGTTGTAAACATCCTAACTGACTAACATTTAGAGCGCATTTGCGTTTTACCGGTAGGTGAGGTACGAGACAATCTGTTAAATAGGTTAAATCAAGGTGTTTGCTTGGACACGCATTAAACCCAGTGACACGAACTACTCACTCTAGAATGATGAAAAATAAGTGTCAGTCCAGGCGTGTTGAACATTTGACGCCAAAACACCCTGTGTGCGCATATATTGTATGGTAATTACCCAAACAAGCTGGCTAAACTGAGAACAGGGACTTGTAATCGGAGCGGACTTCTTGTCCATGAGTATTGATGGGAGAAACGCGCCCAGCAAGAGCAAACATTTGTGCATCAGCATTTACTACATCAACGCAGCTCTTATAGACCACTGAGTTTCTAGAACGATATTTATTGTACTGGTTAATTTGGTAAACTAAAGCGTCACTTGTTTTGCATACAACTAAAGACCTATGGACTATCTAAAACTGGGCCGACAAACAACTGCTGTATTTTGCCACTTTTCTCATTATCAGATTGTGTTAACGTGTACAAGACGTGAAAAATCATGTGAAATACTACAACAGCGGTTAACGCAGTTCGTGTGATATGGACATCAAATCTGGTTAACAACTCTGAGAAACTGGGTTAGACTTGTCCAAAGATGATGGATGATGACACCGGAACACAGCAACGACTGTGGCTTAACAACTTGACAAAAATATATGTATGGTTTTTTTTACGTCGCAATATAAGCTTCAAATGACCATAATGAGAAAAGGATGCTAAATGTACAAGTTGGCATGTGATGCGTGTGTATGTGTGTTCAAGCTGTGAAGGTGTGAGTGAATCTTAAATCACCTGTTTGGAGGGGCTGGTCCTGCTTTACTGTCACGGTTCATGTCACCTGAGACTCTGGACTTACCAGGCTGAAATGAATAAAAATAATGCTCTTGCCAAACAACTTTACACTGAAGGACCAATCACCGGCTAGAGACCATGTCCTAGAGACCATGCTGTTGATGGCTGAAACTGCTGCTTTAAGATTAGGGGAACGTTTGTCGTTGGAAGAGTAATTAGCGGAAACCTACTTTTGAAAATGAAGTAAACGACACCTGCTTTAGCGTTGAAGGAACGCTAGTGAAATAAAAGGGTTATGGATTCTCACTAAAGTGCTATAGGCTTCTAACCTCACATCATGGTTTTATTTTTATTGTTTGTCTTTTTGGTGGTGAATGAGACGTGTGTTTCTTCCCACCTACATTCCCAGAAGGTTTCATCAAAGCCACAGGTTTTCCTTAATAACTATAAGTTAAACGTTATGGATTATGTATGTAGTTGCAGAATCAATGTACACCTTTATGTATATGTTTTATTTATTTATTTTTGCTCAATCTAATTGCATGTGTTTTTTCATCCATACAAATTTGTTATATTTTTTAAGGCTTCAACCCACATGAGGCTCTATATATCTTGTATCTGTATGTGATGGTTACACCTATTTAAACACTTTTGGAATCAACATAAGCACTGTTGAAATTGTAATACGTATTTATGTAATATAAAATTGTACATTTGTGTATGTGAACTTGTATAAAAATATATAACCATATTTTATCATTTTCCATTCCATAGACATATTTTTACACAGCTATATGCTATGTATTTAGATAACCATATTGCATGAATATTGTTTTATAAAACAAGAATACAAGAATTTATCTTGCTCACATAAACACTTATGAGAGCATTATAGCTGGTCAATGAAGAAGCTCAGCCAAAGAAAATGAAGACGAACACGATGCCAGAAGGGTTTTTTTTATTTTTATTTACCAATTTTGGTGACTTTAAAACCAGCAAAAAGATGTAGTCTTCCCCAAAACCATTCTATCATTCCGTTTTTCTCCTTTCAAGCCACACTGGTGCCAAGGCAAAGTCACAGACCCTATGTGTACAAAAAGCTATGGTTATTTATGATATTCTTGCTTTGGTAAGTGGTTTGAAAATACATGTATTTGCTCCTGTCAGTTCCCCCATTTCTGTCATAACAATGTGTTCCAAGTGCCAAATTTGCTGTTCGTGAAAGCACTGTATCCTTCGCGAATATTAAACCAGTGAACCATACTCTGTGGTCATTTTACACTGGGAGTTTCCGTTTTTGTTGCTTCTCGTTGTCATTTTAGCGTCAATAAACTGGAGGCTTGTCAGGCGGACCCTCCCTTTCCCCGTGTAGCCTAGCTGGCTCCTCTCATGTGAGGAAGTTATCACCCTGAACTGAAGGTTTGTTGTTACCCAGGAAGCAGAAGTGTTTGTGTCAGTTAGCTAGGCAACATATACATATTTCAACATCACTTAAGATAAGTTAATACGAACTTCTGGCGTTTGTTCAGCTAGTTTGTCTTGTTTGTGTCCAGTTTGGCCTCGTCTACTTACTAGCGTAGCTAGTTTACTTAGCTAACTTAGAAAGGGCAAATTAGTTGTGCTGGCTAGCTATCTAGCTTAGTTGTAATGTAACTAAAATACTGCCTTGTGGTTTATGTTTCTTCCTCACTGTGTGATCCCACAGTGAACTGGACTAAGTTATTTTAATTTTGAACGTCTAGGCTAAATATTCAGTCCTGACTCACATGTTTAGCTATAGCTACTTGTGTCAATAATACGACTGTCATATGCTTCCTAACCTGCATATAACCAGCTATAATTGCCCTTTCTTTCTGTCAACCTAACGAACTAGATAATTCAGCTTAACGTCGCAGGATATAAATTTTAAGTAGTATATAAGTAGTACCAAATTCGTAAAAATGCTAGCTACCCGTCTAACTTTGTTGCTGGACTCATTAACTCTACGACCTCGTAATATATTTTATAGTTAATATTTTGATCCGGTAGATTGTAATCCGGTAGACTGTAATCCGTGATACCTGTAATCGCACGAAAGTTACAAAGTACACTGTCCAGTATTTAAAAGGTTGATGCAGGGCTGCATATAATCACTTATAATCGATTCCGATTCACAGCCTGTTGGACGGTCATGACAGCTCTTGTACATTTGGACGAAGCATCACAGATGCGTGGTGGCGATCCGACCTTCACAGAAGTAATCAGCCAGAGGATGAGGGTACCAGAGCGGCTGCGAGTGGGTCCTGGAGTACTGCCTGACCAGCTGAACCAAACGTCAGAGGATCTCCGTCCTGTGTACAGCATGCATGTACCTGACAGACTAGCTTTAACAGGTGTGTCATCCTCAGGCATTTAAAAAAGTAAAAACAAAACACACATACGTGCAAACAAAGAAAACAAATGATGGCGTGGTACTACAACATATGTTTATCATACATGTTGTTCATCATAGATGCTCCTGACCTGAGTCCACGGCCTCTCTTCTCCAAACAAAGATCCACAGGCCAGGCCTCGTCTAGCTCTGACCTGCAGCTCATGCAACATGGGTCCTGGCATAGGGAGATTCAGGTAATCTGACCACAGCCTTCAGCAAATGTCCTTTTGCCCTCTCTGCCCTAATTCAGGCACACAGAGACTGGATTCAAGAGATTAAAGATTCTTTTGTTTTTGGTTTGTGATTTAATTGCAGTAATGGCCAGAGACAATAAGATTTGTTTTTCGTGTCTGATAAGTGGGGTGTGATTGCGAGTGCTGATGTTTGCTTGCTGTCAACATTTGTTTACTCATCCACTGTGTTCCACTGACTGCTGCATTGTTCAGACTTTATTACCTTATACACTTTAGCTACAGATATTTGGTCTTTCATCAAACTGTTGTTTTTAGGCTGTGTACTTTGGACATTACAATTGTTGTGAGGAATGCCTTGTGGTGACAGTCCGACGTGTTGCCCACAGAGTCCGCTACGCAGGTCGTACAGTGACCAGGCATTTGGAAGGACCCCCCCTGGAACCCCCACACAGCCCAAGCAAACACCACATTCCCCTTTTCAGTGAGTACACTGCACATTAGGCAGTTGTGGCGAATGAGCAATGAACCTATTTTAAGAATTATTTTCAGAAACTGTTTTTAGTCAGATTCTGGTGTTGATCTAGTGTCTATGCCCACACAATGGAAATATCACGAGGAATAGAACACCAGTCATGGCCTTCACAGCAGTATATGTTTGCCATATGCAGAGTCTGTACATTTCTCCTACAGTAGTGCTTCTATGTGCTGTAGTGGTAGAATTTTTGGTCTATTTTTGGTAGAAGATTTGAAACGGCTCCTTTTATGCACAAGCCAGTGGGCAGGCTGCTTAGCTAGAGTCTAAGAGTCAAGTACTTCATGGAAATTGGGGGGGTTCCATGTGTTACTGTACAAATCTTTGGTACAATTTTGGGCCTTTGGCATCACCTGAACGAGACACCTGAACAAGTGGGCCATCTGTCATCAGTCCCATTTTAAAGTTGCCTTTGTATAAAGAGATTGGATCAATTTGCCTCTATTTCATACTTATTATAAACTTATCAGGAGCTTGTAAAAAAAGCATAATCACAAACATAAGAAATCCCACCCATCTGTTAGTTTGTGAAGTGTTTTGCAGCTGCTGTTAGTAACAGTGGTACTCCTTTTGTTTATTCTGGCCATTGCCGGTCCCCCTTGACTTGGCCATGGTAGGCGCAGTGTTGGAAGGGCTTCCACTGAGTGCTCAGACCCAGCCCTGACCACACCCCTGGAGATACCTGCCTTCCCACAGAGCCTCCTGTCCCCCCACAGCATGCTACAGGTGGCCAGGCAGCTGGGCCAGCAGGCCTCGCAGAGAATCCTTCAGACTGTCACTCAGAAATACTCCTCCAGGTGATGCACCCCGCTAACCCTTAACCCCTCCCGCCTGCTTGAAGGAAAATTCTGCTGTCGGCCTGAAGCTGTTGCTTCAGTCACAACCCTTTGGTTTTTAACTCTGCATGTCTGGTTTCACTGGAGGTATCTGAACACCTCCTTAACCTTCTGCCTGCGCTGCTTCTCACTTTCAGGATTAGCTGTATTTGCTTTTCTGCTAGCAAGCGGTCCCAAGCTACACGCAGGGATGCACAGCTCTCCTCTTGTCTTGCCCGCTAGAGCTAGTATGTGGTCCATGTTTGGGAAGCTAAAAAGATCATAGTTCCATTCCAGTCCAATGCACGTCCATTCCTGTGGGCTCTGTCTCTGTCTCTTATGTTGGAAGGTTCTGTTCCCACGAGAGCACTCCGCCTCTGCCAGTCGAGGTTCACGCTGACCGGGCCCAGAGAAGGTGACTGTTATGTTCTGATGTTGATGAATGTACCGTTTTGCTGCTTATCAAATTTGTAATGTTTTCTCATGTTATGAGGATTTAAGTGGCCAGAGAATAGTGTTGTGGATGAAGATGGGAACCTGATGGCTGTCTTTGTTCTGACACCTCCCCATCTGTTATGCTGCTCATGTCTGTTTTGCTTTGCTTCATGTTGTCTGCTAATCATGAATGGGAGTTGAGTTTGAAGAGATGAGGAAGTGTAAGATTAGCAGGCACGTGGGTGTGGTAGAACTCTGATCTGCACTCAAGTTACTCCTTGCTGCCCTGTGTTCATCCTACAGTTCCATGCAGGAGTCCTGCCTCGGTTCCGAGGGCGAGTCTGGAACCGCCGTCGAATTCATCGTGCTTCGAAGACAGGTCAGTCCGTAGAACCCTCCAGAACTTTGGTTTTTGACTGTCTTTATTTTGGACCCGAGATCTAATATATGTGCATTGTTCAATAGTCAGTCTGTGGGTGGAAGGTAAGGGGACAGTTTATTTTTGGTCTTGTCATTCGCAAAGTGACCAGAAGAGGGTGCTCCATTCCACCACATTGATAATTGACAAAAGCAAACGGTTAAATGAATGAACTCGCCAAATGTTTCGTGACGATCCTGCATGTTCCAGTAAATCCTCTCCTTGTGCCTCTCAGGTGGTGAAGATGGGCAGGCGAATAGTGGCACTGGAGAGACAGAATGCAGAGCACAGGCAGACCGAACTGGTGCTCTTTTCCCTGCTACTGTCTGCGTGCCTGTTTAACGGCTGGCTGTGGACACGCAGATAACCCCACAGAGCTTTCCGGGTGACCAGCCATGCCCCCCATGGTCTGTTCAACCCGCCCTAATATAACACGACCATTACCACCTATTGAACCATGCACTTAGTTAAGGCATGATATAGGGCTTGGTTGCACACTGTGATTGAGATACAATCAAGGCAGGAGACTATTAGATGTTGTATAATGGCAAGCCTTTTTTTCACTAACCACTGTATAAGCATGGATTAAACAAGGTGGTGTATCAAAAAATGCAGTAGGCAAAATCTGATCATTTCTAAAATAGTTGTTATATCAAAGCATCTGTTATTCAGAAGCCATGATGGCAATGGTTGTGTTCTTGTTCTATAGTACGCTCCCCAGACCTTGCCAGTTTTGTCTTTTAAACATAATGCATGATGTTTTCCTTTTATTTATTTGCCCCTTTTTACCATTTTGGCTTGTTGGACACTTTTTGTAATATATCTTAATACCTTAGCTATTTAATCTTGTAAAGTAGGACGATATTTCCTAGATTCTTTAAAGTTGGTGCATGCCTGTCGTCCAAGCGTCCATTAAAGCGAGACAGTCATTGCTCAGTATATTTATTTATTGAAAAATTAAATTAAATTTCATCAAGGAAAAAAGTTATTTGGAACGTGTTCAGGAGTATAAACCAAATAAAAAAGTCAAATTGCAATGGAAAACTGAGATGAATTTTGTAAAACAAAATATATATTTGATTAAAGAGAATACAGTTTAATTAAAATTATTCATGATTGTACAGTAATAACATTGTCAAGCAGCAACTAGAGTACACAATCTGTGATGAAACACATACTAAGAAAATGAAGAGACATTCCTTGCCTGGGGGAGGCAGAACGAAACTGAAAAGAACCACAGAGAAAGGGACAGATCTTACACACCACAGAAGAGCCGTCACTGGCCCAAACGGGGACAGAAACTGTAGAGAGTTGAAGATGGGGGGGGGGGGACGGACACTTCCCCCTGGGTACTAGATTGTCCTGAGCTGGACTATAACACATTCACCTTTTGAAGCTCTGCATAACATTTTGATTAACGAATTGAGCAAGACCATCCAGATTAATAACACAATGACTGAACCTTAGGTGGGCCTCAGGCAAAGATACTGTACAATCCATGACTCCATGACATTCTTTATACTGATCTCCATCATTTAAGGTGGTAGCAGCTAATGTCAAGGTTAGTGTCATTGTGATGAAGGCTTTGAAATGGCAAAAGGGACTTTTATTAGTGAGAACCACATTCTTTGTGCTTGAGTCTTGTATTTTGAAGTCTGCTGCTAAAACGTACTGCAAGTGCAGTTAAAATGGTGCTTCCAGCCACTGGGCCCACCCAAAGATCAGTCAGCAAACCTCAGGTCCATTGTCCCATTTTTGTGCCCAAACAAAGTTGGAGGTGACTTACAAAATTACTGGAAATATGCTAGTAGCATGTTTTTATTTTTGTTACTCTATATTTAAGATTTTTAAAAGCTGGTCGTGAGGCACATTTTGACAGTGGTTGGTATATTTGTGCTGGAATGAGTATAAAAACATTAATAAATAAATAATAGAAAAAAATAACCCTAAAACTTGGAAAATGTATGACATATTAAACCGATTGGAATTGTTATGCAGGAAATGTCAAGTACCAGTATTGGGTAATACAGAACACAGGTTCTTAGACTACATGCCAAAGACCCCTTTTACTGATCACTTCCTCACTGAAGACATTACTCCAAATACAAAAAAAACCAACACTGCTTCCTTATTAACCAACAAGAATGAAATTTTTGTTCTTGTCTTCACCTGAATTAAACGTAAGTGTATGTTTGTTGTGAAACACATTTGTGGCTCATCATGTATTCAGATATGATGCGACTTTTAGAATCTCTAAATTTAACATAGGCAAGGGGACCTATATACGTTCGTACAAATTCAAGGCACTACATAAGGTTATCCAAAATATTCTCCTAATTTTTGTTTTGAGTCGCTATATATGAGAGGTATTTTTTAGATGTTGGTGAAATGTATTATACTAAAGTATTAGAATGGAAAGAAGTGACTTTCAAAATAAAGATGAAACACTCATGGTATGTTTTCAGTGCTTACAAATATTTGTATAAGTAATAAAACACATCCATGTCATATTTGTCCTGGAACAGAACATGTCAATCACACTCTTACATTTCTTTGGTCCTGTATTTCTAAAGTGGTATTAAAGAATATGAACAATTATTAGGAGGGTCAGATTTTTTGAAGGCAACTTCAAAGCAAATCAATAGCCTACTCCTTAAAAAAAAAAGTAAACTCCTTTTTACAAATATTTCTACTTTTGTAATTCCACAAATTTAGTGTCACAGTACTGGTTTCATTTGGCAGACAACTGAACTGACATACAATGAATGTGGATCCGTTGCCTGATCGTAATCCGTTCTCCTGTCAACTTTTTAACAAGAAAATCGAGCTCAAGGATATGACCACACACTACCTTTTGATCTTGCGTTCAGACATTTTTTGTTTTGTTTTTTTTTTTTACAGTAACCTTTGGTCAAAGGTGAAATGTATATCACGTGTTCCTGGAAATCTCAAAACACTGAAATACCCCTGTCTCCCATACGCAACACGCCTCCAGCATCATCTTACCACACCATTCATACCAAACAATGAACTCATAGTAACCATCGCGTAAAGATAAGTTCTGAAATGGCTAGAGACGTCGCAACACCAGTGACATGTGCTGCGAGCTGTCTGTGTGCATGAGCAGCAAGAGGTGTTGTGCTTCTTGGGAAAGGGGACAGCAAGACTGTTCTTGGAACAAGGGGTACTAGTGCTGCTCCGAACCCCAAACCCCAATCCTCTCCCGCCATGCACTGAGCCAAAAGCATACCCAAACCAGTTGGGTCAGTCAACTTGCTCCAGCTGCACATCGGTGCCAGGTTCTGGGAGGCAGTGTGATCCCGTTGGGTCCCGGTCCTCTTCGACGTCATGGTCCTGGGCCGAGTGTCTTGCTTGGATCACCGCGCCCCACACATTCAGTTCGGCTATCTTACATGTGTCTTACAGTATTCAGATACAGTATTTACATGTAATGACTGTTCCAATAGTCAGTTTTATCATATACTCAAGTGCCATGTTTGTAACGTTGGTACATGTGTACTACACAAAAACAAATAACATTGAAAGCTAAAAGGAAAAGTAGTGCAATAAATGCAAAAAAGAGGTTACCAATGCATTTGGTCCTAAACTCTGAAGGATGTAAACACCACCAGAGAATACTGTACAAAGAGGTTAGTTAATAGTAATAGTAAGGCTTTTGTTCTGTACAAGAATAAAATACCACTAAAAATATCGTGCATTTCAGTACACCATTAGCGTTCCCCAAAAAGTTTTGAAAGAGCATAATGGCTAGAAATAAAGAATCCTTCACCTATTGTGTGTGTGTGTGTGTTATAGGGTTCAGATAAGTATTTCCACCATCTCGCTGTCAACATCCTGGTGGGGTGTGGGCGGGGCCTGGGGAGGGAGAGACTGCACTGGTGCTCTCCTCTCCAGAGTACTGCTGTGAAACACGGGCACATCTGTTGGATCAAAACGGACGGAGAGTCAACATCCACGGGCATAAGCAACTCAGAGCAGCATTTGAGGTTTCTAATCCAACCATGCACAATAAAAGCAGCTCATGCATGAACTGATGAAGATGATGAAGGTGAGCAGTGTGTGTATAACTGCATGAAGAGTCAGGTGTGTTACCTGCTATGCGGTCAGGGATGTACACAGGACTGGGGCTGCTGATGCGGTTGCTCACGGCAACGCTCTGCAGGGCAGGTGTGCTGGGCTTGCTGGTCTCCTGGCTCTTGTCCGTCTGCGTGCAGCTGTCCCGACTGCCCGTCTTGGAGTGGGCAGCTGCCGGCATGGGGGTGGAGGGCAGCACGGGGGACGGAGAAGAGGAGATGGACTCGGTCCTCAGCGAGTCACCTCTGAACTCTGGCCCCAGGAGCACGCCTGCAGGAAAGAGCACAGGGTGCTTAACCCTGAGAGCTTAACCGCTCTGGGCACGTGTGATCCACAGCCCCCTAGTAATCACTAGTGTGTGTGTGTGTGTGTGTGTGTGTGTTCTGACTGCACAGATGGGTTAAAAGCGGAGGACAAATTTCGATTGGGGTGTAAAAAAATCACAATTGACAAAATATGGCACATTTACATTTACATTTAACAGCGTGCAACTGGGCGACACTAGATCCGAACGACTGAATCCCACAACAAGGACCGTTAGCAGCCAGGACTCTCTTACCCAGACTGCCCTTCCAGCTGCGGTCCTCACGGCGCTCCTCAGTGATTGGGCTGCTGCCACTGAGCCCCAGCGAATGGGACAGCAGGCCCGAGCTGCTCGTGCCCGTAGCAATGGACATGAGGGACTTGGAGGGACGCATGGCGGACGGGCCGTCGGCCTTGGTGCCGGGATCCTTGCGCGAACGCTGGTGCAGCACCTTGATCATGGCGTCCTTCTCGATGATCTGGGCGTGCAGGTTCTTGATGCGGCTCTCCATGTCCAGGCATCTGCGGTTTGCCATGAGGATCTCCTCCTCCTCCTTCTGGATGCGCGCCTCCACCGACGTGTCATAGCTGCTGCTGGGGGAATGGCTGATGCAGGTGGAGGATGTGTCCCTGTGGGGTGGGTGAGGCCAGAGATCAGGTTTGTGATCTTTTGTCTGATCCATAATAACAGAATTCACATTTGAGAAGCTGCAGACCCAGGGGTGGATCCACAGGAACACTGGCCCCAGGTGAAATTGGACTGGCCCCTGTCCTGTCACTTAATTGTCCCTTTCATTGGCTGAATTTGGAAAAATTCCAACAGCGAAACGTTAAAACCTCTACCTTGAGAATACACAAACAGGTCACCAGACAAATGTGACCGCCAAATTATTTTATTTATTTATATTTAAACAAACTTCATGGTAGCTAGTTAAGGTGATATTTCACACGTAACCTAATAGTTAAATCGTGTATTTACCTGTCGCTAAACTTGGATCGCTAAACTCGCTAAAAAGGAATGTTAGGAGGCTACATCTTCATGAGCTAGCTCTCAAGTTTAGCTCGTGAAGGTAAAAATTATTTCAAGGCTAGGTTAGCTTGCGTGATGTTAACTGCATCTTAAATTTAAGTACAATTTTTATGCGGTTCGGAAAAAAAAAACTCACAAAAGGATTGTTAGGTAACCAAACTGCTGCTTCTTTGAAGAAAAAAAATGAGCTAGTGAGCTGGCTAGTTAGTGCTAATGAGATGCTGCTTCCAACGTGCCAGCTGTGTGTACCTCTGTGTGGCCACGGAGGCAGCAGCGTCCAGAGCAAACTGCCTCATCACACTCTCCTCCAGGTACTTCTGCTCCCATTTGGTCATGTCGGCCTCGAGAGCCAGGATCCGTTCCTCCTTCTCACGTAAGTGCTCCATCAGGGCCGTGGTACTGTACTCTGGGCCCACGGGGTTCTGTGAGGTGCCCTGTCTCTGCACAGAGAAAGAGAGAGAAATTCAGATTCTGAAAGAATACAGGAAAGAGGTCTAGGTCTAAAAATCTAGATTAGTCCCATTATCCTTGGATTAATCTTGATCTGGGCTTTGTCCACTGCCTGCAGGCGTTTTATAAATCTGCATTATTACAAGAGCACAAAGGGTTTGTTCTGTGTTATATTCAATATATATCATTGCAAAAAAATGATATACTGAATATCTTCAAATAAAACACAGAGAGTAACATGTAGTTGGAATATTTTTGGCCCATCAGAGGTTTCTTTTTAATATAGGGAATATCCATCCCTCAGTTGCTTGTATAAAAACCCTACCAGGTTTCCAGGCTTTGGATACGGGTCAAATGTTACATAGGATGGTTAGTGCCTGGGCCCCTGATGGAGAGAACAGCTGTTCACTCTTCCTCCTGTCTCTCCCTCTCACGTATTTCCTCCTCTCTCTCTCTCACACACACACACACACACACACACACACACACACACACACACACACACACACACACACACACACACACACACACACACACACACAGGTCGATCAGTAACCTTTCCCCTAGATTAAGGGTCACGTAAAAACACTGGTGGACGTTTCAACTTGATGCACAGGAAGAGTGGAAGTGCAGCGCAGTAACATCTCCGATGGGAGAAGCAGCTCACACTGCCGAGCCTCTGCCGGGCCTGCTAGATGTTTTAACATGCACACTCGTACCCACGTCAGCTAGCTGTCCCCTCGGCCCTGCGTTGAACCGGTGGTGACCTTTGACAGGTGCCTCGTGCACTTTCCGTGGGCATGCGAGGGGCTCGGGCGGGCCTGGTACCTGCTGCATCCTCAGCGACTCCAGCTCCCGCTCCAGGCGGGTTCGGAGCCGGTGCTCCAGCTGCTCCCTCTTCTCACAGGCAGCCTGCAGCTGAGCCAGGGCCTGCTGCATCCGCTCCACCTTCTCCACGTAGACCTGCTTCTTCTTCAGCTACACGCACACACACACACACACACACACACACAGAGGACACAGGTAAGCCCCACCGCTCATTCCACAGTGGAAAACTGACCTTACAATAACTGCCTTGTGTCCTACAGCACCCCCGCCCCCCACAAAAAAAAGAAGAAACGACTTTCAAATCCACCAGAAGCTATAATGGTAACCCAAATGAATAGCCCAATTTAGCTCGGAGAGTTCTGCTACACAGGAACCGGAGAACGAGGACAAGTATGCAACTCCTATTTAGACAGTGCTGGCTGGCTGGCTGGGTGGGTGGGTGAGTGAGTGGGTGGGTGAGTGGGTGGGGAGGGGGGGGGGTTAAGAATTCAGCCATCTTCAAGTCCTTTCATGGCAGACAACTCAAGAGGCTTTGTTTCGGGAACAAGCGGCCGTTTGTGACAGGGCCGGAGAAAAGTGGCACAGGCTGGTGCATTTTGGGAAGGCTGGGTGTGCGCCCTGTTCAGCGCCAGCCAGAAGGCCATCTGGGAGCCAGCCAGTGGAGCCATGCCACAGACTCCAACTGTTCCAAAATGTGCCCCGAGACTTCAAGCTCGCTGCTTGATTTCGGAGGTTTCTCTCTTAGTGTGTGTGTATGTTTTCTCTCTCTCTCTCGTTATCTGCCCTAGCTGAGGCTGTTTGGCTGGCGGGCAGGGTTTTCTGAGGCTGTTTGGATTCGATGAAGGTCATGACCAGCAGCTCACTCGAGCTTGAAGATCTTAACTGCAGCACTAAAAAAAAATGATGGGAAGGACTTCAAAGTTGATGTCCATGGGGAGAATCGAGTTGAAGTTCTATTGTGGTCAGCTTTTGGGTCCGAGGATTAAAACAGACTTCAAAAATGTGTCAGTTTAACAAACCTTTCAACACTGGAAATCTTTATTACTGTGCAGCATGGTAGAAAAAAAAAAACGTGTTTTTGCTTATACTTAAACAACTGTTCCATAGCCACTGAAAACTGTAAGACACTCAGCATTTCAGTTTTGGTTTACCAGAAAAAGAATGAACTGAAATTAGAAGCCATTTTGCAGTATGAATAATTGCAAACAAAAAGCCTCTCTTGCACATGGTCTGTGACTCAGCAAAGTGATAGGCATGCTCAGAGCAATGAAGAAAAACCCTAAATTCCACAGAGCTCCGCTGAGATCTTTTTCAGCTCTAAACTGAACCAGACGTAGCCTTTGGCAGGGTGAAAAGTGTCCACAAGAGGGCCCCCACCATACAAACGGACACCCTGGCAGAGCCCTTGGAGGGACATGGCGGTAATTAATCCCAGACGTAACTGAAAACGTACTGTTCGGTGCCCTCCCGTACCCCGGGAACATGCCGGAATGAGCGACGTCTGAAAGGAGCTCACCTCCTCCTCCAGTTTGACCACTTTGGCCTGAGCGTTGTTCAGAGCCTGGTCACGGATCTCGATGTGACGGCGCTGGTCCTCGTTGGTCGAACGCAGCGTGCTCAGCTCCATCTCAAGTTTCTCCTTTTCCCGCTGGGTCTCTTTGTCTGGGGGACGGCCAAACAGTGGAAGGCAATCATCTCAATTCAGGTGGCTTTGCTCAGGGGTTTTTTTTTTTTTTACTCGGACTTTGAAAAAACAAAGGACTGAGCTGATGTAGACTTGGAGACCTGGCTGAGGGCCACAGTCTGCATTTCCTACCTGCTTCGTTAAAAGCTCTGGGACAGGGTACTCACTCTGAGCCAGGAGCTGGGAGATGGTTTTGCGGTTGTCCTCCGTCCCTTCACACTCTTTGGCTGCCAGCTGCTTGTTGGCCGTCTCCATACGCTCTGCGATTGCAAGGGGGACACTTCACTGATGCCCGAAAACACCACATGCAACAGACCCTTTTCTGCCCTGATAACAGCACTGTGAGTTTATTCTGGGTGCATTATGTCCACAGAATGGTGGAAAGAAGAGCACTTCAACAAGGTCGAACTGATAGCAGCAGAAACTTTATAGCGATGCAAGAAGAGGAACGCTAAGACCACAAAGAGGAGTGTTTTCTTTATTACTAAACAGTATCGACTTACAGCAACAAAACTAACTGTGGTATTAAGAGTGAGTTCTGTATCTTTTTGAGTGGTTTACAGGAATCTTGTTTAAATGGTACCCTTTTTGGCAAACATTGTGAAGCTTTCTTTAGAGATCTTCTCACACATAAAATGCCAATCGGGTTGTTTGGAAAACAGAAATCAAACAATAACTTTACATGAGCCCGATTCCCATAGGATGGACTAAGGCATAATTCACGTTGTGCTCTCAAGTTCTTAGGGAAAAAAAAGATTCAACAAAAGAGCCATTATACCACAGGGGTTGTTGGTTTTTTTTTTTCCCCAATAGCGAAACATTCATCAAGGAAATGGGCCAAACGTTAAAACAATATTTCCCCCGATGTTAAGTCAACTAGACTATATGACGAGTATTCCAGAACCAAAATACTTCGCTCCTTAACTTCCCAGTTCCATAATATGCAATGGAAATTTGGATTTGGAGGCCTAAAAAAGTGTGTGGGGGGGGGGGGGGTCTTTTTCTCTGTCTGTTGGACTGCATAGCTGTAAGAATAAGAAACATGGAGAGGAAGAGCGGAGGGTAGGAGTAAGTGAGGAGATGGGGGGTTCCTCTGCGATTTCGCTGTAAAACTCTTGGGGCTCCCTATGGACTTAGAGTCTGGGCCTGGTGCCATAAATCAGGGTTTTCTGTTTTCTGCTCCACTAAAGAACACCGAGACAGAATGGCAGAGGTGGCCACGTTCAGCCTGGCTCAGACTCTCACAGGCCCGGATGTGCCAGGAACACTTCTGTTCCTTGGACTGGATGCTTTAACCAAAAACAAGTAAATGAATAATGAAAAAATAAAACCCCTCAAATTTACTAAAAATGTGAAATAAAACATCCATTTACTAATTCTAACACACAAATAGACTCAAAAATACAAAAAATAGCCTGAAAGAAAGCACTGGCTATTTTTTTAAATATAGTATGTGTGTTTGTCAGTGATGCACCCACTCAGTCATGGTCATATCCTGGTGCAGTAGATTTCTGCTTATTTGTGCTATAGTCAATAATGCTTCACAAGGCGCCCTGTTATTTTGGTTTGAACATCCAGCTGTAGATCTTGCCATACTTCTTAGGGGAATTATTTAAAATACACTACAGTAAAATACTAGTTTCTTTAACAAATTTTCCCAAAAATCTGAAGGAAACATTAGGCCACAAAATGTGTGAGAATCACACGGAAATAGTGGAACAAATTTCAGGAGAAGGCAACAGTGCATCCATTCAGTAGGTTCTTATCAGATTTTCTAGTATAATTGAGTGGATTCTTCACAGCTCTCTGTAGTCTTGTGAGAACATGTCTCCACAGCACCCTGTGAAACCACAACCAGTAAGGCTGCTCCTGGAACTCACCTCTCAGGTCCCTGTTGAAGTCATGCAGCCTGCGCACCTCCAACTCCAGCTTGTTCCTCATGGCCTTCTCCAGGGCTTCCCTCTTGGAGGACGACTTCGCCAGGTTCTCATAGGCCTCGGACACCATCTGGATCTCCGTCTCCATCTGTGGAGGAGGGACGGGTCATGAACCGCTGCTGGTGAGGCCTTTTATCGGACTGGAGTGGATGTAAACCGGATGGGGTTAAAAGACCTTCTGCCGCTTGAACACCTTCTCCCCACACGCCTCCACCTCCTGCTTGAGCTGCCGGTTCTCCTCTGTCAGCATGTCCACCATCTGCCGTGCTCGGGCCAGCATCTCGTAGGGGTCTCCTTGGAGGGAGTGGGGGTAGGGGTAGTGCTGCCCTGGGCCTTGCTGCTGCGGCTGGGGCCCCTGTGGGTGGAACTGGTGCTGGTGCATGTGCAGACCCCTGGGAGCCGAGCCGTAGGGGTCGTGAGGGAAGCCGTGGCCTCTCTGGTGGGGTTGAGGGTGACCCAGGCCAGGTCCGTAGAGATCACCCTGGTGGGAGCCTGGACCCTGTGGACTCCGGGGCCCCATGGGGAAAGACGGCTCCCCCTGGTGGACCATGGATGGCTGAGAATGAGAGGCAGCCAAGATGCTACTGAGAGTGGAGGACTGAGTGCGGGATAATGAGCCCACCGACGTAACGGAGGACGTAGGGCTGTGATGATGGATGGGCCTCTGAGAGTGGCCTGAGCTCTCCTTACTGTAAAAGGAGAACAGAGACTTAAGTCCGATTGGTTTGTTAACCTGTGCTCATTAAAAGTTATTTTCCACTGCAATAATTCAGTAACTCAGTGACACTAAAAATAACCTTCAATGAGTACATAATCTAGTTACAGCAAATATTACTAGTGTAGAGTTAGGCAAGTACACAATAAAAACCCTGACCTTCTAATTCTGCTTAAAAGCCACAAGAGTTGCTAAATGCGACACTCAGCAGGTGTTTCATGGAAAAATATTTTTCAGATGAACATCGCTGGGTGCATGAAACATAATAAGGAAACAGTCGTGCTGTGACTTGTAGTAGTTGATTACTAAAATTCGTATTGGATTCGTTTGAAGTATGCCACACAGGCTCTAAGGTAAATGAACTGAAGGAAAACAGGCAAAACTGGCTCTTCCTACAATGCACAACAACATGTTCCAGCACTTCGGGGAAGGGCCATTCAAAGGGGAATTAAGCCCTTTTCCACTTCATGGCCCTGTGTAATTCTTACCCTTGTGGATTGTACAGAACGTAGATGGTGACTAAGTGCATTACTCAAATGTTTTTTTATACTCAGTTTGACTCAAATGTACATCACATGCCTTTTTATAGTTCATAGTTCTTCTTTTTTTCATTAAAAAGTCTACTTCCTGTAGGAGAAGTGTTTTGTTTTGACAGTCTACATTTTTGGAAAAAAAATTTCAAGTTCTAATTCCTGAAACTGATTTGGTCATGTCAAATTTGAACAATTAAAAATACCTTTTTGAGTTAAAAAATGTGTGTTTACAGGAACAGGTGGTATACTAGGACAAGCAGGGCAAGAGAACACCAGGACTGGGAACGTCTAACATCACATATAGAACATGAGATAAATGGGATATGACATGATAATTACCCTTGTAAGAGTTGGGAAATTGCCTTTAATTATTTTTCCTTTTCACTCTTCACTCAGAATGTTGTCAGTAATTTATAGGACCATTTACTTTCATATTAGCAGTTTAAATGAACGAAAAACTGCTTTTTTTCTGCCATTTCATTTAGGTATTATAACTCAGTGCTGACCAAGACTCCACCTTTACCTCAGGAATAAGAGAAACTCTTTCCATCTTAAGACCTGGGAGTCAGTATTACCAAAACTCCCCATCCCACTCACCGGAAGGAGCCGTATTCGGGTGGAGGCTGGTAGCGGACGTGGGGCACCTCAGCTCTGCCCTGCTGGCCTGCAGCACGGTGGTCTGAGTAGTAGTGGCCCGGCTCCTGGAGCTGTGGTTGGTGATGATGCTGCTGTTTGGCTGGGGAGGGGATGCCTTTGAATGGGTAATCCGGCGGTGGGCCCCGGTGCTGGGGACCTGTAGGCTTGTAGTAGTCACCCGGGGGCCCGGGCGGGGGCAACTGGGGCGATAGTGGGGCGCTGGTGACAGGCGCGTGGGCCTTGACGCCGCTGGTGGCCAGCGATAGCTGCATTAGCCGCTCGCTGAGTGAGCGCACGTGGCCCTGCTTCAGGTCCTTCAGGCCGTCGTCTTGGTGTACCTTACCCCCGCTCACTCGCTGCACGGTGGGCCGGCCCTCGGGCGGACGCACCTTGGGGCTGCTGACGCCCGTCACGTAGAAGGCAGCGCCCACCGTGGCGGGCAGCGGTGGCTGCGGTGGCTGCTGGCCGCGGAAATACTGCGATTGCACCTTGGCCTCCTCGTACGAGGGCAGGTCCTCGGGATTGGGCCCACCGATGCAGCCAGCGCCGGAACCGGCCCCACCGCTCCCACCACCGCCTGCACGGGGGTTCAGCTGCTTCTCCATGCCGCTGTCTGCCTGCAGCTCCTGGCCCTGTGGCTCCTGCCGTGCAATGTGGGGGACCATGGAGTGCTCGTCTCCCGGGCCTCCGGGGCCTGGGTAGCTGCTCAGAGGGCCTTGCTGCTGCGTCTGTTGCTGCATGGCCAGGTAGTTCCGCCCTTCGCCATAGCGCATCTGCTCCTGCAGGAGGCGCTGTAGGACGGTGTGGCCTCCGCCGTTGCCGCCGCTGGCCGAAGTCTCTTCGGAAACGGAGGCGGCCGCCCTCATGTCCGGCTCTCGCGGGCCGCCCACTTCATGGAAGGAGGAGCTTCGCCCCCGGTCCACGCCCCCTAGAAAATGCACCGAGGGCACATTTTCAACATCCAGGTCAAAGCACAGGACAAAATATGTGCAACAGCAAGATGATGGCAACAGGTCCATGTTATGATGTGTAGCCAACAATGAAAATGGAAATGCAATGAGATCAGAAGGTTTGCAATAATCCTGTGCATTGAGGAGGTTAATGCCCCAAAATAAAGTTCAGACCCCAACTGCCCCATAGTCTTCACACATTGACAGCTGGGTGGTTTATCACAGTTTTAGTTAACATGCATTCAGAGGCTGAAAAGAGACATTTGCTTTTCACAGCCACAATCAGTTCATGCACTTTTTTTTAAACAACTTTAAACTTTAAAGTTCCTGCATGGTCAAATTTGATTGGTGGGATTCTGATTGAACGTGATTATACCCAGCGTCAAGGCACTGAAGTCCAGCCAACAGACCCTTTAGACACCAAAACAACTTTATACAAACTCCTGCTCTTTAATACATGCAGTGCAGAAAAGCTTATCATCAACATTATATCCAGATCCAAAGCTCTAAACTGACCTAAGCTATACATTATGAGCTCAGGATATCACAGACTACTACATTTTGTACACAGCAATTTAAAGTTATAGTGAAGGGTTAAAGCATACAAAGGCATTCAAATGAAACCATTCTATCAGTCTGAATGCCAAATCCACTCAGCACTAAATCCTATTTAAAAAGATGACGCGGGTGATGCTAAATCAGTGCATTAGAAACACAATCCCTCTGCTTCTACTTACACAGTTTTAGGCTAGAATGGTTTCATTAGTTGCCTCTGCATACAGTTTCAGTCTAGTGGTTAATGCACCATCTACAGAGTAGTGAAGGGGAATTTATTACATCTATTGCTTTCAGATATTCTCCGCATTCTCAAGGAGGATGAGGCTTTTTTCCGAAACATCTGTGGTAAATAAATAAATAAGTAAAAGTACAGTAAGTCAAGAACGGGGGTTACTGGTATATTGCTGCTTTGCATCAAAACAGGGAAAGAGAGGGGGGGAGAACATGACACAAAGGGGGGGAAAAATGCATTTCACAATGCTGTATTGCACCTCTGGCCCCACTAACACTGCTTATGAAAGCACCACCGCACCACTCCATGACTTCAACACCCCCCACCCACCCCACCCAGCTTCCCCCATAGAACCAACTACTGAAATGATGACACTGCAGAAGTTAACAAAGCTCAGGGTTAAAATGAATAGAAAACATTACTAGCAATCTGAGATGGACATATGGCAGCAGAGTAAATGCACTGACAAAGCAACAAAAGACAAATGTTTCCTAGCGGTGATTCACTGAAACAATACATGCCACAGTAAACCAATGCACCTATGGTACATCACATTTGTAATGCAGTAACTATTGTAATACAAACAAAAATGGGTTAGCATTAGTTTAGTTGTGTGTGTAACAAAACACTTTGTTTTGTTACATGTATTACAATGTGGTTACTGATTTGCTGCTTGTATTTATCACATAGCTTGTAACAGTTGCTAAAAATAAACCACTAACGTGATCTGTACCTAATGAACACATACTTTAATAAACATAGATGTTAAATTGTTTTATCTGAAAGTAAGTCACCAAACTGCAGCTACCAAAACATGTACCATTATACTTTACATAAAGTATTCTTGAAAAATTAACTTTGAATATGTAATAAGTTACAGTGAACAAACAGTACCTAGAGAATCATGAACAATGTGTCCATTATAAACTCTCACTGCTATTTCTGTGCAGGACACCTGCCTGAGTCTTCCTGTCACTTGTGTAACCTCACCTCTGTAACGGGTGATGTGTGCTACCTGCTCCCAGCCCCGCCCCCTGCCCCGCCCCCAGCCAGGTTACCTACCTGTGTGGCTGTTGTAGTTGGTGTCCTGGCTTAACACTGGATGCTCATGGCGCCGGCCCTGGCCTGGCTCACTGCTCCCCACAAGCTCCTCGAGGCTTTCCAAAATGCACACGCGGTCCGCAAGCTCTCGAACACCCAGCCACTCTACAACAGGAAGGCACTCTCACCAGCTAGAACAATAGGGTGGGGTCCAGATCCAAGCAGGGGGGCTTTTTGGACTACAGAAGTGGGTGGGGGGTGAGGAATGTGGAATATACAGCACTTGCAGTACGTTCGTTTCCTGGCCATGACAGAACTAAAAAAGAAATGCCCTTGTGCACCCCCCCCCCCCCCCCCCCCAACTCCCCACCCTTTCATGGTCATGCAGCTGTGTGGTCAAGCAGTAGAGAGGCAGCACCCTTATATTATGAACAGAGATCTGTTAAAATGTTTCACTTTTCATGGTTAAGAGTGGAGCATGTTAAGTTAAGACTGATTCCAGATCAGTTGTTATGAAGAGAAACCAGCCAGTGAGAGAAATGCTAAATTCAAACACAGGATGTGAGGATGTGCATAGTTTTAAAGGGGATTACTCAAGGGGATTTGAGCTGCTCTAGGCAAAATAATACAATCACTATGGGAACAGTGTTCCACTCAGCCTAGCGTGTAAAATTGTACAGACATTTTAGCATGGATCAGTGGAAAAAGTCTCCTGACAGTATTTGGGATAGTGACATTTTAAGAAATCACATCAAGAAAAATAAGCTTCTCCTCATAAAACAGAACTAATCCAGAAGGTACATTTATAGACCAAAAACAACCCCCCCCCCCCCCCCCCCCCCCCCCCAGCTCGCCGGATCCCTAAGTGAATAAACTTCTTTTCTTCTGCTGACTTGGAACACATGTTGAGAACAATCATGGCTGTCTTACTACCTCTACCATTAACAAGTTCCTATAGTAAATCTCTGATGACATGGTGAAAGTACAGAGTTCTGTCGCCGTTCAACATCAACAGAAATGGATCCCTAAGTCTGTGAGGCCTAACCACACAATCAGCTGAAGGGGGACAAGGCGTCCCTCCGTTCCTTAGCCAAGTACCACAACAGATTGTTTAACTGTGCGCACACACACACACACACACACACACACACACACACACACACACACACAAGAATGAATCGACTTGTCATCCCCCAAACCGATGAAAAACGACACCCAGATGGCTCGTCTCCCCACACCTCTGACGGCTGACGATCGAACTTGAAGTTCCTTGCCTGCTTTAGATAAACTGTTTATTCCGCAGGCAAGCCGCCCCGGAGTGAATTCGCGGAATCTGGCATTCCGAGGACTCCACAGATTGGTCTCCCTGAGCCCAGTCCCCAAGGCTTGGACCCGTCCTGCTTCACCGCAGCCGTCTGTGACACTGCGTGCTGACATTTAAAGTACAGGCCAAGACATGGAGAGTGTCAGCTCCAGAACAGCAACTGAATGTTTACCAATATACATCCCAACTGTTCATACAGCCATCCCACCAATCTACAGAACATGGATGGAGAGGCAAACCCAAGCACAAACTGAAACTGTTCTTTCAGCAGCAAGTGTGAGCTTAACCAGAGACTCACTCATTTTAAACTATCAAATAAACAGATCAATAAAAACATGCACAAACACATACACACACAATAGCTTCAGCAAATCGTGCCTTGTGTTCAAGATGCCATTCAATGTATTTATCCATTTTCCACATTTTAAAACTTATTACATTTTTTATTCAAATAATCATTCTTTTTCATCAGCCTCACCTCTGACTTGTTGAAATAACACACCTATGAAATCCAGATCCAATCTACCAGTACAAGAAAAACAAATCCAGGCAGAACAGAGAAGCAAAATCCCGAGCAAACGCAAACAGCGTTCAGAAACTGTCAATATTCTCTCCGCCAAAGACGCCTAAATCCCGCGAAACCTCTGCTTAACGGTCAGGAGCGAGCGCTAAACACCCTGCATGAACGCTCCGCTCTTCCTTTCACACGCCTAGGCGCCGTTCTGCTGACGGCCGTGCGCTTCGCTACCTGCCGCGTTCCTCCAGGTGTGGCCGTGAGGACAGGTGAGTCTGGAGAGGAGCCAGGAGCCTCTCCACACCCTCATACCAACCTGCTTCACCAACTGCTGCCGAAAGCCTTTGCAAACACTTCTCTTTATGTATAGGGAAATTTAATTAGCAAGAGCAACTTCATCAGATGGAAAATGCACAACTCAGGGTCATGTAAAATAGCACAACTGTATAAAAGGCATCACTATATAGTTTGCACCTGTTAGGGTTTTGTTTACACAGAATCTAGCTTGTTGACACAGTGACTATGAACAAGTAACAGACAAAACGTTCATCACACTCCTTTCATCACACAACATTTAGGACCTTTCAGTATCCCTCCTGTCTGAACAACAAAACTGAGGTTGACTTTCTTCACTTAGCCTATTTGGCCGAACAAGCCTGAAACGTAGATTCCAAAATATAAATGTAATATATCTACATTTATAAATATATAAATTTATATAAATATTTACTTTACTTTGGCTTTTTATTCATTCTTTTCAGGCCTACCGAGTAGCATTTCCTTTAAAATGTATGTTAAAAAGAAAGTTAGTAAAAGTATTAAGTGTGCTTATACATATAGCACTGTGTACAGAACATAGATCAAATAAAGCTCTCCAGGTCAAGTTAAGAACCCTCTGGACATGGTTTCCACCTGCCAGGAAAGGTAAAGCAATTGGAAGGCAGGTGAAGAGATGATCTGAGATAAGAGGTCCAGAGACACCTGGCCTGCCTTGGACAATACCTAGCCCTCATTCCAGCTTCACTTTCTCACTAACTACCCCCAGTTCACTTGCATCAAAGACCTGCTCTGCGGAGCCAAGAACATCTCGGGCACTGGCCACCAGAATAGAGAGAGTGCGAATGAGAGAACAAGAGAGTGAATGAGAGAATGAAATGAAGAAAAGGCCATACAAGCAGTGGGAGCAGTGGAGGAGCGCCAAACGACCGGGCCGCATTCTGCCAGACAAGTTCAAAAGGCAAAAGAACAGAGGACAACGCTACTTCCGTTGGAAAACCCAAGTCTTTAAAAGCAATAACTCAGCCATGACAATCTGGAGAGTTTTAAAACGGTAAAGATACCTTCTGTTTTAGGTCAGATTGTTACTCTATACTGATAAACGTGAACAAACAAGAACTATGGATGCACATCAGGACGGTCTGAGAGGAATTATGACAAATAGGAAGGATAATTACTCAGTAACAATCATACATTCCTGACTAATTCAGTTGTTTTGAGTACAACCTATTAATGCATTATGGCTGATATGGGCCATGATTTGTGATGGTTTGCATAAAGTCATTTAGTTTTCTAGTAGCAAATCCTGATGGTAAACTCTAATTGTCTGACCATAACCTGGATTTCATGAAGGTCCGGTATGTTCTGAATGGAGCCCTAAGTTGTGTAAATATTTACCAGTCGAGCACAGGTTTCCCAGGGCCCCATGTCGACAGTGTTTATTCTAGTAATACAGCAGGAATGTGGCCCAGCGTAGGCTCAGAACAGTCCTTGTGCTGGAAGGCAGCCAAACAACGCCTGAACATCACCTGACGGTGCAGTCCTGTCTCCTGACCCCATCACCCAGAGGCACTGCAGGCAGCCTGTGCCATTGTGAATCCGACTCCATTTCCTGAGCCAGGATGGGAACAGAGGAGACTCAAGGCTGGGAGACAACGCGGAGCTGCTGTGGATCTCCGGGATGGGCTGAGGACTGAGGACTGGGACCGGGGGGGACAGTGAACCTCTGCCAGGAGTTGATGCATTGTTTGGTCATTGAAACCACTTCCTAACACATCCAGTACTACCTTGTATTGCTTTCAATTAGCTTTAAGGGAAAATATCCACAAAAAGCTTTTGTTCACTATTTCTAAAAAAAAAAAAAAAAAAAAATTTTTGGGACTAGAATAAATAAAACTCTTCCTGTAGGATTCCAAAGAGCATAAAACTCCATACAGATGTTGGTTTATCGTGGCCTGGTTACTGAGCAGTGTTTATGTTTTCTGCTCATACGTTACACCCTTCCATTATCGTGTAATTTATGAATGGTAAAGATTCACCAGACATGCACACTTTTACCTGTTGGCTAGTGTTCTACTAGAGGGCGCTTCAGGTGTCCCTGTTTTTTTTTGCTTGTTAACACTGAAGTGTAGGTGCTTGACTGCAGTTGAAAGCACTGACATAGTAATAGTGAACATACAACTCTTGTGGAACTGTTCCACTGTTATTTGTAAGTTTATGCTTTATACACCTTTAATATGTCTATTAAAAGTTTCTAAAAGCAAAGTTGCTGTCTCTTTCTTTACTCTTTTTGGGATATGAGAGCTAACGATTCACCATATTTTATCTAACTAAATAACCAATAACAATCTAAAGTCACATAAAAACATTTTTTCAGAAACATTCCATTATTGGGATATTGCTGTGCAGTGTCTCAAGAGCTAATTAGTTTATGACTCAGTATAATGAATGCAAATTATTCTACCCACATGGGAGAATTCTTGAAATTCAAGAATGAAAGACTTGAAATACAACACATTTGTGCACCTGGAGAATGATGTAACAAATCATATTGTTGGTGTTGGCATCAAATATACACTTTTATGTAGACGCGAACATTTTAATGACCACTACAAGTATTTGTGAGATCCCTGCCAAAAGACCAGGATTTGGAAACCATCTCCTGAAGTACACGATCTATGCCCATTGTCCCAAAAGCTTTTCATTCATTCCGCTGACATATGTAACTCAATGAGGGAGGTTTCAAGAGCTCACCCCTCTAGTTCATCTCATCTCAGTTTTCAGAACAGGATGATGTTGGCCAGCAGGATTTTCCGCTCCGTTGTCCCATCTCGCTCCTTTCCCTACGCGGTACGCGGAACCGTGCCTCTGGCATCAACGGCAAAAATGCCGAACGTTAAGGAGCAGCGGGGGTGCATTCCAGAAGGCCTTGAGTTCTGACACAACAACCTCCCGACACGAGAACGTGAGAGGAGAGAGACAGAAGACAGGCGTGACCTCACAGAGCTCCTGCAGAGGCAGATAGTGACCTTCCGACAGGAGGAACGCCACCCCCACCTTTCACAGGCACTGTTTACATAACAGGAGAACATCTGAGGAGCCTTCAGAGGTTTAATGAACTCCAGAGGGCTCCCTCACACACTAAGTGCTGGTTTATTCTTTTTACAGGACGTGATAGCTGTGGAAGAGGAGAATTATGGGACTTTTAACATAGACAATGGAAAGAAGAAGCTACAAGACGGAAGTCACGAGAAAGTGTATGAACACAGAGTAGAAAGGCAAAGGCTAAAATAACAAAATGGAGCAACAGAAAGAAGAAGAGGAAACTGACTAAGCAAAAGGGAAAAAAAACCCTCTTGCACTTAAGTTTGAAAAAGTACGGTGACGGTGGAGGAGAAGAAAAGATATGGGGACAGATACTGGGGAGAAGAGGGAAACCAAGAAACACATGGCAGGAACCAAGCAGGAAATGCAACATTCCAATCTGGGAAGGTCTGGCGCTGAGACCGTGGAGAAAGTGTAAAGCATGGTCTCCTTGGTGTCCATTACACCCAGCGCAGGGAGCTTCTCACACTGCCAGACTGGAAAAGAAGTAGGCCAAGAACACATCTGCTCTCTCCCGCTTTCTCCCTCTCATCATTTCCATGTTCGTTGCTCTGTGTGCTCACTTAGAATTCACCATGATTGATTTCACCGGATTCCATTTCATTAAACATGCGCAGGACTTTAGGGAAAGTCCTTTGCTGAGAATAAGCAGAAGACAACATTTAGAGCAGCAGTGTTTCAGGTCATCAACTGATTTACTACCACAGCTTAAATTAGGGAACGATGCTGCATATTTGTTCGATGCGACGCACTCCGCATTCTTTGTTTGGGGTTAACGTCACAAATTGGAAAGTGGAAAATTCATCTGTCTTTCAGAAAGCGTTGCAAGAATCATCTTAAGCTTCTAGGAAAAAAGTTTTAAGAAAGCTCTAAAACTATAGTCAACGTATGCGCCATGTACAGATCTGTAAGAGGACGGTGGAATAATAAACTCTGTAAACCTGTGCACTAATCTGGTAGAAAGAAAATCCAACATGAGTCACCAAATAACTCCCTCTATTTCTTTTCTCCCTTCGTTCTCCAACTCCAACAAGGTTTCTATAATGTGGTTTCTCCCCCCACAAGTCCCTGATACAGGCCCAAGTATTCGGAAACACAGTGCCTTCCCCCTTCCCTGCCTCTCAGACCCCCCCCCCCACCCCCCTCATCCAAAGCCTTAATGGAAAGCATGTGGTAGAGAGATGAGATTGCTGCTTCATCTCTGTCACTACAGTTGTGTGCCAATTTCTCCCTCTCCCCCTGTCTCTGCCCAGATTTTCAGAGACCTACTGAAAGCAGAATATATGATTAATACGATCACAGTTAACACAGTGGTCATTGGGTATGATGCAGAAATATGCTGTGCAGTCTTACTGGAATTTGCATCATATCCCGTGGCTTCACATTGTATGCTCCCAGTGCCAAGCAAAGCAAACCCCTAAACAAGGATGAGGCCACGAAGACAGTTTTGGCTCCTTCAGCCTGACAATGGGGAAAGTATGTGGGCTGACGAGCTCCAGCCATTCGACTACACAATGAACGGCAAGTGCTCACAGAACTCACCAACAGTTTATGTTTGGATATAGATCTACAAAGATATGCAAGTTGTTCCATTGTGTGCCGAACTGACCCAATTAAAAAAAAACTGTGGGAAAAGTGACTTACCTCAATTACAAAAAGTCAGAGGCTTGGCTTTGACACACATTGGTTATGTGTTGTCCAAGTCTCAAAGTGAATTGCCTCCTATGAGACAAGACTTGATCTGCACACTAGCCGGAGTGACACATCCTGCCTGAGACACCATTCATGCTGTAGTGGGGACGTGTGAGCGATGCTGAACCTCGCCCATCATGGAATCACGTCTGAAATGCAGTGACACATTCCACCGTAGAGGTGTTTGTCTGCGCTGCCCGAGGGGTGAGGGGGTGGGGGGTGAGGGGGGTGTTGAAATGGGACTGGCGCACGTTGACCCACATAGATCTTCGGGAGGCGTTGGGTTACTTGGGCTCCTGGGCAAGTATGTCGTTAGTGAGCACTGTGTCTTTATACGGTTCCTTCCCTTTGCAGTAAATAATACTTTGCATCGGAAGAATGCAACAAAAGCCTGCTGGGGTATACTCTACAGGGTGCAGGTGATTTCACGCTGCCAGCTAAGGCCAGCATTAGCTTTAAGGTCAATGGGATCATGCTGTTGAGATTCCGAGGAACTAATCCGTCAGATTCTGTGGTTCAGCGCAGATCTGAGTAATGCATATTTAGGAAGCATGTGGCTTCATGCGCGTGCAGGATGGCAAAGAAAGATCCTCGTTCTGTCTTTTAAAACGGCTTTGACTTGTGTACACTCCTCCGTGAAACACTGCCTCATTGTAAAACTTCAGCAGTGAGTACAGGCCTTTGGTGTTGCAAAAGCTTAGTGCGTGTTTAAAAAAAAAAAAAGCAATTTGGGTGATTTCTAGGCTGAGTCAGCAGACAGAACTTTGGCCCTGTGCGACAGAGAGGAGGGGTGGAGTGGAGAGAGAGATGAGGGGGACTGGAGAGAGAGAGAGAGAGAGAGAGGGAGAGGGAAAGATGACATTCCTGTATTGTGAGTCAATGCCGCTAGGCACTTTTCTGGCGGACACTCACTACCTCTACAGCTAAACAATGGCCCAGCTTATTTGGTGCACTGTTCCAACGACAGGAAGAGGGGAAAAAAGACACAGAAGGCACCGCATGCAGATTATATAGCTGTGGCTCACTCCTGATTGGGCCAGCAGCACTCCTTACAATGATGGCCATGGCTACCCTGGTAACTACGGAACAAGGGGTCAACAAAGCCTGCTTACAGTTAAAATGAGGAACTAAGCCAACATGAAATCAATCCAATAAAATCATCATAAAAACAGCTGTGTTTCTGCTTTGAGCCGTGAGGAGGGCCGATCACTCTCACCTAATAAAGAGAAGCACTCAAGCCTTCTGAACATGCCTCATAACTTAATCTCTTGCTTTGATTTCCAGTAACACATGACTGCATTCCTGCCCTATGTAACGGTGCGTATCTGCCTGGCCTGTTTACACCCTCACCCACTCTGACGGCATTCCCCAGAAGAACAGGGTGACATCCATCAGCAGTAGCGCTGATACCCTCTTCAGCAGTGTTAATTATTTAACAGAAATCCCTTCATCAGAGAGCATTTACAGGCGTAGTCCCTTCAACTGCTTAAGGTCACTCTGGAGAGAAAACGTTTAAGGAATGAAATGTGGATTTTTTTTTCCTGTTTCCTTTTGTTCCGCTGCGTAGGTTTACCGATTCATGACAACTCGAGAATATAGAAGTTTTCGCATATGTAGGCATGGTGTTAGACTAACTAGTTAAGAGTTGTAGTAGCATAGTTAACAAAGTCGGTTAGCAAAATACAAGGGGCATTTGCATTTTGACATGGAGCAATATTTCTGCATTTTTGGAGTAAATGTAGGCCTAATGGTATTCTTGGATTATCTGTTGATGTCAAACAGCAAGCAGTTCACAGACTGGAGTTATTGCTGTTCAAGTAGCCAACATTATCACAAAATCAGTGTTTATGTCTTCTATATAGTGCAGCCACGTTTAGTGTATAGCGCAGTCTTAAGAACCTTTAAGCCTAAACATGTTCTTGGTTCATTCGTTATGGTTTTACACCCATTTACCTTCACACGGTCTTGACCACCAGGTTTCGTTTTCTCATCCGTTTCAGCTGGCGCCGGTTGTAAGCGTCCATATATTTTACATTCATTAAAGACTATTTAAGTTTATCCAGGCAAAATGGTGATACTTAAAAAAAAGTTATGACAAATTCAAATAAGTCCGAAAGCACATTCCAGGGTCGTGTGCACTTGCCCCCAACAATGCCGGTTCTTTCTTCCACATTTCATATTTGGTTGTATAAAAGTTATAGAATCTGTTATGCCCTAAAAAGTGCTATGAAGAGAAAGCACAGAAGCTCGGCCCCTTTCACAAACCGTAAAGTCGCACCACTTGCAAAATTGCCCCGAAACCGGTCATAGTAAAACCCCCAGCCCCTCTCGTAGGAGGGTTCTTGGTAGTCCAAATGCTTGAGGAGCTGAGAGAGCACCTCCTTTTGGGAGTTCACAACTACTCCGTTGGTTCTTGGAGACGTCGCTCAAGCGTTAGATGAAAAAAATCACAAAAGGCTTTTGTGCGTTTGAAGGTCGGCGCTCTTTCTAAAGCGGACAGGCAGAGCTGTTATTCATCTCACAATCGCATAAACAGCCCATTAAGTCCTTGCACCTTCCTGTAGTGCTACTAAAGCATTCTCGTAACCGCCCGCTTTCTGAATTATACAAAAAAGCAGGGCAAAGAAAAGGTGTCGCTTATTTAAAGTTTTAAATAGTGTAGCCTGTTGAAATGTGTATGTACACTTTTAGATAAACCCCACAAAAATGCATGCGCGTCAACGTAAACTGCTAAAATGATTCTCAGGGATACTTGATGTTTTTTAGGCTCTCAAATACGCTAATTTTACAGCCTTGATCCACAACAGCACATGACAGCATTTCTGAAAACAGTGATACTGGTTTGTTCTCTGTGTGTAAACTGCAGAGAGAAACATGCGAATTTGAGCTGTTACTTCAGATGCACTATTTGAGTTAAATTAATTGTAACTTTCCGTGACAGCACACATGTAATCATAGCAAAATTACTCAAATAAGGAGATGAGAGCACAGACTGCCTCTAGACGCACCCTTTGGACATGACATTTAGACTAATGCCCAAGTCTCTGTTTCACATATTTCCAAAGTTCTCTGACACAACGGATGTGTACGCTTCTCCTGCAAATCACGCACAAGAAGATATGAAAATAACAAAAGGTAAATTTTTTTAAAGAAACGACAGATTCGTAACACAACCAGACTATAAAGCACATAACCACACACGAACACTTTTGGAATTATCAAAGATGAGTGGAACAAAACGTACATGTTAGACACAGACTGTATGACTAACCATTTAGGTAAAATACAAAATAATGAATATAAATAGTGAAATCACCTAAGAGTGAATCGGTGATTTCCAAAAGCTCCAGTCCTGAAACTTCATTTTCTGTGAAGAAATGAAGACCATCTCTTACAGCGCACTCGTTGGCGTCAACCTGCACGTGCAGATTACTCACGCAGGGTCCTATAAAAGACTTGAAGGTGTTTAACTTTAATGGTGATGGAGCGCCCCCTTGCGTTTACACTTAAATACAAAATATATTTTACTTTTTTTTGTTCCGTTAATTCAAATCGCCTCCGTTTGTGGTACATTGTAATAGCTACACAAAAATAACAATAACTCAATCTTACCTAAAAAGCTCAGTGCATAATGAGGAAATCCAATATTATGAATCCATTCTGAAACTTCTTCTTTGTTCCAGTCCTCAACTGAAATCATGATTCCGCTCTCACTTGACATCAAAATAACAAAATAACTTTTAGGTTCTTTGGAAACTTTTGGAATTGCGCTGCCATTTCAATCAAAGATCATGTTAACTTCACAAACCTATTGCAACCCCTGTCGCCGCAAGTTCTTACCCATATATCGCGTGTCAGATTTTAAATGAAAATGACGAAAGTTTTCAAATTAAATGACGTAGGATCTACATGTACATGTCTTGGGCGATAGCATATCCTTGGTGGTGCAGTTCTGTCGTGTCACAGTAAAGACCAATAAAGAGTCTAATCGTTTCCTTTATATGCCACATAAGCTTACTTCTCATCCCTACAAGTGTTCCCACGGGCCCCTTCCAGTCTTTGTGTCACGCGCCCAGGTGCTCAGTAAAAAGAGCACACTACATTGACCCATTCACGCTTTAACATGTATACAACAGATATGCACATTTCCCGGAACATAATTATCATCCCTTTCATTTATTTATACGCACATCTTACCGTCTGAAGCGCTCAATCGAAGTACCGGCTATTTCTTCCCCTTACCAGCTGTTAAGAATGGGTTAGTCAGTCGCAGTTGCACACCTAGGCAGGTAAGGGCGGAGTTTCGAGACTCTTTGTTTCCTCATTGGACATGTAGTCCGAACAGCACAAAGAACAAGAATTCTGAACTCGCCCGCCAACATCCTTAAATACGACTAGAGGCTATGAATTTTGGACAGCAAAGAAAACCGTATGTATTATTTCACACCTGAGCATAGACAGCTAAGTAAATAATCAAACATATATCCATGGACAAAGGTTGCTTTTTATTTGAACTCGTTTATATTCCATAGCCGACTATCCAGGTCTTCTGATCAACCCATCTACGTGACCCCACTGGGGGAACACATACACAGGACCAGGATAACAAGTGCAAGAATGGAGATAAAAGTGTCTACAGTATTACATACCGTCTCAACATGTGTGAAGAGGCATCAAGTTAACTCTAGAGTTACATCACACACAGCGCAGTTATACAATGTCACACACAGACATTCACAAACACTTTAGCAGTTGCAACAAATGACCAATTCCCTAATTTGAGATGTAAACCAAGTAATAACACTACTGTCCTCCATGGAAAACCGAGCAGAAGGTCCCCGCCTGCAGACTGTGGCGAGTCTGCCGTTAGACAACGGGGTAAGAACAAAGCAATACAGTAACTGAAGGGATGAGTGAACCAGTGGGAGAGACCAGCACTGTACATCGTTGGCCTTCAGGGGTGGGTATTCGTCATTTGCATCCCTTAAAGGTGATCGCTTTGAACAAGTGCCAAGTGAGTGAACAGGAAGGAGTGAGAGCCTCTCTAGGGTGGATAACCCCAACTCCAGCAGATGAGACACCGGGTGTTTAAACGCTGCTGAGGGCATCCACGCCCGGCAACAGTTTACCTGCGGATGGAGGAAACCAAACGTTCTTATTGAGGTGGTCAAACACGTATAGGCATCGCCCATGTAATGGTCTGCTTATGAGCAACTAAGCAACAATGGTTACCTTACTAGATTTTTAGAGCAGCTTTTTAAATACAAGTCCTAGCAATAAAAGAGCTCAAACAACCATATAAAAATAAATAAATATATTTTTAAAAATTATTAAAACCTCAGAAAGACATGTTCAGTCTAAGGTCTAAACAGTAGCTCAATTACAGCATTATAGCTCCAAATGATCCACTGGAGGTCCAAGCTAAGCTCTTAATTAAATAAAAAACAGGAAGTGAATTAACGCAACTCACCTTCCAGAAGCTCCAGACTGGCTCCGCCTCCTGTACTCACATGGCTCACCTTGTCCTCAGTGTCCCACTTGGCACAGCAGGTAGCAGTGTCTCCACCACCTATGGACATCAGAGCCAGACGCATTACCCACACAGACACGTGAACGATGCTAAGGAGGGGAGAGGGGTGTGCCTTTATATGAATGGACTGGTTTACAATAGGAAATACTTCAACATGATAAAAGAAGGTTTTTTCAGACATTAAGGTTCACAATGCAAAACTTCCATTTGACCTCCCAGGTTAAAATTTAGGTGGGTGGGACAAAATCCTGACGAGAACTTTTACTTTCTGGACCTAAGCCATCCACTACTGTTGTATTAGAATCAGGAGTTACTTGGGTACAAGTTACTTTTTTTTTTTGTTACAAGTTACAGGATAGAGATAACAAGAATCTGGTGCCACCTACTGGTTACTAAGAAACTAAAGATGGATGAGGCATAGCGTCACTTTCCTAAATAATAACAGCTGAGGAGCATTTTGAACTTAAATGTAAATCTGAACGTGGATTTTGACAGTGTTAATGTCCTCACTGTCCTTACCAATGATGGTGACGCAACCCTTCTTGGTCGCCTCCACAACATTGTCCATTAGGCTCTTAGTTCCAGTGGCAAAGTTGTCCCACTCAAACACGCCCACAGGTCCATTCCACACAATCTGCTTGGCTCTGCCCACAGCCTCTGCATAGAGCTTGGAGCTCTCAGGCCCACAATCCAGACCCTGGACGAGACAACAGAACCAGTTGAGAAGTTCAACATTGAGTAAACATCACCAATTCGGTTCAACCAAGGTGGGGCCGAGACCCCAGGCCAGGATGCAAGCGCCGTACCATCCAGCCTGATGGGATGCCATCAGCCAGCTTAGCCGTCCCGGTCGTAGCCTTCTCATCAAACTTATCTGCTGTGACAAAATCAACAGGAAGGGCAATCTTGACGCCATTTTTCTCCGCCTTGGCCATCAGGTCTTTCACAATCTTGGCACCCTCCTCATCGTACAGGGATGTGCCGATCTGTCCCAAAATACACAGATTAAACATTTAGAGAGAACAGTGAAGACAGAAAACCATTCCTAATTAAACAACTTATTTACTTTTGTATTTAATTAAAAATGGATTATGGACACTCATTGGGTACAAAAATTCACTCCAAGGCATTTTAAAAGCACGGCAGGCTACGTCCATGATGATCTCTCCCAACAAAGCATCTTTCCCAGGACACTCACCTCCATGTTGTTGAGGACCTTCAGGAAGGTGAAAGCCATCCCACCCCCGATGATCATCTCATCCACCTTGTCCAGCATGTTGTTGATCAGCTGGATCTTATCTTTGACTTTAGCTCTGCAATGACCAAAGAAACCAGTATACCAATGAGTGTGGTACATTCATTCATTTTAACTACTGCAATTATGTTACCTAGGCTAGAAAGAACACTGTGAGAGAGAAAGTAAGACAAAATAAGTCTTGAATAAACCAAGTTGTGTAGGGTTTATCAATGGGCCATTCCTTTCAGCAAAGCCCATACTTGGCATTGGTTTATCATAGCAAATTAGTACCAGCCAATGCATATTTGGCTCAGTATTGTTGTTTGAACTTGTGCAGCCAGATGCAAGATGTCCAATAAATGGGATCCATTACCTTGGAGTTGTACATTTCAAATAGCCCAATCACATGCCTTACTATAAAATGTACAAATCTCACCAAAATCATTGGAGACCTGTTCTCTATAAACTATTCCATCCCAACTCTAGAATTATCCTTCGCCATTTATGCACTATGCCAAGATTCAAAAGGTTGTTTTAGTGTAAAGTCCCCCCCCCCCCCCCCCAAGTCTTCATTGGCAAATGTGGTTACACAACAAACCCATGTTGTTTTAGACTCTGACCTTCTTTAGACTCTGACCTCCGGCCTTTGTGCGGTCGTAGGCCTATGCACTGTGCACTTTTGATTGTGTAAGTAGTAAGCAGGCTTTCACGAGGGTTCAAGTGCAAAAAGCAAAAACAACAAAAAACCCAGCTCATCACCCAAATCTGTACATCAGTGCAACAGCAGCCAGTAGAACTACTGTGCTTGAAGCCCTGTAAACCGGATCTGCCCCGTCCCACACTGGTCTGCATCAGTGCTACAAAATCTGGAGCAGCATCATAAATAAATGCAAGATACAATTAATTAATGACAAGACGCTGAAGAAGCTCAAAGGCTTAATATGAATAATCGCAGCACCCTTCTAGTACAGCCCAACCTAAACCACGGACCTTTCTGTATCATCACTCAGATAATGGTATAAATTCCCACCATTTTACCATACACCAGTCCCTTACTGCCTTAAAATAGACCCACCTTTTCAAATCCGCTTGAGTGATCGATAGTACCTAATTAATGCATTTGAACAATCGCCATTCCTTCAGTTACTTCTATACATGTACATACCTTATTGTTCTCCCTTCTTACAGGGTTTCTAGCTTAAATAGAATCCATAGAAAAATCAACCACTCCCATCCTATACCCATATTCCTGTGGGTAAACTCTTACCCTCCAAGGATGGCAAGGAAGGGTCTCTGAGGTTTCTCCAAGGCCATGGCGAAGTAGTCCAGCTCCTTCTTCATCAAGAAGCCTGCAGCCTTCTGAGGTAGGTCCACTCCTACCATAGAGCTGAAGGAAAAGCCAGTGATCAGCCTACAGGTAGTGCATGAATCTCCTTTACCAAAATAAAAACGACTTCCTGCCAAGCATCCTTCTGTTTTTCATTGCATTTGTTACACATATGTAGCAGGATCTGATTTTGTTCTTCATTCTTGGGAATTAATGGTCATGCAGGGCATTACCAGGTGGAAGATTGTGTTGAAACAAATATAATGATTAGGTGCCGGCAATGTACCTGTGGGCCCTGTGTGCTGTTCCAAAGGCGTCATTAATGTAGACATCACCCAGCTTGGACAGGGAAGCCCGGAAAGTTTTAATTTGTTCATCTGATGCTTTGGTCTGGTGGGAAGAACCAGGAGACATTATATGCCCAAATGCCGTGTTGTGCAGACAAGTGTGAAAAATGTAAAATAAAATAAAAATCTGATAAGAACACTAAATTTGCTGGTCCAGGAAACACATGAGGACTCTAAACTTTGCAGTTCTAGATTTCTGCAGGTGATTTACCCCCCCCTCAAGAACAGATTTATAGGATACATTCACACTAAAGATACGGAGACCACAATACACCCCAGATCAGATTGCAGCTGTGTTGAAGTGCCTGAAGACCCTTGAACTTGGTTGAGTAAAAGATCACGCATGTGCTTTGGAAATGCATGGGTGCGCTGCTCTGCAGGATGGCCAACGAGAATGACTTCTATTATTGGATCATCAAGATGCCCCCGCAAAGGTCAAGTATTAAGAGAAAGGTCAGTGGGGTGCTTGCATGTCCTCCCCACCCCTCAGCTCTCTTTCCCCTACACTGCATACCAGCTGGGGCTCTGCAGACCAGAAAAGCAACGCGCAGGGCCAGGATTGCCTCAGTGACCCCGCTAAAAGGCCAGCTGTACAGGGAGTGGTAGGTAGATGCTGAGAGTTACGCTTGGGTTAGAGATGGGAAGCCAAATCAAATGAGAAGGAGTTTATGCTGCTTGTAACATCCAACAGTGATGGATTTGTTTGGATGTTTCTGCATGGACAGAATTAAGAATTAAAACCACTAAAATCATATACATCAATAAACTGAGTGATGGATGAGAATTCATAATCAGGTTATGGTTTTATGAAGATTATAACTTTAACTGAGGTAACCTGATTAGGATGTTCCCATGACGGTGATAATCCAGCCATTACCTCAATCTGATTATAATCACATTTTAACATGCATGTAAACACTAACTGATTCACAGCTCATGGCTACTGCTGAGCTGTTCTGTGCAGTGGTAAATTTGACTTGGCGAGTCTGCTGTGCAGACAATAGGACACATACTGTGAATGTGCACCAGCATGACATTCTTTTCTATACAAAAAAATTGTGAAAGATTCACAATTCATATTTAAGTACAACTAACAGTTTTGAGGATACAACACATCCAATATATGGATCCAAGTCCCACATGGTTCACAAAACTAAAAAAGGGCTTATTTTTTCATACTACCCTACTCTTCCACACTCAGTCTAGCTGAAAGTAAACAATAAACAAATCTACATTCAGGGCTTCCACCGTTGCTATGGCACCTAGTCACTCACCTTATTACCCGCGGCGTCTTTTCCCTTGCCCTCCTCGGCCACGTGGAAACGCAGGTTCTCCAGCAGGATGACGGAACCGGCGGGGGGGTCAGCACACGCACTTTCCACGTCAGGGCCCACGCAGTCCTTCAGGAACTTCACGTCTCTGTAATGGAATGTAACATCAGGGCCACCACAAACATATTGCTGGATGCTTGGAAACACACATCTTTTGTGGGCACATGTAAACAGATCCTGTCGTGTACTGCAGCTCCAACACCATGGTGTAGTCTGAAGTGTACAAATGAAGTGTACAAATCACTCACTTGCCCAGCAGGGTCTTGAGTTCTGCAGCTACAGGTTCCAGAGAGTACTTATTGGGCATTGGAACACCGTCGGGCCGGCCCAAATGGCTCATCAGTACCACAGATTTGGCGCTGTTGTCCAAACAGTGCTGGATGGATGGCACTGCGGCCTTGATCCTGTTGGGGTGTTTTTCAATGTTCAGCTATATACACTTATTTTGTGGTTAAATTGTAGGAAACAGAATGATAGTTTACCTCTGGTTGTTTGTGATTGTTTTGTCCTTCATGGGGACGTTGAAATCAACCCTATGAGAGAGTAAACAATGTTTTTAGCATTGCTATTTTTGTTTTTAGCAAAGCTATTCTGTGTTGGCAATTTTACACAGATAAATAATATTAGGATATGAAAGAGCAGAGAAACTCCAGACAAGTGAGACAATAACAAAAACTACTGTCTCTGAAAAGCTGCTACATTGTTCATTATTAATGGCCTGAAAGCCAAGAACAAGAGCTTACTGAAGTGACAGATACCAACACCAGATACACACACCTTGTTTGACTTTTGCTTTTGTTCTAAATTTGTGTTTTGTGCTCTCAGGAAGTACAGCACATTACTATTGCATGTGCTCAGTCACAGAAGCAAATAACAGAGCTCCAATGCTCCACCCTCTGCAGTCACAGGAAGTTGCTACTCAACACCTGAAATTACTCTAGGCCTTTGGAAACGATTCAAAGGCATGTGGGTACACATACTCGTGGTTCGAGACCATGAGTATTAAAACTATTGAGTCTTAAACTCAGAAAGTGGTAGTGATCTTAGTCACAGTGACACTACACTGTGGCAGTGTGCTACTGAACTGAGTCATCCTTTTGCCCCAGTACCGAACAGAAACCACCAGTTTTAAATCGTGGAATTTTATGATTCAGTTTCTCAGTTGGAGACAACATTTCCGTGACACCGAGGCATTTAATTGGATCAAGGCGCGATTAATGAGTCAAGTACAGAGACGAAACGTCCCATAGCAACTCGTCTCTATGCTGCTGCCACTAACGTACGTGTCGCTAAGGGCGAACGCGCCACGGCACGCTCTGAAAAGATCCATCAGAACTCACTCCACACCACGTGGGCTAAGCCACGCCCCCAAACCCCACATTCTTCCCCCAGTTCGTTCAGTCGGGCGGAAGAACGAATGGTTAGCAAAGTGCGGTCCCAGTAGGAGGGATATAAACTTCGGAAAAGTCTAATAGTTAATAATAGGATGCATAATTCACAGCTATTCCAATGTCTACATTAAAAATAGTTTCTAGGAAAACACATTTAACTAAATATTACACAAGCATACTATTGAAGAGCGTTTCCTAGGAAACGCTGAACACTGCTTGGTGATGTCAGGCTGCCTTTAAAAAAATGATTAGCCTACAGCTAAAGACTGAACACGAGCTGTTAGGTTTGTTCATTTGTGTATTATCTACAGGTTTAGTTTTACACATTTATTAAACTTGCACGATTAAAATCGCATGTATATTTCAGACAGGGCTCAAGTGGTTATTCCATAGTATATTATAATCCCCATCGTGTCTGGGTATGCCAAGGATAAATATTTAAATATCAACGTGGTTGTATTTCAATTGTAGCCCGTTTTATTAGAGATTATAAGTAGCAAGATTATTTCAGCTTTTACAAAGCTAATGCGATGACAGACGAACTTATTTGGTTAAAATGTTATTTTATCAACACCCAGTAGTAGGTGCTAGTGGGCGCAACTCTCAATGCAGGTAAAAATGTAAACGTGCAAAATTAAATCATCCAGTAAACGGACTAAAGGACTCATTCACAAACGGAGTTAAGGCATCTTAAGAAACCAAAAGTTGGTTTACTCAAACTACGCATGGTAATGTTTTAGGGAAATTGCTAAAACGAGATACGTGACGTGCACTTCCTGTGAAAGACCTTAAATGAAACGTTATTCATTCTGATACAGTTTAAGTAGAGGTCACACTGCTATAGCGATACGTTTATTTGTGTGATGGCACAGAGAGATACTTTATTACTCAACATAGTTTGGATCTTTTTTATTATCACATTAATGATGGCTGTGACAGCGATAAACATGATGGCTGCGTGCATCTCATACAGCCTATACACACACTTATACCTTAAAAACTCACCTCATAATTACGCGCTTTCCGTTCACATCCACCTTGTCCAAGGTGAGTTTGTTCGACAGAGACATCTTGGGCGATAACTGGCGGTTTCTCCTTCCCCTGTAGACTTCAGTGCTGGGTAGTTCCCGAATGAAAATGACCTTAGCTTGAAGCTCACGCACCCAAGGTGGGCGGGACAGAGCTTGATATTCCGCTGTTTATTGGTTCATGTCAAAAGAGGCGTACAGCGGGGTGGGGTAGGAAGGATCGGGGCAGTTTAATCAGTTATTGGATGCTGTTGCTGTCATTCACTACTTCGCTGCGTCACACTGCGTCTCATTTAAGCAATGGTACGTGACGGTTACAGGTTTGTAAATGGTTGCAAATATCTATATATTCACCCTCTTTGGATTAGAACTGTATGCTCCTTTAATACTTCCTCATATTATATACATTTAATACCAAAGGTCTACTGTATTGGACTAACTCGCATATAATGCAATGATCTAATAAAATGCTGTGATCCTACATAAATACGCTTCTGAAGACTCAAAAATCACCTTGACAGCTTGTTATGCCTGGTAAAAAAAATCCAATTGTTTTTTATGACTCAAATATTTATTCTACTTCTCGTTTACGTCGCCTCACCAGTGACGGTTCTGGGGAGGGGGGTGTCTCCTGTCTCAACATCCTTGGACCCCCTAAATGAGGCGTGGCATGAGACGCATCATTTTTGTGAATGGCGATAAAGCGGCAGCAGTATTGGCAACTTAGCGATTCCGTGGCAATATTTAACGAGTATTCAGACCTCTCTAGCTACTCTAGTTTGCTCTTAGTCATTTAGCGACTTTCAGTCAGCCCCCCAACCCTAACATACTGGTCCCAGTCTGGCCCCAGTTCAGATGGTCTAGAGACCTCCACTGCGCCTCACCCTCCCAAACTTTCGGTTAGCTGGCTGCATGTTAGAACAATGTAGAATTTTTTGTTATGAAATTCAATTAAATCTTCATAAGGTCAAAGTAGTTTTGTGACTTGTTTTAGAATACGCTTAAACCACTGCTATCTACCCTTATGTGACAGTATACATTTTAAGTTCGTTACGTTTACTAATTGTTCAACTCCACGATTTCGCCTTGAGCAGTTGCTAAACTAAACGCATTTTGGGCCGTTACACGATCCTCATGTTCTGTAAAACTACTTCCCTCGTGTACAATGGAGCGTTTTGAGGATTTTTTGATAGCAACTTCCCTCATCCCTGAGTAATCGGAATGCCCTTCAATATGGCAGCAGGTTTCCCCCGAGTATAAGTGGGAGTCCAATATTTAGGTATGACAAAATTTTCAAGCTTAAAAAGAATCACATATCTAGACAGAGCTGAAATAGACCTTTAAAATGATACCTGGATTTTGAAAATTGGTTGAGAATTGATAGTTATATTTATAATATCATGTATCACATTAAAATATAATACATTAATTACAATAGAAGTCATGTGACTGAAATTCACATAATCTAATTCTAATTAATCATAATTAATAATTAATCATAATCTAATTCGAAGTGATGTTAACTATATTACCATTTAACAACAAGTTATATCAGAAAACAATGAGATTAAACTACACAACACTGGTATCAGTACCGATTTCAAGAAAACACTGGGAACGAGTTAAACCGAGACGCCGCTTTTAGCCTAAAGTTGCTAGCTACCGTGACCAGTGTTGCCAGGTTCGCGGTTTTCACGCCAAATTGGGCTTGTTTGAAACTCCTTCCGCGGGTAAAAATTCTGGGGTCGCGGGGTGCGGTTTTTTGGGCTACTTTTGAGTTGGGCCACTGCGGGAGTTACAAGTCAACACTAAGAATCGATGGCGATATAATACTTAATTTGTCTCTGCTTCCCCAGTCGACAATTTACACCCCCCTTCCGCTCAACAACTTACACTCGCCACCCCCCCCCCTCCGCTCAACAACTTACACTCGCCCCCCCCCCCCCCCCCCCCCCCCCCCCCCGCTCAACAACTTTGGCCTTTGGGCTAGTTTTGGCTTCTGAGGGGCGGATTTTATACTGACTTTGGGCTGGATATTTTTGTAGGACCTGGCAACACTGACCGTGACGTTCGATACGCCAATGTCAATCATGACTTATTTTCCGCGGTCTAGTAAAATACTTTCGCCTGCACGGATTTCGATGAAATTTGGTCAGTATTGAGATAAAAGCTGTATTTTTAGGTCCACATATATTTCGATGGTGTCCGGAGCGTTGATGAAGAAAACAGACCGCTTGAAAACAACAAAGTATCTTATCGCTGGTCTCCCGACCTGAAATCGCCTCAGAGTTGACTATAAATAGTGCCTGATGATTGGCTGGGTTGTACTTGAACTCACAGTATTATTCAAGAAAAAACATACATCTGCTATAATCCTGTACCTGTCCTGTAGACCTGTTCGCAATTTGGTGTTGGGGGAATTTCTCACTTGAACTGAGTTAGTGGGTCCCTAGACATGAAAAATCACTGAGGTGCTCGTCCGCCATAGTGCCACGAATTCCGCAATGGTCAAATTAAATATGGCCGCCATCAGCTATGATAAAAATCCAACTTTTTTGTTTCTGAATGTATATAGACATATAATACCTCCATTTAGACTAATTATGGTATGGGGAATTCATTTCTGATATTGTTATGACCATACTGGATGATTTTAACCTTGAATGGTCATGGTCAAGGTTCTTTTCCTATTCTGAAGTATCGTAAAATACATGCACATGTAAAGTGGACATGTAAACTGGAACTTACACGTGGCTACTATAGAGGATTCTATGCCAATCTTTGCAGAATGTGACTGCATAAACTACCTTCGTCATGGCTCATGGTGTCTTGAACAAATCAAGGTGCTAGTTCACAGATCCTGAGCTCTACCGGCGCTTCTCGATAGGCCAGTGGGTTGTGCAGGATCGCCCTGGCTGGTTCTGTGCTGTGGGAGGTGACATGAAGGTTGAGCAGACCATTCAGCGAATGTCAAAGGGTCCTGGAGGTCACTACGTAGTAGGAGCCACACACAATGCAAATGCTGTATCAGAGTTTGAACTCTTGTTCCACGAGATTGGGATGATCACTGATGTCCTCAACTTTCTCACCAACAACACTTTGAAACAGACAGAATGCCATCTTCAGCATGCACTGAGCACCACTCGCCGCCTTATATTCAACCAAAATGTTTCAAAGCTGCTGGACTTTGTGCTAGAGCGGCAAAATCCCTACTCATTGACAGTCAATGTGCCTGTTCCACTGCACAATCTGCTCACCAAGCAGGCTGCTGACCGAGTTGTCGCTTCTCGCTTGCTCAACTGTCTCCAAAATGGGAAGCATGTCTACTGCTCCTATAGACAGGAGAGGTTAGTTGAGAAGACCAAGAAAATTAGCACTACTGTATCAAAGAGAAAACTACCTCAGTTCAATGAACAAACACAGAAAACCCCAACAATCAGTATGAAGGAACATAAGTCAGTTTCATCCAAAGACATGGCTGAGGCACATAGAAGCATGGACATTGCTAAAGAGCGGGGTAAGAGTATCCGGGAGATACTTTCTCATGATGTGCTTTCAGCATCTCCCCTGTTTGATGGTGACCTTCCAGTTCATGTCAACAAGTCAAAACTTGTCAGTGAGATTGAGCCTAAACTTGATCTCACCCAGTGGATTTCTGGATCAACTTATTCCACTCATGTTGTTGTAGACTTCATGTCGAAGATGCGTCAGATGCCTCTAGCACAATTTCGTACTTTAGGTGCGGTCATCAATGCCATCATCAGCTCAACATCATCTCTCTGCAAAGAGCCAGAGTTCATCCATCTTGTTCTAGATTCCTACATCGAGATGTCCCTAAAGGAAGGGGAGCGCATGCGGCGTACATACTCAACAACAGGCATTGACATCATTGGCATGAACAAACACACCCCCATCCCTCAGCAACTTGACAAGTTCTGGGCATCTGAGGAGAACAAGCGGAATCTCCAACTATTAGCTAGGGATATGGTGTGCAATCGAGCCAGTGGCAATGCTACTGTAATTGTGAGTTCTGTTGTCATTGATGATGAGGTGCTACCAGCAAAGGCAACTGGTGGGGAAGAGATCCCAGACCTCTTGAACTGGATTGAAGAAGCTGATGCCAGGTTGCTGGTGCATGTTGAGTGAGCTATACGTGTGAAGCAGTGTGAGAGAGTTATCATAGTCTCCAATGACACAGACACCTTTGCACTGCTTCTCCGCTACAGCCCATACTTCCAAAAACTTGGGATGAAGGAGATCTGGCAGCAGTATAGTCTTCTAATTGGATGCTCTAAACAGTCCACAAAGAAGCTACAACTTGTACAAAATGCCGCAGCTAGAGTCCTAACCAAGGCTAGGAAATTCGATCATATTACTCCCACTCTCGCCGCACTACACTGGCTGCCGATTAAATATCGCATTGAATTTAAAGTTCTCCTGTTAACCTATAAGGCGTTAAATGGTCTTGCCCCACAATATCTGAGTGAACTCATTGATTACTACAACCCATCTCGCCCTTTGCGCTCCCAAAATGCTGGATTTCTCCTAGTTCCAAAAATTAGTAAAACTACAGCCGGAGGCAGAGCTTTCTCTTTTAAAGCCCCTCAATTATGGAATAGCCTTCCAGCTCCAATCCGAGATTCTGACACAGTTCCAATCTTTAAATCTAGACTTAAGACTCACCTGTTTAGTCAAGCCTTCAGCTAAAATTCCCCTTGTAAGGTGTAGGGGCTTGGGGGCCCCCAGACATTGAGATTTCTGTTGATCTGAGATGTTGATGCTGTCATCCAGCTGTGTCTTGGCATCACTCTATTTGTGACTATGACTTGACTGGAAAGCAATGTCTCAGTGAGCCCTCATGCCTGTAGTCACCTCTGAACCCCTCCCTTTAGTTATGCTGCTATAGATTAGTCTGCCGGAGCCACATGCTGATCACTGGCACGTGAGCTACGTACATTTAAATCAATGGTGGTTTAAATTTATGTCCACTCAGTCTGTATTATCTATCTTCTTGCATGGCTCTACCCAAGACGATTGGATACTGGTACCTGCAGGCACCTGGGGGATGGTCTGGCTGCCGGTGGATGTGCTGATACCGGGGTTCACCTGGGGAGTAACACTGCAGTCGGAGCCTACAATACCAGCATCACTGCTCCGACACGGAATGAAAGCCTGGCATTCATCAACAGACATTTACAGTGACAATATCAAAACCCAGAACTTTCAATTCTACCTTTTACCTAGTCTGATTGTGTGAATTGTGTGTGACTTCTGTATTTGTGTGTTAACGGGCCGCCCAATGGAGGATGGGTTCCCTTTTGAGTCTTGGTTCTCCCGAGGTTTCTTCCTATTTCCCACCATCATAGGGAGTTTTTCCTCGCCACTGTCGCCTTTGGCTTGCTCATTAGGGTTCTGGACCCATAGTATTGTTAACCTTGTAAACCCTGTAAAGCTGCTTTGCGACAACTTGAGTTGTTAAAAGCGCTATACAAATAAACTTTGATTTGATTTGATTTGAGTATGGCACTGGTGAGAGGCTTCAAATGCTTCCACTCCATCAAGCAGTCTCTCGTCTTGGAGCATCACTGTCAAAGACAGTGATTAAAGCTCATATCCTGACTGGAGATGACTGTATGAGCAAGGTGGGGACTAAACATGCTGCTATGGCTTCTGATCCAGTCCAGTACTTGGCCAACTTTGGAGAAGCAGATACCTTGACAGAGCAAGATGCAGCTTTGGCTGAGGAGTACTTGGTGCGTGTCTGGGCTGGGGTCCGATCAACTACAACAGCTAAGACATTTGATGACTTCAGGGTAGAAATCTACACCAGTGGAAGTGCTGGAATTGATGTTCTCCCTCCCACAAGTAGTGTGATCAGAGGCCACATCCAACGAGGGGCTTTTCTGGTTTATACGGCATGCAACTTGCTTGCAGCAGCCAAGGACACCAAAGTAAGACAAGAGCCAACGGAACATGGATGGAAGGAGCACTTTGGCACACTCCTGCCATCAAAATGTCCAAAGCTCTTACCACCAAGTCTGCTCACAGTATGCAAGTGTGCAGGCAAATGTGACAATCGCCGATGTAGCTGTTGTTCTGCTGGAGTTTCATGCACCGTATTCTGCCATGGAAAAATGGAAAAATCATTTTGTAAAAACCCATCCCACTAATATGCATGCACACATACAGAAATCACACTACATGGTGCACTTTTAGTTAATTTAATGTAATTTGTATCACTTTTTTGCTACATAGTTTTATTTGCACCCAGCTGTTTTATTTTATATCAATAGTTCAAAGGGGATGTTTAAAATGTTTTTTCTCTTCATGACTTGTATATATTTGTATTATTGAAAAAAATATTAAATGTCAGATTTATTAGACTTAGACTTGCATCTGGTTTTTATTCTTTATAATGGACAAGTTGTGGGTAAGGTCTTCAGAATAGGAAAGTGACATTGACCATGACCTTTTAATGTCAAAATCACCCAATATGGTCAAAACAATATCAGAAATGAATTCCCCATCCCATAATTAGTCTAAATGGAGGTATTAAATGTCTATATACATTCAGAAACAAAAAAGTTGAATTTTTATCATAGCCGATGGCGGCCATATTTAATTTGACCATTGCGGAATTCGTGGCACTATGGTGGACGAGCACCTCAGTGATTTTTCATGTCTAGGGACCCACTAACTCAGTTCAAGTGAGAAATTCCCCCAACACCAAATTGCGAACAGGACTATAGGCCAGGTACTGGATTACTAGGCAGTGAGGAGTGATGTTATATGACACCCTTACAAAAGTACAACGTAGTTTGGAACACATTACTGAGCCAGAATTTTTCGCATCGAACGTTGGTTCGTCAGCATACCTACAATATTGGAACTATGGCTCTTATGAGGACTCCCTCTATGTAAAGGCACATTATAACCAAAAGAGGTCACTCTTCTTTCATAACAAGCAACATTAAAGGGAACATCACAGGTCTTTTCGTTGGTCTCAATGAAAAAATAAATGAATAGGAGCAAAGGATAGCTTCTGAGCATCTAGTTCATGAATCCTCCTTCATAAAGTGTACTGGGCAGAATTACTGGCTTTTTTGAGGCATTTCAGTAAACATGCAGATCGTTTAAAAAAAACTATTAAAATGTATAAAACTAGCATAATGCAAGGTGATGCAAAATACAGCTAGGCTGCTGTTGCATGCATGCATGCACACAAAAAATTATAAACACCAGCAGATATTACACTAGCAGGGCCACAGAATTTAGGTTGAATTAATTCATAATAAGCCAGAGCAAATAATTGTATTTACATTTAATTGAATCATTTTTACAGACATGCCAAGCAAATATTGATTCGGTGAAGAGGACAGATGTAGAGTTCAGAATGTTTAAGAACGCCATTTTCTCCATTTTCACATGAGGGAAACGTAAAGGTGGTCTGTCCATTAGTCCTTCCACTCTTTGGGCTGGACTTTGCCAACAGGAGACAGATTCCATGTGATGCCAGTTGATGTGGCCACCTGCAAACAGTCAATGCCAAACTCAGTAAATCATGGAAAGGCATATCAGATACATTAGCCCAATATATCATAACTGAAAGGGAGTGCGAGAGACGCCATAAAAACATACATAGCCCCAGACTGCAACGCAAAATGTCGCTCCAGCGATCAGCAAAGGCGTGCCGTACTTGGCGTGAAAATCCTTGGATACACCTGAAGACCCATGTCGTACTGCAACCTGACGGGTACTGAGACCTGTGAAAACAACATTGTCTTTCATGATCAGACGATATATGGATCCATGTCATGCAGGACCAAAGTGACATTGTCAACACTGAGGGAGCAAATGTTTCCTGTTACAAACGAGCTTGTCGAATTGTTCTGGAAAAAACATAAATGAATCACGTTTGGAGGGCACTTATAATACCAGTCAAATATAGTTAAACATTTAAACGAACATTCTGACACCGTCTTACCAACGGATTTAGTTATTTTCTGACAAAGTAAACGTTATATAACTATCTAATTTAAAAGGCCATTTCATGAAGCATGTCACTGATAAAGATGGCAACACTGAACAATTCATAAGAATGCTAGCTTTGCATGCTAGCTAAGGTTACAGGAAGAAATTAGTTATAGAAAGTAATTGAACATATTGCGTAATTTCAGTCATGCACATTACCCAAAATAAAATCGTAAGTAATCCCGAACTAGTTTACTAGATCAAATGTATGAGCTAGTTTTAAACGTATTAGCTAGCTAGCTAGTGTTAAAACTAGCTCATACATTGGAGCTAGCCAACCAGCTAGTAAAGTGTCCAGTTTTCACTCAGTGGTCTTAATCGTTTTAAAGACCTAAGGTTCAAAGTGAACGAAACTACACCAAAAGAACATATGTAATCTTACCGGCAACGTTCAAAGCTGCTTTAGTGAAGCGGTACATGGTTGGTAGTTGGTTTAGTTTGGTTGTCTCCGTATACGAATACCCTTGAACGGGGCAACTAAAACAAAATGGCAGGTGGCGCAGACCGGAAATCCGTTTGTCTTACGCTGCATTTACCCGCGCAGACACTTGGGGGCGCTGGAGGAGAACGGAGCATTTAACATATTTTAACATTTAGCATATAACATTTATATGATGACCATGGCAGTATGCAATGAAAATAAGTATAGGTCATAACATTTTCACATAACCAGTCTGTTCTTTGTGACAAAAGTACTTAAGCATGGTATTTCAAAAACAGGTCGCTTTCTGTCTCCCTAAGGGTTGCTATGGCTAATTTTGCCGTTCATCTATTTAATGTTTGCAAATATAACTCTTGCTAGGTAACAACCAGCAACAAACTACCTGCGACTGATGAAAGTTCATATTGGTTAAACAAATTGACCATTACTGAATGTTTAAACAGCTATTAGCTATTTAGTGTAAATTTATAAGGAGGGTTTCATTCGTGTCAGGATGGCCGAGTGGTCTAAGGCGCCAGACTCAAGGTTTCACTCCTTCCGTGAGTAACGCGGGCTTTCTGGTCTCCGAATGGAGGCGTGGGTTCGAATCCCACTTCTGACACATACCTTTTTACGAACTGGACGATATGTATAAAAATAGGTGTATATTTTATTGAACTCTGAAAATTTAACAAACAATTAATTGGATTTAACGGATTTTACATCCTTTAACTTAAAAAAGCCAGAAAACTTAAAATACAAAAATATTTTAGTATACTAGTATATTGTACATTTTACAAAACAATTTCAGATATAGGCCTATGTGTCGCTTCTGCACCTATTATTTCAAACATATTTGAAATTATTGTTTGATATTTGTTATTTTTTATCCAGTTTGTTAGTAGTTGTACATCTATAGCTAGCTTTCTAGCTATCAGATATCCAGTTAAAATGTGCAATGTGCTACAATTGGTTTGCTTCAATTTGAAAGTGCATTATATTATTATATTACATTATAACATATCTATATATATATATATACATAATAGGTAATATATTTTTTAAGGATAATCTTAGTTTCTTATACTTTAGAGTATTGGTGCATTACATAAGGTAGCAGAGTGCTAGACACTTTCTTTGAAATGTAATTAAGTGAAAGTAAAAGAAAAAAAATAGTTTGATATTCAGATTCTTGCAGTTTGTCATCACTACCACTGCTGCTTATAATTAGGTACTCATTCAGTGACGAATAATTAAATCTACAGATCACTGAAAGAGAGCTTTTAATCGCAAGACAAAGATAATCATATTCATATCATATCAATACTTGGTCAAATTACTTTCACCTGTGCAGTGGTTAAGCTAAAAAAAAGATGAACTGTTGTTCATATTCATAGAACACGTATTTAAATTTGAGGAATGAAACTGTATGCTTTAGAAATTTTTATGCTAATTAAAAACTAATATAGTTACCAATACATGTTTAAAGATTTGTTTTGTACATTTTAAAACAGGGAGAAGTTAATACAACATTTGCTTTAATAATCAGTATTTTTCAGGTACAAAACAAGTGTTTCAAAACAGAAACTTTTATCAGTACCAAAAGCCCTAATCTTGGAATGTCAAAAATTCTTCTTCTCATGTCTTCTCATGTAGAACAGCACATTGCTACCCTCACATACTAGCTTGCAGCCTTATTTGTTGTGGTACCACAATGCTTTGTATCAAACATTCTTGTTAGATAAAATACCAAGCAACCTATCAAAACATAAAAAGGTTGGGTTGCATATTAGCCTGGGCAGCACACTATTCAGGTACACCATTACAAAAACACATCAGATTTTGTGTCATGGTCACATACAATACATCTTAAGAGACTACAGCTTTCTGAAGCTTTCATGAGAGCAGACTGAAACTTAACTTGATCATCTTAAAACGGGTTCAATTAGGACACTGTGAGGCACACTGGAACATCATGAATTCACACCCAACCACTTAAGCCAGAAATGCCGGAAGGTTCTGATGAGAGGAACTGGGGTGTTCGGGTGCTTCTCAAAGCCTATTCCTTCTTCTTGTCCTTCCCTTCATCATCATCTGTGTATTCTGTAGGCTCCTCACCAGGCTTTAGCAGTTTGCCAACATAATCATATTTGTCTGTGAGGAAAGGTTTGAAACATTACACACGTGATATAGAACATAGATAATTATAGCCAACCAATAAGACTTGTGCATTCAATAGGATATCGATATAAATGTTTATGGTTGGATTTAGGTCCATACAAACAGAGTTGGCGAGTGAGCTCCAACCCTGGGAGTGAAGTTTTTCTTTAACTCACGAGTAAATTGAGTCTCCCACTCGCTCAGGCTGTCCTGCTGCATGGCATTGAGGTCGGAAAGATCGTCATGCGTCTCTCTCAAGGCCTCCTTATCCAGGCAAAATGTAGCCAGGCCCCTGGAAGCATCCCGGCCAGCAAAAACCCCATAAGGGCCCTCTGGAAACATACAGCACAGGAATTAGATCGGTCTGTTTACTGTCATATAAATTTGAGGGTGTAATCACTGATTCTAAAGCAAAGGTTGTTTCTTCTGGAACACGATGATAGAATTCAGGTTTGGTTAACTAGACTCATGCACTTTAACCTAGTTCAAATCACGAATTGATAGGAGTTGAATGCAGTTCTGGAAAAAAAATCCTCAAACATCTGGTCACTGTGATCTTTGGCATATCTTCGATCTCATTACTCATTCACAAACTACAAAATGCCTAATCATTATGTGTGCACAAAAGACTAACATGGAAAATACTAACAATCTCTTCACGAGGAACACACTACTTTAAATGAACTTTTTTGCTTAGGTTCATTACTTAGGCAACTGAACCTTTACGTGATATTCCAGGCCGTAGGTAGGTTACCGATCACTGGGTTAGGGGTTAAAGTTTGCATGAACGTGTTGCTAAATATTTCAGCTGGTACCACTGGGCTGAAGGAAATAAGGGGTGTGGCTGAAATTAAAGGGAGAGTTCTGCACAAGACATAAAAGAAATACAACAAAGTTACATGAACGCAACTAACGTTAAAACGTTTTCTTTCCTGTTTTTTCGCGCCCTTACGTAACTTGCACAGGCTAAACTGTTTAACCAATTTAAATCACATGTGCCTGAACCGTTTCTTTTTTAAACTGTGCAGTTTTACCTGGACCATAGAATTTCTTTCCTCTTGTTACATCAAATACTTTCCCATTGACAGCCATGAGGATTCTCGGATTTGCGGTCCCATCGTACTGCTTTAGGTCTGCCAAAGTGAAATCTCTCTTCTTTAACTTGGGCAACGGTTCGTCGGCTTCGGAAACATCCGTGGGCTTGTCTCCGCGAAATATTTTGTACAAGAGAAATAAACACAGGAACAGCAAACTCAGGTTCAAAGGCGAGGTAAAGATTTCTTGAAGAATACCAGGAGAAGTTTGACCATCCGCATCTTCAGCCATTTTTGTTTCTGACTGTGACAAAATACGCTTATCGAAGACTTGATCGGTGCACCAATCACAGAAGCCCAAAGCTTGCGATGTTCCCGCGCTGTCCAATCAGGTCCTTAACGGACACGTGGGGGCGTTTTGTAGTTTAATATTGGACATCTAACTGTTGAAACTTCGCGAGCATGTTTGTTTGGAAATTGTGCAACATGGAAAATTATAGCTATGTTCGTGGGGGTTTCATCATAAAGCCAGAACTATCCATATGTTTCCAGTGTTATCTTTACGTACACGGTAACATGCACAGGTTAAGAATGGAACGTTGGACAATTCGCGAGAGCGTGCACGCGCGAGCGTGTTGTTCGTGTCTTATTTTAAAGTTACGAAGCACGAGCGAGTTGAATAATATTTTCATATAAAATATTTTTTTTCACGCCGTGATCTACCAAAACTGCCAAATCGCGCGTCAGAAAAAACCTGGGCGCTTGTGTACATTATACATGAGATATTGTTTATACCACTGGTCGTGTCTCCTTTCGCCACAGAACTCCACACCGCCAGGTGGCGACATGGTGCTAGTGGACGTTTTATAGCTCGTCGTCGAAGAAGGAGCAAATCAGGAAAAATAAGTCGCATCGGGGTTGGGACAAAAAACCGTGCAGTGACGTGGCTTGGAGAGGGTAGCTAGACATATACGGAGGGGAATAGGTAAGAGATTGTGTTTACCTTAGTGTTTGATCACCGTTACTGTAATATTACATATATCAGCGTTTGTCTAGCTAGCTTGCTAATTACATAGCTATTTATATAGTTAACTGGGTAGTTAATTTAGTTAAGTATATATGTATATATGTAAGTACAGAATGTCAACGAGCTCTCTGCTCAACTTTTAGTCAGAAGGTTACTGTAACATCTGATGATTGATCATAGACTGCTGTTAATTAAGGTTGTAGCTGCTAGTCAGGGCGTGTGATGTGCTTGATGAGTTTAGAACAGTTGCACTTTGGTGAATCACTACTTTGAAGCCTTAAATATACATCTGTGTATACCTGTGTATTTGCATGTTCATTATAGGAGGTTGGTATGGTTTAAAATGTCAAAGAATGAAAACACACTCACTGACCCTGGAGAAAACATGGAGGGTCAGGTCTCCAAGGCGCAGTCGTCTCCTTCACAAGGAGATTCTTCACCAGACACAGAAAGTGACAACTCCACAGACATAGCCCCTACTCGAAAGACAAGGAGGAGACCAGAGAGACAGCCTTCACCTGAAGTTCACGAAGCTGCAGAGTCACCCAGTCCAGCAGAAGACGCATCAAAAGTAAACCTGTCTCTTCTGGTCAAATATTTGTGGTGTAAAATTTGCCTTCTGTTACAAGGTAAAAATAAAATGATTGATCGCTTGTTCCTCCATCTGCTTAAATCTTGGCTTATTCAGCTCTGATGACGTACTCTGGAGCATGTGCTGTGAATTATTCAGCTCAGTGAAACTAATATGAAATGTATGTAGTTACAAGATTGAAGAGTGAGATTCTGCATACATCTGCAGGTCCCTGTACATTTAAGAACTTAAACCAGATTTAAAATGTTGTCCACTATTATGGTTGGTTGGTATGGGTAGAAACAAAATGATCACAAACAAAATAACAAACACATCTGGTACAAATTGCTGTATTACTGGATTCTTGTTCTTGGTCTTCTCTAGCCTGCCACTGAGGTGACTGCAACACAAGGAGGCTGGGGTTACTGGGGAAGTTGGGGCAAATCTCTCATTTCCACTGCCACAGCTACTGTGGCCACAGTAGGCACGTCACTTCCTATCTACTGCTCTACGCGCCCTTATCAGCATGGGCACAGTCACTGTTTGAAGCTATGTCTACTATTGTGCCAAACAAAAGCAAGCAAAAACATGGTTTGTTCTTGTTGGGTCTTAGGCCAGGGACTTTCTCAAGTCATTGAGAAAGCGGAGACATCACTGGGAATCCCTAGTCCGGAGGAGCTCTCTGTTCAAGTGGAGGAGGAAGAGAAAGCAGCTGGTGATGTATCCTCATCCTCGTCCCACATCTTTCTTATTCCTGCACATTTATTGATCAGAAGAAACACAAACTGTGGCATGTATGAGTTCAGAAAGTTGCTTTGCAGCAGTCAAACTTGCGGACACTTTGTATTTCATTATAACGAGAATCGGTAGAATTATAAAGCTCTGTGAGATCTGTCTGCGGGCTTCCTCTGAAAGAAACAGTTTGCTATGGTCATGATTGGTAACCCAACTGTTTCACCTCAGGTCAGTCTAGTGAAGGCGACATGGGAGAGAGTGACAGTTACACAGTGGGAGGTGCCATGGGGATGCTGTCTTCATTCTCCAGTGTGGTCCAGAATACGGTGAGAGCTCATTAATTTCTGCTTCTTAATCCGCAGGCCTAATCGGTTTCCCTCTGTTTTGCAGTACTGGCGTCCATATTGCACTGACACCTCTGTGAGTTTCTTTCTGATCTCAGTGCCTTCCTACTCATTGTAACCTGCCTCGTTGCTGTTGGGCAGGGTAAAACGGTAATAAGTGGTGGACTGGATGCTCTGGAGTTTATTGGGAAGAAGACCATGGATGTGATAGCCGAGGGAGATCCTGGCTTTAAGAAAACCAAAGTGCTCATGAACAGGACCTCTACCCTGTCCCAGGTTTGCTAATCAAAGCTTAGTGGCTGTGAAGCTGTGTTGAAACATTAATGACCTTGACTAAATACAGTTATCACAAATACTCCTTTGTACAGCTATGTCTGTATTTGAGGAATTCATACAATAGACTGTTTGATGTTTGGTGAAAGTGACTTGATTCTGCATGTGTGTTTTGTTTGTGAAGGTTTTAAGGGAGGCAAAGGAGCGAGAGGAGCAACAGACAGCTGAGAATGTCACCCTAGAAACTGAGAAGAAGGCTCATTATGGAATGTTGTTTGATGAGTTTCAGGGCCTGTCGCACCTAGAGGCTCTAGAAATCCTGTCCAGAGAGAGTGAAGTAAAGGTAGTGGCAACACATTAGGAGTAGAGAAAAAAACTTGACCATGGAGAAATGTACTTGTGGAACAGCAACACCTGGCACATCCTCAGTGACTCTGCTTTGTCATTTTAAATGAGTGTGTTGTTTTAAATGGGATTTTGTTGTGGCCGTCTTTTATATGTGAAATTCATTTTATTTATATAGTGCTTTATATAACACACATCGTCACAAACCAACTTTACAGATGTCTGTTCAAGATCCTAGTGAGCTAGTCAAAGACATCGGTGGTGTTTGACTTATTGATCCAAAATACAGCAGTGTTTAAGCAACATATTCTCTAATGTTTTAATACATCAAACTTAGAAAAGCACTTTAAAAATAAGATCTAATTGGTTTGTTACATTTCAATAGAAAATACAGTCCATTATCTTTCTAGAATGGCACAATGAATTAACACTCTAGATTATGGTGCAGTGAATGAACACCATAGACACTGTTTTTTGGGTCTTGGTTGCTGTGTGCAGGTGAAGTCTGTGCTAACCACTCTGTCTGGCGAGGAAGTGACCCAACTCAGGGCGGATCTGGAACAGATCAGGGAGGCCTTCTCCCTTATGGAGTTCGATGAGGAGGAGGTGGATGACACAAAAGGTAAAAAGCCAAAATGGAGACAGAAAATGCCAGAATACATTCCTAATTCAGCACTGGTTTATGGAAGTAAATAAACCCATGTCACATCTTACACATTGCTGTTTCCACTTATTTGCAAATGAAAACAATGTTAAAATGGGTTTCCTTTTAGAGGATGATGGTGAAAACTTTGTAAACGAACTGACAGATGCTCTTAAAAAGCTTCACGTATCCACAACAGCTGAGAAGCTCGGCAAGGTACAAAACTGGTATTTTTATTATATGGATACTACTTCATTATCAGTGTGAACTGCAGAAGTCCGTCATACTGCATGGTGTCTCCTCAGGCCAGGAAAAATGCATTTGACCGCATCACAGACATGAAGTTGCCAACTGAAGAGCAGAGCAGTGAGCAGGAGGCAGAAGTGGCCAGGTGCACTGTTGAGGTATGCCATGTTGTCTGTAAACCCTTCTGCTTAGCACAGCAGTCTCCAGCGTTGCAGTTACATAAAAAAATTTACTGTTACAGAACACTGTTAAAAATGCATCTGTATCCTAATCCAAAGGTTTACTATATTAAAGTAGAATATTATTACTTTTTAACCCAGTAACTGCCAAAGAGTTCCAAAATAAAAAAATCAGTCGACTCCTCTGTAGGATGTACACTTGTCTGCTATAACCAGCCTGGCTGAGCTCACGGCCAGATCCATCGAGCAGTTCCACAAGGTGGCAGTATTGCTCCTTCACTCCAGCTCTGGGGAGGTGACAGCATTGGAGCAGGCCAAAGTCCTGTCACAGTAAGCCCCTTTAGTTAAGCTGAAATAAACAAGATGCAACAGTCATGCGTTTGTGTGTGTTATATATATATATATATATATATATATATATATATATATATATATATATATATGTAATGCATGTGTGCGTTTTTCCAGAATCACCATTGTTCTCTGCAAAGAAGTAACACTTCTGTCCAAAAAGTTCACAGCTTGTTTGACGATAATTGGGGTAAGTGTGCTGCCTTCATCTGGTCTGATGTATATTCATATACAGTATTCCTCTGTGCTCTAAAGACAAGAAATAATGCCACCTGTTGTTGGACCACCACTCTGGACATCTGTCTGTGATAACTTATCACATAGTGGAATTAAAAGAATATTTTCTTTGCAGTCAAATGAAAACAGAGAGGTCCTTAATCCACTAATCACTGGAGTCTTCTTGGAGGTTTGTTCCACCATTTTTTGAACTAGTTTATTGTAAATACCCAATAATGCCAGCATGCGAATGATTACAAATCATAATTTAATTATGTTTAAAGCATGTATTGGTGTATTAGAGTTTAGCAGTTTGATTATGTATGTATTTTGGAACAGTTTGCCATCAGCAGCCTTTATTTACTCTACCTTTAATTTCCAGGCTTCAAACAGTGCATCATATATCCAAGATGGCTTCCAGCTCATGGTACCTGTGATGGAGGTGTGTCACATTCAGAGGACTGCAGCCTCAGGCCAATAACTGCTCAGCCCTCTGTACTGTGCCAAGTAACTATTGGGCAATAATTAAGGGACAGTCCGATATGAGAGGTGAATGATTGGAGGTTTTCTCAAATGGATTCAACAGTACTTTGTGGTTATGTAGTGACGCTCGTTAATTTCCAAAGGCCAATTATAGGATATACCTTTTTGAGGTATAGTATGGAGTGACTTTGTCAAGGGAGTTAATGAGGGTTTTATATATATATTTTTTTGAACATGTTAAAAGTATGTAATGCTGTTTCCCCTGATGTATAAAGACTTTTTGTTTAATTGGAAATCAACCATTTAGAAACTTTTTATGTACTACCAGCTGTTAATGTGACATTTTGCTAAATGTATAATTGCATTCATAATGAATATCAGTATTAATTGTTTTAGCCATAAGATGGTATCTAAGAATTATGTACTTTTAAGAAGTGTTACATATAATTTCTTAGTATAGAATCAGTATGTAATGTAATCTGGTAAATTCTTGAACATTCCTTATGTGGAGATTCTTTAGTGTTTAGTGTCTCATCTATAGTATTAGATAAAATAAGCTTTTGGAGTTAAAAGTAGGTAATGTGTAATGGTGGGTAGTCATTAATGTTATTGTGGTATAGGTTGCCTGATTTTAGCAGAATCTTACACTGGGATATTCACACTAGCTGGGCCCTAGAGCATCCAGTTGCATTTCAGCAAAACATTACTGCAGTGCTCTTTTTATAACAATCATGTTTAATGTTCACCACCTACTTCATTACAAAGGCCTAGCCTGTACCTATATTGTCTATTTAAGTACACCTATAATTGCATTTTTTTCTAATCATAAAGTGCAATTCCTCAGCCACTTACTACTTAACAGAACTGAGCTCTGGCATGTCTGGGATTTATTTTATACTTAGTATCATAGCTGGGTTAATAGTGGTCCTGTACCACTAATGAAAGGTCACAGGTAGAGTGACTTGTGAGTGTATATTATGCATGTGCTTATTCTAACCAAACATTCAGAATAAATGGAGATAAAAGCTCATCAAAATAGGTAAGGTTAAAAAAACATGTATAAATGTTTTCACTTGTTAAAGGTAAATTGCTTTTACCACAATTAAAATATTTTAATAACCTAGTCAGGAGGTAAATCTTGGAATTTATAACAAGTGGCAAAACAAACCAGACTGTAAATGACATCAGATAAGCAGCATTAAAGTGTTTAACCCAAAGCAATTAAATAAACTGAAGTCGGTGTACCCTGAATTTTTAAAAAGAGCCCATTTTACCACATACATACCAGATTTATTGACTATTTTAATTGGCAAGATATAAATCAGCAAGGATTCACAAGACTATGAGGCAGATGGTGGGTGTGATGAAGATGCAGAAATGTTAAGCTGTCCCAGTTTTTCTGTTAGAGATGTCTCTGCTTGTTCTGTGGACTCTGTAAGAGGCTCCAGGAACTGCGGTCCAGCCACTCTCTTCCCAGTCAAGGGGTCAACCACTGCTCCGACTTTAAAGACTATCTCGGCCAGTTCATGCTTCACGTGTTTTGATCTCCTTTCTGGTAACGCCTTCAGCAAAACAATGTCTCCAACAGTGCACTGCTGCAAGGCATCGTGGGCGAAGTACGTCTTCCTTTTGTTGTAGAACTGATATGAAATGAGAGCAATATTATGTTATATAAATAATGCATTGCAACTATAGTACAATTCAAGCATGCACATGATAAGCTTAAAGATCTACAAAGTCACCGTCATTTCAAATTTGAGGTAACCTTACAATAGTGCGATACATTTGTACTTGAACAGTTGAGATCATCCAACAATACTGGAACTCTGAGTCCAGGTGAGGTGGGCATGTGCAAATAACAGACATATCCGTACTTTACTTAAAAGTATATCGGTTTCAAGTACCTTGAGCAAATACGAGTCTAGGACTAATCTGGTAACCCGAACTTTTGCCGTCTTCCTCATCTTGGTTCCAATGACACGACCGATAACCCATTTTGCATGGACTGATGCTTGTGTGACCGACATCGTTTTAGCCAAGACTTGCAATTCCTGAAACGGTCAAATTTGTACTTGAAAGGACGAAACACACATATTTCCACACATACATAAACTATTTCTTAAATAAAATAATGCAGTGAAACCTACTTCACTTCACAGAATACGTCCGATTAGCTGTTGTGATGCTAGCCAACTAGCTATCCGTATGCAAAATGACAGCCTCAACACTGAAACCAGTGAAATTTGTACGTGCGTTAGAGTATTTTCTGTCTAAAACGCCAAATGTTATACAAGATTAGTCCGTTAACGTAAACAGCTAGCCAAGTTAAAGGTCAGCAGTTAGTTGGCTTAATGAAAGATTCCGCATGGACATAGCGCAATGAATGTCAAAGCAAGCGGCGATTATTGATGACGTTACCTACGGTGGCCCAATAGAGAATTCTGAAGCGCTCCTGCTTCGCAAATGGTGGTTGGCCGACTGGCCACACTGACACATAAAACATATTTAATCAAGTGGTGCAGTTGATTTTATGTGTTTATGTATAGTACGGTACGGTTAAACACTAATTTAAATTTTTACATACACACAGAAATGGCTAGAAATGAGCTTTCGCTTTACTGGTAATAATTTACACAACTTTTTAATAATAATAACAGTATGAACACACATTTATAACAAAAAAGATTACACGTCTAAAAAATATTGCTCATGTTGTATTTTATGCTCATAAACATGATCATGAGTACATCATGTCTCCAGTGAACAGGGTCGTACTCCACGTTACATGGTTCAGTTATATACTGGCAGATGTGTATGTTATTAAACTAACTCATCAGTATGGTCTGTGCAGGGGCGCAGATGGCACTGGGGACGGGGGGACATGTCCCCTCCAGATTTATATTGACCCCATCCGAAATCTAGCATCTACAAGCATAAACGTATATATTGTACAGCTTGGTCCCCCTCACTTCAGAATTTCCATCTGCGCCGATGGGTCTGTGTGGATAATTTGCACAAACTATTAGTGAATTACTGTCTTAAGTTAAACCATAGAACAAAGTTCTATAAGCAAAGCTCTTTTGTCTGTGGGCATTCCAATTCTTACTCTTGTTTGGCTTGTGTTTCTAACTGGTGCGTGCACATGGGCCTTTGTGAAACAGAGATACATCTAAAATAAGGTAACGGGTCATACCATGCTCTAATGTGTGCTCAACACGACAAGCATAAGTAATCCCTGGTTGGGAATTGGACAAGTGCCAACACAGCACAATCTGGTATTAATCAGCAGAACACAGAAAACATGGCCTGTTGCTATGTTATTCCCATTTAAGGCAGTACAGGGTTAGGTCTCCATCAGTTTTAAATAGCTTTCTCCTTCCAAAACATACCATATACAATCAATAGCAAACAATAGATAAATGACATTATTAGACATTTGTGTGGGATGAAATCACATATTATGAGCTACACTTCTAAGTGTACTCATGTGGCCACCACAGTTTAAAAGCCTGTAATCTACTTGTGGCCGTAGCATCTACATAGCCGTGGCATTAGTCAGAAACAGAGCATGAGGCCATGGGTGATGCATTCTTTATGTTTTCCTATGTGCCAATATTTAATAAAAGATAATTGAAAACACCACAATAGATTGAACTATAAGTAAGCATATGATTAATGAGATAACTGAAAGTTCTCAACAGCTCTCAGCCGTAAAGATTTCATTACAACTCCCATGTTCATTCATTTTGTATAGCTGACTCCTTCAAACTTTCACACTCCCACGGGGTTGTCTGTCAAATGTGACCAGACTGTTGCTCTTTCAGTGAGAGGTAAGCACAGAGTCTGATAAGAAACCAGAGGCAGGATAAGAAAATGGAGAGTTTAACTAGCTAGCACCCCACATAGCCCATATGTTGGTGGGAAATGGCAGTTCCATAAAGCTTGGAGAATATTTTTTTGGTTTACACATCTTTTTGCCCACAAAGTAAAAACAAAACCCAGTTTGACCAATCAATGACAATTACTGTGATTGATATATTGTTTGCTTTAATTATGTTCTCAGCCCTGCTTGTTAAGGCATATTTTATTACCCGGGTGTCTCAATATTAGAAAAGCAGTTTCCTCAATATTTGAAATGCAAAACAGAACTGTAAACATTTCATGCAACCAGATGGTGCCACGTGACTCTAGATAACTGTCCCTTGTACTGAGCTTTTGTATTTATTTTATATTGATTGGCAAACATTTAAAGACCTTTCAGTTATGACAACTTTTGTGCAACTTGTGCAACATTTCCTTGTTGTGTATTAAAAAACAGGGAAATGGGGCTTCATCCTTTTGAGGTTATTTGAATATTTAGAAATATGTGCCCTTGCTTTATGGTGGAATTTATGGAGTAATGCTTCCTTAATGGTAATTTCTTACCCAAAGTGGGTGTAGCTCGTTCAGTGGATTTGCTTCTACCGTTACATGCCATTTAAATCTAAGAATGATAATACATGATCTGTGTATTTATGTGCTGTATTTACATCTGTCTCAGCAGGTGACTTTTACCAGGTGACATCATTGCCTCCCACAAAACAACATGAGGTCAGTGTGGAAACACAGGCAGGCAGAGGAGCATAAATCATTTAATAATTACTTAAATAATATTTTTCTCACTTAGATCACCTCATGGGCCATAGACTGTGAAAGTTTCCTTTTATGTCACACTTTCAACAACATCTATTTCAGGGAAGTGGCATAAACACACATTATACACTGGAATATGGTATACAGGTTTCCTTGGGCATTTGCCCGATCACTTGACCAGAGTAGATCTACACCATGTTGAACATATGTTTGTCATACCATTGTCTGCCAAGAACAAAAAGCTCATAGTCTTGCCATCCAGGAGGGGAGAGTTGTAGCTGTGAAATGAAACATAAAGGAGTGGAATCAGCTCACTTTAGGAAACAACGAGGTGTGTTGTGAAGACACATCTCAGAGACGCACTCTCAAACCCATGGGCTCCTCTCTCATATGACGTGGAGTCTAGTCTGGCTTTCATCAAAAGTACATGGTCACAAGGAACTGGGCCGCACACTGTAGCTAACCAATGGAGGTTCTGAGGTGGTGCACTGAGGATTTGTTGTGACCACGGTAGTGTGTGTGTTGAGTCTAAAAAATACATTACTAATGCTCTTTAATGTTGGCATTAAAGGCATCTGCTGTCTTTGCCAGCTGTTAAACATGACATGTCCTCTGAAAGTCTTTGTTTTTTTAAGTTCCAGACCCTTAAGATGAACCATGGCAAGGGTTTTCAGCTTATTGTGGGATGTTTACATGTTTACATTGTGTGATGTTTACAAACATTACACGTTTTTGCGTTCTCTGGCCTTATGCTCTTTTAGAAATGTTTAATTACCAATTACATCTGCACTCCTTTAAAAACAGACCTTAGCCTAAAAGATTAAAATTTAACTGTGGAAATCTGTATTCACTGGACTCAATTAGACCAAAAGTGTAGTTTTGATGCGATGAAATGCACAAGTGATTTAATGTTCATTTTGAGAATGAACTCAAGGACAATGCTAGTGTTCACAGACTCCAGTTCATGTATTTTTTGTTGCACAGAGCAGATAGTAGATCCGGGGACACCCCAACCAAAGGGTGAATGCTGTTTTGAAGGCTAAACGAGACACAACACATTACTTAATAAACCGACATCACAGCATTTGTTGAACTGAGACTATTGACATATTTCCAGTGCTCTAATTGCCTTGGGTAGTGCTTGGCAGATTTATTTTTTCGCACCAGGAGCCAGAACATTGTTGTAGGGACTCTTACACTGCAGGAAATGATACTCCTTTACACTCGGTTAAACATAACATCACTCTAATATCTTTGAGCCCTTACAGCTGCTCAGGGTCCATGTAATTTTTGTAGACAACTACAAAGCCTACAGGAACCAAAGAATATGAATCTGAAGATACTTGGCACATTCTATAGCTATACACCATATTCTCCCATCAACATTCAATATAATAGTGAATGTTTTCCCTTGAAATGCTTCCTCTCTGGAGACCCTTGTCTTCTTTGTCCTTTTTTTCTAACTGGAGAGCCCTTTTATATATGTAGTTCAACACTGGTTCACTGATAACAGTGGACACAGAGTGAGGACATTCAAGCAATGAATTATTCACATTTGCAACAGAGGAGTCATCGTTTTCCACTGGGAAGGAATGATTCGATTTTAGACTTTGCCAGACAGGGCTTAGGTCTAGAGTGCCTGCAATGAAGCTGTGGGGGTGTGTGTGTGTTTTGTTTTGTTTTTCTCTAAAATGTCACAGTTTAATGTGCTTTTACAATCATGTTATCACAAAATAGATATGCTTTCGTGTTGTGTCTTGTTCAAAACCAAATCTATCTGTAGGATGTTAACCTATGAAGTTGTTCATTACTGTTTACTTAATATGAAAGTTAGCTTTCTGTCTTACATTTTGCTGGCTCTAACTGCATGCACCATTAAATGTCCAATGCTATTATTTGATTTTCAGCTGTGTTTACAGCGACTCTGCACTTTTAAATTAACGTGTGGCACTTTTTGGTGCGCAGGTGTAACTGTGCTGTAATTGTGGTCTCAACTCTGGTCGTCCAGTTGGACTGCTGTCCATTTACAGTAGCCCTCGTGTTACAGTGATAGCATTGCGCGTCACTTATGGCAGGCGTGAGTAACAACACGGCCAGTGAGAGCCAGTATGTGAAATGGCATCGCACCAGCAATGCTGACAGATTAAGTGTTATGTCAAACATAAAACAACAGTCCTGTTCAAACACCATAGATGTGTTCAACTTCAGACCAGTGATGTCATACAAATGGCCTGGTCCAGACTGTAGATAACATAGCTGAGGCTAACCCATATCTTGAAGTTTGATGGAAAGGCAACTTAGATGCTAGATCAGTTTACTGACACTGGCATATATTTTAAGAGACGTATTGAGTAATTGTTACTGTCACAACAATTAGTCCTATCAAAGCTTGTATTTAGGTTTGTGGGGATCTGTAATGGATCAAGCATAAACTGTCTCAAAGTCTGTGTTACATGATTTGGCACAGAGGTTAATGTGTAATACACTGAGACACTGAGACCAAATACACATCTTATTATCTACAAATAATAGATCAAAAGGACAGCTCACATAACAGCATTCAGAACAACAACACTTCTTCATCCTGTCGATTTATGACAGTGCATGTGAACATGTGTAGTCACATAAAGCTAATAAAAAGTCTTTGCTAGTCAACTCCGCCCCCACCCAGATCCACCCACCACCCCCTACCCCCACCCCACCCCACCCGCCATCTCTGCTATGACGTGGCACTGTTCAGGTACATTCCCCCAAAGAGAATGTCATTAGCCAGAGTGTTGACTGACAACACACTACGCATTGTTTTATTTTCTCTCTCTCCCCTGTATGGTATTGGCTGATTCAATTCCCCAGGTATTATTTGCTCAGAAATGAAGTCTGTGAGCTCTGATGCTGTGGATATACCCTGTGCTCACCACACAGGCATGAAACAAGCCTATATTTACCACCCATGCTTAATGTTTGATACCATGGTGGTACACATGATTTATGGCATGGCACGAAAAGCATACTTCTGTTTTTCTCGACTTTTTTTTGAAGGTGCCAGACTGTCAATAAAAATGGTGATGTAAGACAGGCACTTAAGTCAAGATGTTAACGTGAAGAGACGTGAAATAGGTCACAAATGTGTTAGAGTGCATTAAAACTAAGTGGTCATAAAGCATCAAAGCTAGAATTATGACCTCATAGAAGCACTCTTGTGTAGTACACTAACATAGACTACCATGCTTTGACTATTCAGTACACAGACTTTCTCATATTTTACCAATACTTTAACTTTAGTATTAAAGTTATTCTTTTTCAGATGACTTAACATGGATTAAATAAGTCTTTAGGGTTTGCAATTGTAAAAACATATGAGGGTGTAACCAAAATTATTTGAGCCATTCTCTTTTTGAATGAATGTTAAAAAAACAAAATAAAATAAACAAAATGGTTATGGATCTTTCTAATTACCCAAGTCTTCATTGTGCACATTTGAGATCATCGGGCAACTTGTGCCAAATCAAACAATTATTGTCATGTCCTCTTTCCGTTTTAGCCCGTTAGATGCATAAACAAACCACTACTGTCTGATTAAACGTTGGGCTCGGTTGAGTTAGCATGCCCTGTAAGCTGACTGCTTGGAAGGCATGGGGTACCTTTTCCCCAGAGGCTCACCTTTGAATACGGAGGTTTTGTTTCCTAGGGGCTCACCACTGAACAGGGAGGATCTTTTTCCTAGGGACTCGCCTCTGAACAGGGAAGATCTTTTTCCTAGGGACTCACCTCTGAACAGGGAAGATCTTTTTCCTGGGGACTCACCTCTGAACAGGAAGGATCTTTTTCCTGGGGACTCACCTCTGAACAGGAAGGAACTTTTTCCTGGGGACTCACCTCTGAACACGGAGGAACTTTTTCCTAGGGGTTCACCTCTGAACAGGGAGGATCTTTTTCCTAGGGGTTCACCTCTGAACAGGGAGGATCTTTTTCCTAGGGGTTCACCTCTGAACAGGGAGGATCTTTTTCCTAGGGGCTCACCTCTGAACAGGGAGGATCTTTTTCCTGGGGACTCACCTCTGAACAGGAAGGATCTTTTTCCTGGGGACTCACCTCTGAACAGGAAGGAACTTTTTCCTGGGGACTCACCTCTGAACACGGAGGAACTTTTTCCTAGGGGTTCACCTCTGAACAGGGAGGATCTTTTTCCTAGGGGTTCACCTCTGAACAGGGAGGATCTTTTTCCTAGGGGCTCACCCCTGGATTAACCTCCTTCCCTCTGGTGCTGCTGGCTCCTCGAAGAGCGTGATCTCATTGGTGTTCCGCTGCCTCCCCTTCCCAACCCCGCCCTGCCACCTCTTTATTCCTTGTGAAGCCTCATCCTGATGTTATTCTTTTATATTACTCATCTTCAAGAGTGCGTAATGCAAAACATTTAAGTCCTCTGAGGTGCAAGGACCTTCCTCTCATCGAATCACGTCACAAAGTTGGCTGGACCTTTGCTGATACCTCATTCTCATTCGCGTTGGGAACCTTATCCATCAGTGTATGCGGGTGGCTTGTTTCCAGGTGGCCCTGTGCTAATTGTTTCACAAATTAGTTTCAAGCTAATTTACTGGTCTACAGCAATTCCAAATTATCTTCAAGCATTTCAATCTGTTTGTTCACCTGTTACTCTAGAACTCAGATTTGTTGGATAGTATCAAATCAGATGGAGGGCTCTACCAAAACACCTCTATTGAAATAACAGCCAATGATCCAGAACACTAATGTGGCCAATCATAAATTGTGCGGTTCCATTACAAAGATTTTATGCGATACTAAATGGACCATACTTGCTTTTAAGCACTGCATGTTTCAGTACCATTTTGACTGAAGCATTCGTTCAAATTTGCCATTTAAAGAGATTCCCTGGATCACCAACAGTGATCTAACAGTAAATTAATCAAAAACTGAGAGACATGGTGACATGATTTAATCTGAGAGGTGGAGAGAATATGTCTAGAAGAATGGACAGAAATTAATAGAGGATTAAAAGATAATACTGCATGATGATGATGTAAGTTAAACTGTCTCCCATCCTTCAGTCAAACCTCTCAGTCGATCCTGAGGTTCTACAGCAGATGGTTCCTCTTCCCAGATTTTGTCGCTTCCACAAGCCTCCATTTACGACAAAATTAGATTAACTGACCTCTAGTGCTGTACCGTACTTCCTTGGGACATTGTTATTGTTATATTATTGTTTTGACCCCCATGCAGGTTCAGACTAGTGAATTATGGGAAAGGTCCTTTTGGTAGGCGACATTATACGACATAACTCATGTGACGTAAGACTCATTCATGTTGGTTTTAAGACTGTCCCACATCTGCTTCTGATGTGTTCATCATAAAGATTGTACTCTTTACGATAAGACTGACCACTCAGCATTGTGACCTCTTTTAATGAGCACTCCTATGTAAACGTTACTCTACCAGACTCTGGGCGTTCCAAGCTGTGACTTGCTTTTCCACACAAGCTACAACTGAAAAAAGGCAGGTATGTGAATAATTGCATTTTGATTCTTTTTGCATTCCAGATGTCCCATTGTTAATACATTCACAGAGCATCATTCACCTCACATGTGGAACTGCGTGAGGAGAACAGTATTCTTTAACACCTTGCTTTGAATTGACCATTTGTTTTTACTGTGAGGTCTAAAACTTTTACCTCATAAAACTCACAACATGTTGTTTGTGCAGACTAAATCAATCAAATCATAACTAGTCTGGCTGTCACATATCCCCCCCCCCCCCCCCCCCCCCCCCCCACTGAACTACAGAACATCTAAACTCTGATTCTATTCCACTGCTGCTTTCATATAACCTGGGATCTTATCGATCCAATCAGCACAAACATCTCCAGCATCACTAATAAACTCTCTTTATCTAGAAAAGGTGTCTAACTCAGCAAGTTTGCTTTATTCTGTGGTCATTCTGCAAATGACATCTTTATCCTTTTGCATTTATGCACCTGGGGTGGGCCAATGCCACCCTGGTAGTGAAATCAGTCCAGATTAAACAACGCAGAGCAGACGATGACAGGTTTTAGGGATTATTGCACTAGACTGCACTGCCTTAGGTAAGCAATCAATAATATAATCTATTCATCAGTGTTTGGAATATATTTAGCTCTTTTGTTTGTATATCACCAATTCCTGTAAAATATTATCCGATTCTAACTCATCTATGAGGACTGTCACAATTTATCATATATGCCATATTATTTGGAGCTATAAAACCTATTTCTGATAGCTCTTCTAAAACCAAGCCTTGTTTAAATGGTCCGAGAGCCTCGGGACCTGAACCAGGCAGGCACATCCTTATATAGGCAGCAGACATTAGGTAAACGCAAGGTAGACATTAGGTAAACTAAAAATGGGCACTTTCAGTCAGCAGTTTTATTCATAACTGTGATATGCCTCTCTCAGCTGGCACAGAGAGCGCCGTTCTGGACACACCACAGCAGAGTTTGTAAGTGTGTGTGCGTAAGTGTCAGGGAATCTGGGGGGAGCATGAGGGTTTGATAGTGTCCAGGAACGAGAGCTGGAGTATAGACGTAAGACGTGCAATGATTTTGGAGTGCACAGATCTCACTAAGTATTTATAACTTCTCCTTTGCAGCAATTTAGGTGAGAGGATCAGAGGACACAATAAAATTCCTAGACACACATCAAATTAATAATAAACCTACTTGTATCAAAGGAACTCACACCCAGTCTTTAGCCTGGATCTTCCAGGTGGTGAACATGTGCTCTTTCCTCTAAACCAAAGAGCCAGCAGACAGATTGCACAAATGATTTCCTCAGTGACAGTTTCTATCACACTGCCCTCTCTGTCAGGGTGCACACATGTCACGCGCACATTCCACTGTGCACTTTGAACATTCCATGTGTTCCTCACCCATCACCCGGGGTCACACCCATACCCCTCACCAGAGGATAACACTGGGATTCACACCATCCTCTCACAGCAGGGGGTTCCTTTACCCATGGGCACACTCCCAATGACCACACAATACCATCTGATACCATTTGTTGCAACGGCTGGGGGCAGCAAGCACACCCAGATCTTCCAGGTGGTAAACATATGTTCTGACCACCAGACTAAGGACCCAGCTTTCTGCCACAGAGGCCAGAACACACATTTACCTTCCTGAGTGATTGTCTCCATCTCAGTACCTCGCTATACTATAATAATTATTACATCTGCACAGACCTCCATTACCTCCATTTCATTCTGGCTACAGCTTATCTGCCTGGGAGAGAAATGTATACTTCTGCCGTTCAGTTCCTTATTTGGTCTCTGATTATTTCATCACATAACTATGTTAGCCCATCAAAACTGTACATGTAAAAATGGTTTCAGTCATGTTTCTAGCAAGGCAGTAAAAGCAAGCCTTTTGTGTCCAATTACGGTATTTCACAGATATGGGATTACACAACCTAAGGCCCCATTCCATATCACATCCATTGTTTATTAAAAAGACCTTAGACAATGGCTGGAGTAGTCCAGTCAATAGCCAGTGTCTTAATGTACAAGCTGTCACTAGATCAAATTTGAAGATTGTTTTTAAATTGTCTGCTTATGAACATCGGTGTGTGATCATATATAAGGTAATAATTAAAAAAACACTGGAGGTATGGTTATTCTGTCATGATGTGATTTACCAAAAGCAATTTATCTTACACGGCAACTGATAAGCACATGTAAATAGTCAATGCATATATTGTGAAGATTCAAAATATAAAAGCAGTTTGATATGCACTCACACAACCTGCTAAGATGCTCAACTGAAAAAAAAAAGGAATCAAAACTTTCTCAGAAATTTGAATTCTGCTTTGAGCACATTGTGGTCTGATGAGTGCAGCATGGTAATAGTGCAAATAAGGTGTGCTGATGCTTACCATCTGGTTCCAGGGCTGAAAATAGACGACTTGTTTGAGCACAAAGTACGAGCTGTGTGTGTGTTGTGATTTAAAAAAAATAATGTAAATGGTTTGGACGCTGTTATGTTACTGGTTTCTGTTTATTCCTGAAGTATATTGGCCTTCGAATGCATACATATAAAACATGCATAATGTAATGTTTCCCAATGACTTGCCTTTTGTGTGGTCAGGCGTTTATGTGAGAAGTCCTCAGACAGCCACACACTCACACACACATCTGGCGAATATGTGATCTTACGTTCAATTTCAGAATATGTCTATCAGTGGGGCGATGACCTAATCTTCACTCTTGCCAAAACCTAAAAACTTGTACTCTTGTGCAGACCTCTTGGCAAAAGGCTTGCAGCCCAAACAAGGAGAGCTAGACAATCAAAATGTAAAACGTAACTGAAGGAGGGAGGAATGTGGTTTCTGTCCAGGATTCCCCCTTGGAGTCTTGGCAAAGCTGGCAATGATACCAGAGTGAAAACCTAATTGTGAAAATTATACTGAATGGATCTGATGTATCTGAGACCATGTAAACTACATGTACATGTACAAGAGAACCACTGCTAAATGACCATGAGTAAAAGTACAAATTTGTTAAGGACACCTTACACAAAAATCCTCCTATAAGAATATGGTAAGCAAATGAAGGTGTTTGTGTTGTTTTATCCAGGTTTATCTCAAATCAGTTTGTTCAACAATCAGTTATACTCAATATTTATAATCAATAAATATACATTACTGATATGACTTCATGTGTTTCTCAGGAAATTACACTTTGAAAGCAAATTAGATTACTGGCATCCTGCCAAACTCCTTTGAGCTGATACAAATTGAGTTACCAATTTTATGTAGCTATCAGTATATCTTGTGTGTATATGGCTGTATTAAAAGAAACAAAAATAACCACCTCAAAATACCCTTATCTAAACTGTTTTGAATTTTCTCTTAAGCAACAGCTTGAAGAAAAATGGCATGCTATTGGAGACAAGTCAGAATATCTGGCAGACAGGACATTTTCTTTTAGTGGACTAAGATGCTGTTTTTTCCATCTTGCTCTATTTCTCTCTCTTGTTCTCACTCTCTCTCTCTCCCCTCTCTCCCTCTCTCTGACACTCTTTCTCTCTCTCCCTCTCTCTTTCTGTCTTCCTCTTTCTCTCTCTGTCTCAATTTCTCTCCACCCCTCCCCTTCTCCTCAGGACATGCTGTTTTGGAGTCCTGGGAGGCAGGGTAAGGAAACAAGTGTAAAAACACAGTCTTGGGTCCTATAATTACTTAGTGGTCCATATCATACTTACGTTTGTTCAAACCACCCCCACGTCCCCCTCCCCTGATTTCCCGCCTTTTTAAAGACATGGGTGTGTACTGCGATGAGCTGTTGGGGGGATAAAACCCCCAGGTTTGGAGTGGAAGGGGCTATTATAGAGCAGGATGCCAAGGGACATGGCTGTGCTGCTCTTGTATGGATTTGTCCTGCTGGTCCTGTGTAGACCCTCACTTCAAGGAGGTAAGAAGTATCCTGTTCCACAGTATCAATGTCATCACTCTCAGTGTACTGAAAATGAATCCTCCACTAAAAGGGTTTCAGTAGCTTACGTTATAGAAATTGCCTCTACAGTAATATCAGGCTGTGTGTTTATTTTTTCTCCTTAAATTAAACTCAGACATATGTCCTTGTGGTAAGGTAATACTTTTATTTGCAATATGTTATTGCAATAACATTTATTAAGTGGATTTTCTGTTGAAGAATAAGGTTTTTGAATCAGCCTCAAACAGATTAAAAATTGTGTTTCCCTCTACAACTAATAAGTAAAAAAAGTAAAAAATGCAGTGCACGGTGAGACTATTTATCTCAGGTTGGAAGGGGCAGGTTCATTTTTGGCTTTGTAGGAATGCATCAGGACTCAAATCTGATGCAGGCAACTACAGGAAGTCAGTGAAGGAAACCTGGTAGTGATGTGATGTGCAAGAAAGCCATAAATGTCCAATCTGTCTAGTTTACATCTATTTATTTACCAGTTTCTTTAAACTCTGCTGGTTAATTAATATACGTTCATACAACTAACATGACATCTTTGTTGTTTGTGTGAGAATTACAAAACTAAATACATTTTAACTAGTGTTCAAGTTCAATATGGAAGCAATTGTATCTGTGAACCTGAATTTAAACAAATGCAATATATTTTGTGTGCTCCATTAATCTAAAGAGATGATTTAGTTAAACTGTTTGTTTTTATTTACACCCGGAGATGTGATTTTTCTGTCCACTTAGTGCATTCACAGCAATTACATAGTTCATTAACAGCAATGAAGCATTTCATCTCATTTAAGATATTTAACACATTCAAGTTTAAAAAGGGAGTCCCTAGTCCAGTGATCTCTGTAGAGTGTTCTGTGTAGAGTGTTCTGTGTAGTGTGTTCTGTGTAGTGTGTTCTGTGTAGAGTGTTCTCCGTAGAGTGTTCTGTGTAGAGTGTTCTCTGTAGAGAGTTCAGTGTAGTGTGTTCTGTGTAGAGTGTTCTGTGTAGAGTGTTCTGTGTAGCTTCAATCTTTGTCTCTTGATCAGTGGCTTCTGAAGAGCCCGACTGGCTGCAGTAGCTGTTAGATACAGCCAGGAAGGTTGAACTCCAGGAACAGGATTTAGTGGACAGTGCTTGATTCAATATCTAGTAACTATGTACTAATCTCATGGGCTTGTAGACTGTAACTGGGAACTCTTCCCTTTCCAAAGGCTGTTGAGTTTGTGGTAAACAAGGTAACCTATAATGTTACTCTTTTACTGGTCATTCTGTATTCAAATTACTTCACTATTATTACCTTTAGCTACTATTAGCTTTGCTATTTTAAGCTGTTTAATACTGGATGTTGATATTACCCATAAAGTGTGCACATGGCAGTTGTGATCCTGTAACAAATATTTCCATAGATCGTTCGTTCTTTGTTGGTTGTTCACAAAGTTGGCCATTCAAGTACATTTATGCATTTGTGTTAGACTCATTTATGATGAGCCCAAAAGATTTACCAAGCAATTCTGGGTCTTTGAATGACTGTTGTGTTCATATTGAAGGGATCTTCACACCAGCTGCAGGAGGTGGAGCTGGAGCTGGACTAGGGACTGGTATTGGACCTGCAGCTGGACAAGGTGCTGGAGTCAGTCCATTTGGAACTGGTCTTGGTCCTGGATTTGGTCCAGGAGGGATTGGTCCTGGAGGTGGACTAGGAACTAGACCAGGAGTTGGCATTGGTGCAGGTTGGAATAAAAAAAAAAAAAAACATGAAATTAATTTTTTATTGAGTCAGCAGCTTAATTGTACTTTATTACTAAACCTGTTTTGAACATAAATAACTGCAATTGGTAGCCATGTTCATTGTAATTTTTTTAATCAAAAATTATTCGATTTGAACAAAACATTAAAAATTAAATATTTGCATTATAAAAACAATAACAAATGAAATTCAGGTCTTAGGATAAATAAATCATATTTAGCTTTATTATTTATGTCATTATATATCTTCTCTCCAATTCAGTCAGCAGCACCAGGTAGGGAAGTCAAGAAGTGATTGAAAACATTCATATTTCCAACACTTTTGTCATTCTTTTGTGACACTTAACTTTTGTGGCTAATACATTCTATTAAAAATACTGTCTGTAATTTAAACACAATAAACAGAGGTTTTGCCAAATTAGTCAGTTACTTATAGAGTATGTGTTCTAGGTCCTGGTGGTGTGGATGTGGGACTTGGTACTGGGACCGGAGCTTTTGGCCCTGGTCTTGGCACAGGAGGACTTGGTCCAGGTGGTTATGGTGTAGGCCTTGGAGCAGGTATACCATCCACTGGAGGTCTTGGTACTGGTGGTCTAGGTGTTGGTACTGGTGGAATTGGGCCAGGTTGGTGGAAATTCATATGGTGTCATATATTTGTGTCATAAGATTTTATATATGAAAACTTATTTTAGTAAACAATGTTTGATAGGAGCTGTTTGACTGTCACAATTTTCATTTAAGGCATTTTATCTGTCTCCATAGGCTCTTATGTAAAACCCCCAAAATCAGGTTTGTAACAAATACATTTGCAATAATTATTGCTTTTGGTTTTCAACTTATCATGATTATATAAAGGTTTATAGAAGATTGTGGCATACTGCCTGTACTACATTATCAGTCAATCTAATAACACTTAATACTATATTACAGGTTATGGTGGGTTTGGACCTAGTGGAGTAGGTACAAGCCCTGGATCTGGAGGAGTTGGTCCAGAGGGTACTGGACTTAGACCAGGAAGCATTACTCCAGGAGGCGTTGGTCCAGGGGGTGTTAGTCCAGGAGGCATTGGTCCAGGGGGTGTTAGTCCAGGAGGCATTGGTCCAGGGGGTGTTAGTCCAGGAGGCATTGGTATTGGAGGAACTGGTCCTGGAGGAGTTGGTCCTGGAGGAATCACACCTGGAGGCATTGCTCCCATTAGACTTGGACCCGGAGGCATAGCAATTGATCCCAGTGCTGGAGGTCTTGGACCAGGTAAAACATATCTATGTTTTATTATTGACCTATGATTGCACTTAAACAACCAATGAAATCTGTATGCTCTACATGATCCATTATCGCCAATATTGAAGTTAATGATTTTCTATGTAAAGAAGGGATATTAATGATGCCTTGTTTGAAACTAGAGGTGTTTGAAGGAATTCATTCTGACACTAAATCAGAAGAAGTAAAACAGACTGTAATGTGATCATAGGACACAGACACTCACAGAGGAGGTTCCCTGGATTTACTTAAGTTACCATGTACAGGAATTATCCTAAATATAAATGAACAGCAGGCACAGGTCAACACCAGATCAAAGCTAACTATAGTGCATGCTAGTTCAAAGCATAAACTGTACCAGGTGATAGTCTAAACCAAAAGAGCAATAACCAGGCAACAGTACAGAGGCCTAGAAAGGGGTTAGTTACAAACATAAGGCAGTCAATAGAAATGCTCAGTATGCTTTAATACCATAGGCGATACCTCATAATGAGAATGAGAAAATGGTGTAAACAGGCTTAGAAATGCAAAAACATGTTTTACAGATGCAAAAACATTTAAGGAGATGTTGATTTCTTGTGTTTTCCCAGAGCATGATGGGAAGTTGAGTCTGAAATAGCAGGGCTGGTGGGCAGCATGGCACAGACATTATTCTCTTTCTTTAGTGGAGAGTAAAACCTAGCAATGATCTATTTACTTGGATGATGTTATTCTTTAATATGTGTTTACTATAGTTCACTATAGTTATGGATAGATTTTAAGGATGAGACCTCTTAGTCCCTGACATGTCATGTCCAATATTTCCTTTCTCTCTGCTTATTGTTGCTCATCAAGGCTTTACCCTCTATTTTCTTTTTGCATTTAAAAAATTTTGTTTATCCAGGAGCTGCTATCAAGCCTCCTAAAACAGGTGAGATTTGACACAGCCCTACTAATATACATATTATTTATATGTACTATACAGGTTATGGACAGAGAACATTGCTATTCTGCAATTTTTTTAAAGAATTTCTGCAATATTGACACAAATGTACAATAATGGTTGCTGAATGTATGTTTCATTCCAGGGGCAGGATATGGTGGACAACGCATTGGCGCTGGTGGTTTTGGAACTGGTGGCTTTGGAACCGGTGCTCTAGGAGGAGGTGGAATTGGACCAGGAGGAGCTGGGCTTGGACCAGGAGGAGGTGGACTTGGACCAGGAGTAGGTGGACTTGGACCAGGAGGAGCTGGGCTTGGACCAGGAGGAGCTGGGCTTGGACCAGGAGGAGTTGGGCTTGGACCAGGAGGAGGTGGACTTGGCAGCATTACTCCAGGCAGTACTAGTGGGTTAAGACCTGGAGGTTTTGGACAAGGTGAGGGAAGATAAGTTTAGTAAAATAATTTATGAAATAAAGATTTGCATTTATTTGCCGTGATGATGTTACTGATCGTAGGACTTATATTCATTGCACGTTGACAGGAATTGGTGGTAAACCTGGGAAGACAGGTAAGGAAAGATTTTATTAATTTTTTTATTGCAGAAATGATGTGAGTAATTTGTTATTTACAGAGCCAAAATATAGGGTCTCAAACACAAATCAATTAACATGGGAACGTCCTAGGAAATTATAATGCTTTTAACATGAATTCCATGATTATGTTTTGGACATTTATTGTTAATTTTTTGCTTACCAGGATATGGAGGCCGGGGTGTGGGCCTAGGTGCTGGTGGATTAGTGCCTGGTTTTGGAGGGCCTGGCACTCTTGGGGCAGGAGGCTTTGGTTCTGGAGGTCTTGTTCCAGGAGGACTGAGTCCTGGAGGTCTTGTTCCAGGAGGACTGAGTCCTGGAGGTCTTGGGACAGGTGGATTTGGAAGAGGTTAGAAATTTTTGATTTTCTAGACATTTTCAATACATTTTCTGTATAAAATCCAACCACTGTTGCAATTTAGTTTTTTAAGTATTTACTTTGCTATAACTGAATGTCGGATGTGAGTTGTAATTCGAAATAAAAGATTGATTGGAGTTTTCAAAAGCTTGAACGATCACATATTTGAATTCCATTTACAAGCTACAAAGTATCAATACAATGTCATCACTGAAAGGTATTGGTTAAGGCTATCAGCACTAAAATTACAATTAAACAATTGCAAATGATGGGAAACAACATTTCACAGATGAAGTAACGATAATCTAAAATATTTGTCCAAATTAGTCCAGTATGGCTTTAAAGTTGTTCTGTGTTCACCCTTACAGTCATATACTTACACACACACACGCGCACACACACACACACACACACACACACACACACACACACACACACACACATATATATATAATGTAATTTAATTGTAATTTAACTGCCATGTATTTGCTGAAATTTTTAGGTGTTGGTGGAAAACCTCCAAAACCTCCAGGTTGGTAGATGCATTGTTTTCAGTTCAGAACATAACATATCAAAGAAGAAAGAAAAAAAAAGAAGATTAAAATGAAGATTAATAACTGTTGTTTACATGGGCTTCATTTCCTTCTGTAGGTTATAGCGGTTTAGGTGGTCTTGGCCCAGGTGGATTTGGCCAAGGAATTAGACCAGGATTTGGCCTAGGAGGTCCTGGTTCGGGAGGAGTTGGCCCAGGAGGAGTTGGCCCAGGAGGAGTTGGACCAGGAGGCATTGGCCCAGGAGGCATTGGTCCAGGAGGAGTTGGTCCAGGAGGTCCAGGAGGAGTTGGAACAGGAGGCGTTGGTCCAGGAGGAGTTGGTCCAGGAGGAGTTGGTCCAGGAGGAGTTGGACCAGGAGGAGTTGGACCAGGAGGATTTGGTCCAGGAGGAGTTGGCCCAGGAGGAGTTGGCCCAGGAGGAGTTGGCCTAGGAGGAGTTGGACCAGGAGGAGTTGGACCAGGAGGAATTGGCCCAGGAGGAGTTGGACCAGGAGGAGTTGGCCCAGGAGGAGTTGGACCAGGAGGTCTTGGTATAGGCTTTGGGCCCAGAGGAGTAGGAGGAGGTAAGGAACTCTAATCACTGAACAAAAGTTGGTTTTTCCATTTTAGACATGAATGAAGATGTCTCACTGATCCTCCATTCTGGCAAATTTTGGCAAATATTTTGAAAATATTGCAGATTGTAAGTCTGAATTGGGAAATGCACCCTAATGTCAACATTTGTATCCTTCCACAGGAGCTGGGGGTAAACTTAGAAAGCCTGGTGAGACCATATTCCCAGAAAAAATAATCATAAATTCATATTTATTTCTAATTGATTTATACTTGTTATTTTCACCAGGTGGTTATGGGGGATATGGAAGCTTGGGTGTTCCTGGAGGTGTTTACTCTGGAGTTGGGCAGAAACCACCTAAAACAGGTAATGATATCAAATTTAGACTAGGCTCACTGATTTATTTATGTTTGGTTAATTGGTTGGTTGATTAGTTTCAGTGCTTGATTGCTTAAGCATAAGTGCTTTGATTAATAAGCATATGTTTGCTGTAAAAAGCAACATTTGCATGGGGTTCAGCTGGCAGTTGAATATAGCGGGGAAAGTTAGACGGCTATCAAAGAGGCTTTTATAAGATAGTGTAGCTTTTATAACAGATACAACAGATGGTAAGCAACCATAACTAAACAAGCTCATCAGTAATAAAATAAATCCACTTTAGGACTTGGTCGAGCTGGATATGGTCCTGGTGGAATAGGAGTTGGCCCTGGTGGAACTGGGGTTGCTCCTGGTGGTGCAGGCGTTAGTCCTGGAGTAGGTCTCGGTGGAGCTGGAGTCGGCCTGGGTGGAGCTGGCATAGGTCCCGGTGGAGCTGGAGTCGGTCCCGGTGGAGCTGGAGTCGGCCCCGGTGGAGCTGGAGTCGGTCCCGGTGGAGCTGGAGTCAGCCCTGGTGGAGCTGGAGTCGGTCCAGGTGGAGCTGGAGTCGGCCCCGGTGGAGCTGGAATAGGTTTCGGTGGAGCTGGATTCGGCCCTGGTGGAGCAGGAGTCGGCCCGGGTGGAACTGGTGCTGGCACTGGCGGAGGTAGCCTTCAAAAAATATGGTGCTATGTTGTATTATTTTTGTGTGAAGTAATCGTTGGGTTAGGGTTAGGGTGTGTTTATTGACACCCTAATCTTTTGATTTTTTAGCACCTGTTCTGCCACAAACTGGATTGCCTGGTAGTGGAACAAGTACTGGACGTAAAATTGGCAAGATTGGAAAGGCACCAGTGCCTGGTAACATGATTCTGCATCACATTATAGCTTATGAATGCACAACATTGTTGTTTCTTTAATGTTTTATTATCTTATTCAATTAGGTATTGGTATCCCTGGGTTGCACCAGGGTGGTATTGTCCCTGGACAAGGTGGGTACTTTCCTAAAATTCTTAATGATATTTCAGAGATTTAACAATAGTATTATCAGATACTTAGACTTACTTCTCCTATGTAGGTTTTGGTGGCTTAGGAGTACTACCGGGTGTAGCTACCGGATCTCAGACTGGTGGTCAAGGTGCACTTGGGGCCAGTGGTGAGTATAAAAAAACACTCCAAAAACATTTACAGTTCACATAAGAACAAAATGTGATGTCTTTTATCATTTTTATATTTTTTTAAAGGTGGTCGGGGAGGCTTTGCTGGACAACAGTTACCTGGGGTATTTCGTGGGTACCCACTCATTTTACCAAAGTCTGGAGGTAATACAATAATAAAAGCAGCAAATATTCAGCATAATGCTACAATGTTCACAGTAACTGCCCATTAATATATCCATGTACCCCCCTCTGAAGATAAAATCTGGAGTTGAGTCATGCCCTCTGTTGCGATCCAAATGTACGGTGGCTGAGAAGCCCTATCGCACTGCAAAAGAAAAAGGCAAATACTGCAAAAACTCAAAGCATATTAATCAAAATGGCAACACGCATGCTAAATTTCAGCAATGCTCTATAAAAAACACAACACAACAGAAGTATTTCTCTACAAACTATTTATAAGCAGCGATCAAGAGAAAAATAAGTGACTACTACTGATTTTATCACCGGTAAGCTAAATGAGGCAATATGTCTCAAAGTGATTCCACAAAATACACTAAACATAACCTGGTAAGAGACAAAGGGAATAACATTCTATAGATTTTTAACCAGACACAAGAGTTGTGTTATACAGTATCTCATTAGGTTGAACAGGACTGAATTAGTAAAGCTCTTTAAAGTTTGTTTTTCATTCTGCATCATATAAGTTAGCTTACCTGTGAAAAAATCGTAGTAATCACTTCTTTTCACTTCGTACAGAAACACTTGAAACACAACTGTTTTGTGTTGTGGTGTGTGGCCCACTCTCGTTGTGTTGTGACTGGATTTGCAGCATTTCTGAATTTGCAAACATTTCTGAAATGTAGAGTATGTGGTCAATTTGATGATTTTGATTTTGATGTTTTTCTTTTGCTGTTCTCATCCACCGTACAAAGGGCAAAAGAAACCAATACACGTAGATTCAGTTATTGTTTTGTTTTTTTTTTCAAAGAGAAATGACACATGGGAAATGTGTTTGGTTTATCATAATTCCTCAACATTTTGAAACTTTTATAATAGGGTCTAATTACAAATAAGATGTAAGATACAATGATGCTCTTTCAGAACTGTGTGCCACCCACAGAAAGGTATACTCAAAATGCAGAGCTTTATTTATATTTTGAACTTTATTTGAATACATTGTGTTTCCAGGAGCTGGCTCAGTGAAGTCTCAAGCTAAATTGGCTAAATATGGTAAGTAAAGAACCTGCTGAAAGACTCAGGAAAGACAGAATTGCTTATTGTGCCTCAGGTATTGTTAGGGTTGTTCATTCTTCCAGCAGGAACTGGTGGAATACCTGGTGTTGGTGGTGCACTTGGTGTAGGCGGTATACCTGGAGTTGGTGGTGTACCTGGAGCAGGTGGCATCCCTGGTGTTGGTGCAGTACCTGGTGCAGGTGGCATCCCTGGTGTTGGTGCAGTACCTGGTGCAGGTGGCATCCCTGGTGTTGGTGCTGTACCTGGAGCAGGTGGCATCCCTGGTGTTGGTGCTGTACCTGGAGCAGGTGGCATCCCTGGTGTTGGTGCAGTACCTGGTGCAGGTGGCATCCCTGGTGTTGGTGCTGTACCTGGAGCTGGTGGCATCCCTGGCGTTGGTGCTGTACCTGGAGCAGGTGGCATCCCTGGTGTTGGTGGTGTACCTGGAGCAGGTGGCATCCCTGGTGTTGGTGGTGTACCTGGAGCAGGTGGCATCCCTGGGACTGTTGGAGGTGTACCAGGAGGGAGTGGCTTTTATCCTGGTGCTGGTGGTGTCTATCCTGGAGGTAAATTATGAGTTTGATTTTTTTACATCATACTTGTCACAACAGTTAAGAGTTTGCAATCAGATGTTCTGTTTTTACTCCCACCAGGGGCAGGAGCCAAAGCACTCAAATATGGTAAGGAGAATTAAAGCATTTTAGTGTATTTGCATCTTCTTTCTGCTCTCCTCCTCTTGAATCATTCTAACCCAGCCTCACTTCGTCAAGCTTGTTTATCAGGCATCTCTTATAGTCTTTCATGTGATAAAATACATCTACAGGTCTTAAAACTGCTACACCGTTCTCCAGCAAACCCCATCTTATCCTCAACTTGTAGAACTAGATCAATCCCTTCCCAGCGATTTTGGTTAAAATTGGGGTTTGCACACAACTACATGCTTTTCTGTCTGAACATAAGCTCGACAAACCCTGAGTTTGGCTTCTGCACAGAGGTTGCTTTTTGTGTGTCATTAGTGACCTTCTATCAGCTGATTGTAGTGCGATAAAAAACTGTTTCCAGTATAGGCCTACTGTATTTATTTATTTTTTACTTTTAGTGTGACATTCTCTAGCATCAGAGAGCTGATGATGTGTGTATGGCAGGTCATTCAGTGCCATGGTTCCTGCAGTCTAAAACTTTGTGCCCCTATTTATTGATGGCTGCCCTTGCCTCTATTTATTTAGTTAGTACTATATTCCACCTTCCACTGTTGTTCCATTGTTGTTTTGCTGTCATTAACAATACTACAACTCCTCCTCCTCCTCTTCCTCCTCCTACTACTACTAATAATATTAACAATGACTTATTAAGGTCTGTTATCATAAATGTAAATCAGAATTTAGGCAATTAAAGTTTATAATTTGAAGATATTACTTAATTTCATTTTACAAAAGAGTTAATGGACTTTCAGCCTTAGGAATTGGAACAGGTGGGTTCCCTGGTCTTGGAGCTGGTGGACTTCCTGGCTCTGGGATTGGTGGAGCTGGAGCTGGAGCTGGAGCTGGTGGACTTCCTGGATCTGGGGTTGGTGGAATTGGAGCTGGTGGACTTCCTGGATCTGGGTTTGGTGGAATTGGAGCTGGTGGACTTCCTGGATCTGGGATTGGTGGAGCTGGAGCTAGTGGAGTTCCTGGATCTGGGATTGGTGGAATTGGAGCTGGTGGACTTCCTGGATCTGGGATTGGTGGAGCTGGAGCTGGTGGACTTCCTGGATCTGGGATTGGTGGAGCTGGAGCTGGTGGACTTCCTAGTTCTGGACTTGGAACTGGCGGAATTGGCAGTGGTGGCACTGGAACAGGTCCTGGAGGTAGCTTGTTTAATGATAAGTTGACAATGTGAAATATTATATAGTTGATTATTTGAAAAGTGTATAGAGGTCAATTATTCCTTTACATTTTTCAGGATATGCTGGAGCCAAAGCAAGAAAATATGGTAAACATCACTTCCACATCACTTTATTATATTAATTATACATTTTTTTATACATACAGTGATAAGATTATGTTCATTTATGAGAAGTCTGTAATGTTATGTTATACTATATGCTATAGTACTAAGTACTTTTAGTCTAAAATCAATCCACCAGTACCATTATTGAACTATGCTATATAAGTTCATGCATTGTTGTTATTCTCATTTATATGTCAACTTGGAGGCCTTGGTGGTGCTGGTGGATTTCTAGGAGTACCTGGCAGTGGACTTGGCACTGGAGGTCTACCTGGGAGTGGGCTTGGATTCTCTGGCCTGCCTGGAGGAATAGGTGGTCTACCAAGTGGAAGTGTTGGAGGTGTGTCTAGTGGAGGACTTCCTGCTATTGGAACTGGAGGTATCAGTCCACCTAATGTTGTAAAAATTACATAACTGACTTAGCTTTGTGATTATTTCAAATTTATGTTCTTACTGTAGTTTTAGAAGTCACCACATATATGTCCCATACACATATCTTATATCTCTAATGAACAGGAACAACCATTAGATGTGTTTATTCACAGTAGATGATGTACAATATGCATGTAGAATTGCCTTTTTTTGTCTTCTGAACTGCAAAAGTGAACTAAAGTTCAGAGTCAACATTAAGATGTGGGCATGCGATCGTACAGTGGGGAAAATAAGTATTTAGTCAGTCACCAATTGTGCAAGTTCTCCCACTTAAAAAGATGAGAGAGGCCTGTAATTGACATCATAGGTAGACCTCAACTATGAGAGACAAAATGTGAAAAAAAAAATAAAAAAATTGAGAGAATCATTTTGTCTGACTTTTAAAGAATTTATTTGCAAATAATGGTGGAAAATAAGTATTTGGTCAATAACAAAAGTTCATCTCAATACTTTGTTGTATATCCTCTGTTGGCAATGACAGAGGTCAAACGTTTTCTGTAAGTCTTCACAAGGTTGGCACACACTGTTGCTGGTATGTTGGCCCATTCCTCCATGCAGATCTCCTCTAGAGCAGTGATGTTTTGGAGAACTTGCACAATTGGTGACTGACTAAATACTTATTTTCCCCACTGTATGTATCAGTGAACTGTAATAGCAAGTTACTGAAATGTAAATAATTATTAGTTGTTAACTTAATTGGACTTGAAATAAGTTCATGTTCTGTTACTGTTACTATAAGGCTGACCAATCAGAGGCTAAACACAAATGCTGACATGAACGACATTTATTGAGGACATTTATATCACATCATAGTCAGAAGAATTCTGCATCAGGGGATTCAGATAATGAAACAGAACTGGAATACATACTAACAAACTAAAGAACACGAAGGAACAAAAGAAACGAGAAACAATAAAGACAAAAGCAGGGCAAGAATATAAGAAACACCAATCATGTTAGTGTGTGAAGCTTCTAACACAGAGCAGCACTTCTAACATCAAACAGGCTAACAGAATAATATGATAACAATGACCAGTAATGAGCATTAAGAAACAGGAAGTTAAATAGAGTAACAAAGGGAATCTACAAACAGCTGGGAACAATCAAGGCAGGGATTACCAAAACAAGCACTGGAACAAAAACATGACCAAAACATACACAAGGAACATAAACATGTGGTTAGGCATCACTGTGGGAACCAAGAAAATTTAAGTAACTAAGTTAAAACAATTCATTTTTATAGTGTAAAAGCAGCTTTCAAACATTCTTTTTACCAAATTATCTTAAATTCCACAGGATATGGATCTGCGGCAAAGGCTCGAAAATATGGTAAAGTTTTTTAAGATTTTATCAAAAAACTATTTACAAAAATATTATATAAATGATGACAGAATGGTCCTTTATACTCTTGAAAATAACATTGACTTTATAACGGGAGGTGCTGCTGGGGGTCTGGGTGGAGTTGGAAGTCTCCCAGGCAGTGGTCTTGGCCCTGGAGGAGTGCCTGGTGGTGGTCTTGGGCCAGGAGGAGTGCCTCTTGGTGGTGGTCTTGGTCCTGGTGGAGTCCCTTTTGGTGGTGGTCTTGGCCCTGGAGGAGTGCCTGGTGGTGGTCTTGGGCCAGGAGGAGTGCCTGGTGGTGGTCTTGGTCCTGGTGGAGTGCCTGGAGGTGGTCTTGGGCCAGGAGGAGTGCCTTTTGGTGGTGGTCTTGGCCCTGGAGGAGTGCCTGGTGGTGGTCTTGGGCCAGGAGGAGTGCCTTTTGGTGGTGGTCTTGGGCCAGGAGGTAAATGAACCTTTTGTTGAATTTTTAATTACAAACTTTGTTTGTTCCAATCAATTAAAATGTATGTTTAGTTGTACTTGGTATGCAAGATAAAATGATTCTGCGAAACTGAACAGGGTAGGCTACTGATCTTTCTTTAGTACAATGGAAACCATTAATGCTTCCTTAAACGAATAACGAGTTATGTGAACATGGTAACTAGTAGCCCTAAATAATCTTTAATCTAGATTTTTAGGATGGGTACTTCACAATGAACACTGAGTGTAATGAAGTAATCCTAATTAAGATGAAAGGAATCTTATAGCTTGTTACTACAAAAGTGCGGTAGTGAGGTAGAACAGATTCCAGCGAAAACCTATGGATACTCTGATGTGGTTTTCTTATATTACAGGATATGCTGCAGCCAAAGCTCGCAAATACGGTAAAGCGACATGACGTGGAATTTCAGAAAGAATTTAAAAGTCAAGTAAACTGTTCCTTTTGTACAGTGGTATGTAAATGATATGTCTTGCTCCTTAAAGGTCTCCTTGGTGGAGCAGGTGGTGCTGCTGGAACAGGATTGCCTGGAGGAGTAGTTGGAGGTGGACTAGGTCTAGGAGTGCCCGCTGGTGGAACTGGTGCTGGTGCGTCACCAACAGGTGGATTTGGTCCAGGAGGAGTACCTGGTGGTGGTGCTGTCCCTGGACTGGTACCCGGAGGTGGCTATGGCCCTGTCTCTGGAGGTAAAATGGCAAATATAACATACATGAAGTTTTATTAATTACATTTATTGCATATCCCAGTGGATCAAATGCATAAAGAAATGTATTAGTAAGCTAATAAAAGTATTGTAATATTTCTCATCAAATAGTACCAAATAGTATGTTTAGCATTTTAAATATTTCTTATGAGTTAGGTTGTGCAAATTTGTCATCAAGTCATTTTTGTTGTTTAAGATTAAGGTTTGATGTTTTTGGGGCAGGATTTGGAGCTGGGGCTGGACCTGCTGGTGGATATAGTCCAGGCACTGGGTTGGGTCCTGGTGCTGGGTTGGGTCCAGGCACTGGGTTGGGTCCTGGTGCTGGGTTTGGACTTGGAGCAGGCAGTGTACCTGGAGGAATAGGAACCAGAGGAGGGCCTACAGGTGTTGGAGGTGCTTCACAAATTCATTTCAAAGCATCAGTTACATTGTTGAATTTGTTTAGATTGAACTGCCCTGTCTCATTTACTTCATAAACATATTTAATCTTCATTGTAAAATGTTTTATTTCTAGTTGCATATGGACCTGGCTCAAAAGCTGCTAAATATGGTATGTCTTTCAACATACATTAAAGGATTCTAAACACAACAGGATTTTCAGTGACAAGACTGATCAATACCATGCTTAGAGACCTTAAATTCGATGGAATTCATATCAATTGTGGGTTGTAGTGTATAATGAAACACTACCATGCTGCTTTACTAGTGCAATGATACACATAGTGCAAAGATAAAAGACAAAAACATAGGGACTTTAGGTGCACAGCTAGTAAATACAAAATATTTGCTTGAACAATAACTGAATTTGGTAATCATTTAAAGTGATAACTGCAGTAAATACAATAGACTACATATTGTATATTCTACATGCTTTTCATGATAAATAAAATGATCCATTTGGTAGCCTATTTCAAACTACTGGTTTGATAAATTATTTTCAGTAGGGATAATGTAGTAGTTGGGTTCTTTGCTTGAAAAAGTCCATAGGACATGAATGGCATGAAAGTATCACCAATTTTTGCACACCTTGATGTTTTTTTTAAATATAATACAGCAACTATGTCAGTGCAGGCCTGTTAAAGTGCTCTGCTGTGTTGCTCTTCAGGTGTCCCAGGAGCAGGCGGACAGTTGGGGGGAGTACCTGGCACAGCAACAGGAGCACTAGGACGTACTGGACAGGGTGGTGAGCAGAACATCCTTTAGCCAGCTGCAGAAGACCATAAGATTTTGTTGCCTTTAAAAATACTAGTTTGTTTTCAAATCAATATCTGTTTCACAAATTATGGGATAAATGATGCCTTGTTGTTTAATAGTCTATTCTTATAAAGAGTTATCATAGGTTGAATTTGTCTTATGGCTGGCTCAACAGTTGTGCCTGGAAGCTTTGGAGGTGGGTACGGTCCTGGATCAGCTGGGTTTGGAGGGGGGCTTGGACCTGGATCTGCTGGGTTTGGAGGGGGGCTTGGACCTGGATCTGCTGGCTTTGGTGCCCTCCCTGGCAGTGCGCCAGGGCTAGGTATGGGAGGATATGGAGGTGGGTGTCTGAGAACTGGGCAAAGGGGGCTTTTTGTAATAATGCTAAAAGAATGCTTTAGGGTTAGTGAGTGAGAGTTTAATGTCCGATTCTGTTTCATTGTAATTTCAGGATATGGAGCCAGGGCAAAGCCTCCCAAATATGGTAAAAACCTTTCACAAGAACCTCTAAGACTGGTTAGACATTGTTTGAGGGATGATGGGATAGAGATGTTTAATAACATTAACTCATATTATCCTTATAACAAAACTCAGGAGGCACGACGATGCACATGAAACATTTAATAACAATCTGAACGGTGAAGCTCCGTGCGGAGGATGAACACAAACATACGACACTCACGCAGGCACGAAACTTTAGACAAAGACGAGCACAAGACATTGTGCGAACGCACATTAAATAGGTGATTCACACGTACCCTCGTGATCTTGAGACAAGGCACAGGTGCGACTACGAACATGCTCACAGACAACCCACACCCACGGAAGTACATAGATGGACATAACGACAACGTAGCACCACAACGTAGCACCACGCCCACAGGGAAGGGTCCGGAGCTGTGACCGTGACACTTACTTATCTCCAATAATCTTAAGGCATTTCTCTTTAATATGTGCATATTTGCACCACCCTATATGGTTGCTCTGTGGTTTATGTAAATAATACTCTATATAGAACTTTAGGTTAGATGCTAACTGCATTTAATTACCATATGTCTGCTTTAACAGGTCAACCAGGTGGTGGGTTCGGTAATGTTTTAGGTGGAGCTGGTTTGGTACCTGGTGCTGTTGGAGTTGGAACCACAGGAGGAAGGACTGGAATTACTGCTGGTACAGATAAATATTAACCAATAACATTCTTCAAACATTAATTTATGTATTTTGGAAAATTTTAAATTAATTAAAATATGTTTGTTAATTGTCATGTTTTTATTTGCTGGATGGGATGGGATCCACAGGAAGCAAGGCAGATAAAACTGGTATTTTCTTATACACTTTGTCTACATTAGTCTCATAGAAGACTCACAGAATAGAAGCCAAGCCTAAAACAATTTTAAATGTACTGTAGTAGTTCCTGGTGTTGGTGGAGGAACACTAGGAGGGGCAGTGAGTCCAGACGCACCAACCACAACCACAGGCCAGGGAGCAAGACCTGGAGCTGATGGAGGTAATCTCTCTAATAAAGGAGGATGGGTTTGTTCATGGGTCATAATTGCTCTTTGACATTAACTCTAATGTAATTCCCATGTTGATTGGTCTTAACTACACATTGTGGTCCATACAAACAATAACACACAACCATTATGAGTTAATTCATGTCTTCTGCCTTGCAGGGGCAAGGCATTGCAAAGCTAAGAAGATAAAAGAAAATTAACTGATAGAAGCAATGCTTCAGTGTTATGATTCTCTGTGTCACTCACTCTCTCTCACTCCCTCAACTACTTTAAGTTGTGCTGCATGGTGGAACAGCTGCTGGGGCTAATGGCACTGAAGAAAGACCAGGTTAGCAACAAACCTGAAAACACTCTACACTTGTATTTCTGAGTATGTGTTGGTTAAATGCTCAGTAGAATTATTTTGATATGCAATATAATAATAAGACTAATAATCAGACTTTGGATGAGTAGTGTCCAGTGTAGTGTTCAACCAAACTCTTCGGGTTGTCTAACATTTTTTGAATTAGCTGAATGGATTATGTTCTGTATACAGGTGGTACTAAAGCCCCCAAGCTGGGTAAGTTTTTTTTTTCTTTGTGTCCAACCACTTCAACTAATACCCACTGTACAAATGACTTGAAAATAATTGATAATCACACAGGAGAACCAGGAGGAGCAATTGAGGGTTCTGGAAGCTCCATTGGAGGTGGTACAGGTGAAGGTAGACTAATTGTCCAAGATTAATCTTTTCAACTTAAAGGCCTATAATATGTGATAAGGTGACTGGCATTTTCTAGTGTTAGAGTTTGGAAGTTCTACTTGTGTGCTATATATTTTTCCTATATATTTGTTTCAATTGTAGGAGTTAGTGGTGGGCCTGTTGAAGGTGATGGATTGGATGGTGTTGCTGGGACAGGAATCCCCATCTTAGCTGGCAGAAAACCAGGTACGTCATTGCAGCACTGTGCAGACACATTTTAGGCCTCATAGTCCTCATTCATGGCTGAAGTGATGGCTCTAACGACCCACATGTACACATGGTTTTGAATGATAGCGATCCTGTAACATTAGGAGCTATGCTTGAACAGATCAGATGAAGATCCACTGAAGCATAATGTGTCACGGGAGAAGGACATGAGAAAGAAGGTGGATGCAGGCACATGTTTCAAAATAAGAATGTAATGAAACAAAAGGCAACCCATATGTGCTCAAACAGAAAAGGAAACAGACCCAATGTAAGCTGAATAGCCGGCCACTTCAGTCACATCAGAAAAGGGTTTAATATGTATAATTAAAGGGCTGTACACGACACCTGTGAGGGTGTGTGGCATGGAAACTAAAACACAAAACACATGGAGCTAAAAAAGACCATGTAAGCAAAAGCCACTGCTGCTTGCTGGAGGCTGTCGGTGAAGGGTAACCGTCACATTACAAAGCTCACAGGTTTTACAAAGTTTATATTTTTTAAAGCTTTCCATCACTACTGGAACATGCTGAAATAGTATCACAAGTCAGTTTTCCACCAACCTACATGCCTAATAAGGAATCTGAATGTGCTGAGATTTTGTGTTTCATCCCATGGCGCTTTGCCATTTAACATCACCATTTCCTTTGCTGTACTGTTCGCCAGACAAGGCAGGAATTGTAGTACTTAATGGAACTAAAATCCCAGGTGTTTCAATAAACCACATCTATTTTCCCCAAAGCCACTGCCAAAATGATATACAATCCATATCCGTATCCATATAAGCATAACGGGCTTTAAAACCACTAGAAATGGTATCTGAAAAGAACGACATTGTAATAACAGCTTATGTATGTTCAGTGTTCAGCTTGATTCACAGTACGGAAGCTTCTAGACCAAATGTTGATGTGTTTCTCTTTTCCATGTTTCAGATGTTGATGCTTCACTCCCAGGTCTGTAACTGAAAGTTTACTGACTTTGTGCAAACTATGGGTGTGGACTGGGAACCTGTATGATAGTTAATTGCACACTTACCCACCTCTTTCTATCCATCAATAGGTGGAACAGGAGTGCCGATACCAGAAAGTAAGATTGAAGTATCTAAAGAAATAGTAATTTATATATTTTTAAATTTATTAAAATATTTTATGACTTAAATATACCACTTCACAGATAGCAATTATTGAAAATTTTATATGGTTGCACCATCTCTCTCTGCAGTTGGTGCTGGAGTTGTTCAACCCAGTGGTAAGAATGGCTTGCAATAAATAACCTCTTAAATTTTGTAAATTTATGCCTGCCACATTGAACTCTGGAAACTAAGTCTGATAAAGCTCTGTAACGTCAGTGAACCTTACATTATCTTTGTTGCACCAGTTACATATATATTATATACACTGAATAATCTATATGTAATTGGTGCAATGTATGGTTGACTGACACTACACAGCTTTAGCAGGCTTAGTTGCCTGCCATATGATATAGTAAAAAACATTTGTAGTATAGTATAGTATATACAGTATATATATTATATACATGGGCATGGTAGTGGGGGGCCTGAGGGCCAGAGTAGGGAGAGGGGCCCATTTTGCTCATCGTTTACTGGCATTGAGAGTGTACAGGGCCCAGAATTTGCTGCTATGCCCGATTATATATATATATATATATATATATATATATATATATATATAATATATATATATATATATATAATATGTAAATGTTCCTCTGCACTATATATATTAAAGTTAAAATGTTAATGTTAAAAAAGTATTCTGGGTGTTGTGGCTCCCTCTGAAGGTGAAAGGAATCCAATGCATGCAGTTTCTTGCATGTATTCTTCCCAGCTGAACACTCTTACTAGCTTGTTGTGTTTACATGTGGCTCTGGTCAAAGACAGGCAGGTGCTGGCATGGTACTACAGCTGTCCATAGGTGGAAGAGAAGATGTTCAACTCCTGGTCTTTTCATCAGGAGTTGGTGTAGGAATAAAGTATTTTTTGGGGGGGCAGCACTGATGTAAAGATTTCCACTGGTTTCCGCACATATATATATTCCGCGCATATATATATGGTTTTGCACAGCTGGAGTTGGTGATAGTCTGCCAGGAGCCAAACCTCTGAAGCCTCCAGGTATCCCATGATCCCTTGCTACTGTTTCAACAAACGTAGATACTATTTTTTATTAGTCATACAAATAAAATTGTAAAGACTGCTATGTTTAGTTTCATCTACATCTTGCAAGGTTGTATCAAATAGATCTTTGTTTTAGATCATGTGCTGGAGTGACACCACAGTATGCACTGTTGCTGTGTGTCGCCACAGGTGCTGGAGGTGGTGTTGTCGCTGGACGAGGAGATACTCCAGGCAGTATTGTGGAAAAACCAGAAGTTGCAGGTGGAGGTCCAGGTGGAATTGGTGGAGCGCCTAGTGGAACAAGCACTGCACCCGGAGGAGTTGGAGGAGGGTCGGGTGGGGTTGGAGCAGGACAGGGTGGGATTGGAGGAGGCCCGGGTGGAGTTGGAGGAGGCCCGGGTGGAGTTGGAGGAGGGCCGGGTGGAGTTGGAGGAGGCCCGGGTGGAGTTGGAGCAGGGCCGGGTGGAGTTGGAGGAGGCCCGGGTGGAGTTGGAGGAGGCCCGGGTGGAGTTGGAGGAGGGCCAGGGGGAGTTGGAGGAGGGCCGGGTGGAGTTGGAGGAGGCCCGGGTGAAGTTGGAGGAGGGCCGGGTGGAGTTGGAGCAGGGCCGGGTGGAGTTGGAGCAGGGCCGGGTGGAGTTGGAGGAGGCCCGGGTGGAGTTGGAGGAGGGCCAGGGGGAGTTGGAGGAGGGCCGGGTGGAGTTGGAGCAGGACCAGGTGGAGTTGGCGGAGGACCTGGTGGAGTTGGAGCAGGACCGGGTGGAGTTGGTACCAGCACCAAGCCAGGAACATTTAAACCTCCCAAAGGTTATTACATATTACGCGTTAATCAATCTTCAAACTGTTTGACATTTTGTATTATGCACCTTTTAATAAGTACACATTTTACTGTGCCAGATCATGCTTTTCTTTTCCTTTACACTTTCCTTCTCCACATGATATTTCAGGTTATGGTGTCACAGGTGGAGGGGGCCTCCTGGGTGCTGGAGGCTTTGGTGGCACTGGGGGCCCAGGTGGACTAGGAGGGCCTGGAGTGACAACGGGAGCAGGCTATTTACCTGCAAGTAGCAACCTCCCGCTTGGAGGTGGAGGAGTTGGAACTGGAGCTCAGAAACCTAGCAAAAGTACACAAACCATTAATCTATCATAACAAGTCTGCGATAGTTAGATTCAAACACACTTTCCTGTAACACTTGCAGTAATAATAATAATATAAAATAAAAGTAAAAATTACCAAAGAATTCTTTACTTACAATGTTCTCTCTCTAACATTAAATAATGACATAAATCCACTCATGTATGCTAGTTTGGTGAAGGCTCTGTTTTTGCTGACTCTAGGTTATGGTGGGGGTTATGGTGCAGGTCCTGGTGGCCTCCTGCCAGTTAATGGTATGTTTCATGCTGTAGTTCTCTTCAAAATCGAATTATCATTTTAAATTTTCTCCTGAATTACATAAAAAAGTAGAAAGGAATCTGAAAATCATTTATCAGAACTAATATATTTAAGTTTATAGAGCTTCCTATTTATCTGGACTCTATATAATATTTATTATATTCTTATATTTTCTTGTTCAGTCAGACCCACATCAGTTAAACAAGAACCTGCCTGTCTCAGAATGTCCCCAGGTTCTTACCCTTTCATAATTTTTTCCAGGTTTAAGGTTTCCAAGTGGAGCTGCAGTGGGCAGTAAACAAGGTAAAGATATCGTTATGCCTACTCCCACCCATAATCAAATAATGAATTTAACTCCGATGGTACATCACACTTTTCTGAATGAGAAGAATATGTTTCATACACGTTTAACGCAAATTTTACATCTTGATCTCCTCTTGTATGGGGCATTAGGGTTGCTTTTAGGAGGAGGAGGTGGTGGGCTTGGTAACCTTGGAAGCTCAACTGGTGGACCAGGGGGCTACGGACCAGGGGGCTACGGACCAGGGGCTGGCAGTTATGGAACGGGACCGGCTGGCTATGGGGATGCCACTGGTGGCTATGGAACAGGACCAGGTGGTCCTGGTGGTGTAGGTGTGTCTAATGGAATTGGAGTTGGCATGAGTGTACGATGTACTGTTCTATTTTGAAGAACATTTTATGTCAACCATTTAATCCTACTGATACAAAGCTACTACAACTGGAAATTACAATTCACCATCATGTGATTGTGTGTAGTCCATGATGGTTACAAGTTCTCAAATTCTGATGCCATCAGAGCTTACTGCCTTATTTATTTACACAGGTCTTGGATATGGCACTGGAACAAGAAAGCCACCAAAAAGTATGTTGTTGGCAGCATTTCTTCCTAATGGTAGGGCAGGCAAAAGATTCACATGTGATTCAGTCATTAGGTGTGATCCTGTCATCAATAACTCAGGCATAACATGTGATTCTGCCACCTGTAATTTTGCCATAACATGTGATTCAGTCATCAGTGATTCAGTCATCACATGTTAGAACACGTACAACATTTGCTTATTTTATCTGATAACAGGCTATGGAGCTGCTGGAACAATGGGTGGAGCAGGAAGAGGCATTGGGGTGGGGGGCTTAGGAGGAGTGCCTGGAGGAGTGGGCTCTGGCCCTGGAGGAGCTGGTGGAGTTGGAGGTGGACTGGGTGGTCTAGGTGGAGGTACACTATATCCAAAATTAAAGCATATATTACAGTAATAACCATACTTGTTGTAGTAAACTTACTCAAGGTTACTTTACACTTACATAAAGTCCTTACAGTTACATAAATAATGATAAAGTTGAACTGAAGGTGTTGCTCATAATGTTCACAATAGCAGCGTTTAAACAGAGGTTCCCAGTATTAATGCTTTCTGGCCCATTTTTGTGTTTTCCATAACTCACTTGATCAAGTTAATCATCACTTAACTGATACATCTTCCATGAGTTAGAGCAGGTATGTTAGAGCAGGAAAAACAAAACACAAAAAACAAGGGCAAAGCAAGGGGACCCACGGGCTAAGAACCATAACTACAGCAGCAGGTGTAGCATCAGTAAATCCTCTCACTCATATGACCCACATCCTGTATCAGATGTAGAAGAGCTCCATGTGTTTGTTTTCAGGTTTAGGATACCCAGCAGGAGCAGGACTGGCGACGGGAGCCAGGAAATCTGGGAAATCAGGTGCTGATTGTTTGAATACCCACACATTCGCCATGGTGATCGTGCTTTGCCTGTGTACAGAAATATATTTACTTTGAAACGTTTTGTTGTGTGAATTTGAATATGGACAAATTAAAGTACAATTTCACAACTAAAGCTACCTTGGTGTTCCTTAAATGTTTGGTGTGTTACACCTCAATCAATATGTGCAGCAGTTCAAAGGGTACGTTAGGATACATCCAGTGCTTAATTTGTAAATCAAACGATGCCGGAACACAAACAGCGGACAACATAAAATGTTACCGGATCGAGGCAGTCAGTTACCGGAACGCACGCTTCAAAATTAAAGAGTTCCCGGATTCCTGTTCCGGCAGGTCCTGGCTCAAATTAAGCCCTGGATACATCCATTTCACATGCTTAAGAACAGCAGACACACAGACTAACAACATACTAACAACTAACCATTACATTATCCCCAAACACTTCCAAGTCAGGGCGCTTATTACATTACTTAGATATTACTTAATATTAATATTTCAAGTAAATGCATTTCAAAATGTGAGCTGCTAGAGTACAAATGATCTCAAATATAAATTCAGTTTTTGTAGGAAAAAATCTAATAATACATTAGTTTCATTTATAATTTATTTTAGTTTAATTTAATTATTGTTATTATTAACAATAATAAAACCACTTTCCATTTCCATACCATAAGATCATTGTGTCAGTGTTTTGATTTGCGCAAAGAATGGGTACAAAAAAATTTTACTCCACAATTTTTATTGTGATCTTAGCTATACAATGATTATTATTTTCAGAGAGCTGTTCATTTCTATTGTAGGACTTGGCGGTTTGGGAGGAGTAGGAGGCCCTGGAGGAGGACTAGGTGGTGCAGGAGGAATAGGAGGCCCTGGAGGAGGACTAGGTGGTGCAGGAGGAATAGGAGGCCCTGCAGGAGGAGGACTAGGTGGTTTGGGAGGAGTAGGAGCTGCTGGTCAAGCAGGGCCTGGTGCAGGTACATCATGCAGCCTTCAGTGCTGTTTCACCAAGATGGAGGTACAATGACTGCGTTGAGATGAGGCCTCCACCTGTCACAGTGCGCTTTGTGCTTTTAGGTTTCAGGTATCCAGGTGGTGCAGGCCTGGGGGCTGGAGCTGGAAAGCCTGGGAAATCAGGTGCGGTTTGGACATTTGTACTAGTAGTACTAGTACTATTAAATAGTACTATTGTACTATAGCACAATAAAATAGATGCCTAGCAAAATAACCCCCAAAGTATCCATAACTTAAAGTGACATCTCAGTGCATTTGAACATAAATGTGCTAAACACGGGTCTAAAGCATGAACCTAAAGACTGAAATCATGTAGAGTATTCCTCCTTCTGTCCTACTCTACAGGCTACGGCACAGGTGCTTTTGGTGGTCAAGGCTTCCAGCCAGGTAGGACATTTATATCAAACATCTAAAAGTCTCTGTCTTCAGGATTTGATTGAAGCTCCTGAACATCAATGCTGTAGAAGTAAACTGATTGATAACACTTCTCTTCTACATTAGGCTATGGAGGAGGTGGAGCAGGTGGAGTTGGAGCAGGTGGAGTTGGAGCGGGTGGAGCCGGAAGTGCACCACTTACACCTCAGCAATGTAGGACATGGTGTACCCGTGTAAAACACGTTGAATTGTACTTTTAATTCAGAGGATTGGAGTCGTGGGTCATGAAGTCGTGGTTTATTTATTCACTGATATGCATTGTCTCCTTTTTTTAACAGACAAAGCAGCCAAATACGCAGCTCTCCAGGGTACTCTGGGTGCTGGAGGATACAGAGGTATCATATATATTTCTGTGTGCATGTACCTTTCAACTTTGAAAAGTCTTTGAAATGTCTTTGAAAATCTATTCATTTTCTATCCTGAAACAAACTGGTGATTCATGTCACGAAACATAATGTGTTTGTGCAGCACATAAAATGTTTCCGTGCAGTTACTTCACCTCTTTGACTATAGGGGGCGCAGCATGCCAAGGCAAGTACTGTGGCAGGAGGAGGAAGTGAGAACCCTGCCAAGGGAAGTGACCTCATGAAAAAGTGGTGCTACTGCCTAATCTCAGATGTGCTTCTTCATTGCTGGCGGGGGAAGAGAAAAACAACAACAACCCCCATGCGTTTTGTAACACAAGAGTGTCCACAAGTTCAGAAGATGCACATCACTGTCCCACGTATTCAAGGTTTGATCCAAGGTGCTATACACTGTGCTCTTTCTCACACATTGTAAGCCCTTTTATTTATTTACACACCAGTCCACTATTTAAAAAAAATGTTCATAGTTTTTACTTCAGCACTTCAGAAGAGGTAACTGATCCATTCACTGTCATCCATTAGCTTGTTGCTGTCAGGGCATATAACAACATTGCCACTTAATCATCACTGTACCTTCACTGTATATTAGATAAGTGGATAATGGCTAGATCACACAAACTGGGTTGGACTGCAGTAAACTTGCACAAGTTTACTTGACATGCTGGTATGAAGTGCCATCAACACAAAGCAGTGGCCATCTTTACCCATCAAGAGCCACTGGCCCTTTGGGGTCCACAACAGTGTGTTCAGAAGTGCTCCTTAAGAGCAGGAGTCTGCTATTTGGAGTAGATCTGCGGGAGCAATATGTAGTCGTGTTTACACCAGCTGGTTCAAAACACATCCCCACATTCTCATCGGCTGTCTGCAGTGTCACTAGTTCCTTTTTGTTTGTGACAGTGTGTACCATTCTCATCTTCTCACTAAGGGAGGCTTACAATGGCCTGTACATGAAAGCATGTTGGTGATTGTTCATCATCTGTGCTTTTACGGAAATCTAGACTGACAGTGTGCGTTTTGGACAGTCTTACTGTAATGAATTGTATATTCTGCTGTAAGCATTGTATTTCTAAAGTACTGAGGATTACAAGTTTTCATGATACAGTACCTCAGGAGTCTAAATCTATTCTCTATTTTTTGTATGAATCCCAGTTTTTCTATCACTTAGATTAAAACTATTTTGAATGGTATCTATACATTTAACCGTATTAATGTGTGAGTTCCCATTCATATTCCTTGGTGTGTGTCTTCTGAAACTTGCGACTTGGCAATTTGTGTAAGTGGAAATAAAAATTCAAATGTGACCTGAGATCAAGAGAATGACACTGCACTGCTCATCAAAAGCTGATCTGCAGTTTACCTTTTGATTTTCACTTTGTGTGGCTGTTACTTTGAATATTGTTAGTTTGAACATCTTGAACATGAAATTCATGTACAACCATCAAGATTGATCATGATGCATTATTTTATAGTTCATTAAATAAATTACAAATTAATAATGGCTTTTTTTTCCTTTTATGGTGCTCCCTCCAAATGCTGATGCAGCTAATGCTGTTAGGATGAACATTTTCTGGCTCATTACTGCATATCTAAACACAGACTGTGAAAAATCCAGTTAAGTCTTATAAACCTACTCTATATCTGTACTAGAGGTATAATTTGAGAGTACCAGCTGTTGACCAAAACTGTAATGATTTTTTCAGTAATGATTTGTATTCCATTAACATCTTACAAGTCATTGTGTGATTCATTCAAACAAATAAAATTGAGAATAACAATTGAAAATCTGTGAAAGAGAAACGAAAATGGCAAGGGAGATAAGGAGCAACCCCCCTCCTCCGCGCACGCACACACACACACACACACACACACACACACACACACACACACACACACACACACACACACACACACACACTTTTTCCACTCAACTAAATAGGTGGGTACTGTTAGGGTCAACGGGGGCTTTGGTCAACGCACTCCCCAGCCGATCTTAAATACATCCACTGCTGGAAAGCTGAGAGGGGTTACATCATATCAAAATATTTGCGTGTGACCGGTGTCAGTCAAACTAGTTCCAGCTGGAGTGGAATTCCTTTGAAATGCCTCCGCTCTGACTGAGCTTGTGCACAGGAAGAGGGGTTCACAATGTGTTCTCCCTATATGCTCCAGAGGTCTCCAGAGGCTCTCAGCTATCAAGTGGGAATGCAACTCAATCCCGCTCGTCATTTCATGCTGCTGACCAAAGCAGTCTGGGGAAGAGGGGAGGCTAAAGTTAGAGGCAGACCCAGTGATTGGTTGGTGGGGAACTTGTTTTTTTCAGTCAAGGTGTAAGAACATAAGACGGAAGAGAGAAAAAAAGATCTCATGTTGTGCTGCTTTGACACACATATTGGCAACACTTCAGAAGGCAGATACATGTGGATACTCGGAATTCTGAAATATTTGGAGCTGTGGAGATCAGTTTTTCATACAGCCGGACTTTTCTGCTCACCCCTCCCCTGAAGAGAAAGAGACATCGATAGAGAGAGAGAGAGAGCAAAGTAACAGTGGTACTACTAAAATATTCACATGTCTAACAAGGACCAGCGTTATAGAGGGAAAATAAAAGCAAGGTAGGCTAAGTGTTTCTAACCTGTTATAAAGTATTTGTCTAAATGTTAGAGTGAAAGTGGTTTTAATGTGAGCGAGTCTTACAATATGCACACATGTTATTTTAAAAAACACTACAACAAAAAGGGGAAATTGCTTTTTGTTTCACTTTTAGCTTTTCAAAGCACACTAAACACTTAAATATGGAGAGTGATATTCAGGACGTTATTGCTATTGTTATCTATTATTACTCTATTTTTACTATATCTCCTAACTAAACAACTTTTGAATAAAGTATATTTCACATGTTTTACATTGAAAACAGATCAAGCATAACTCTTCACCCCCACCTCTTTTGTAGAAGCACAGAGATTACATCACATGCTCTCGGTTGACAGACTTTAGCTTTAGCTTAAAATAGGGCGTTTTCTGCTCTGTTCTGACTTTTTTTAAAAGGAAATCCTGAGGAATGTTAATGTCAGATAAGCAGAAATGGGAGGAGACAGATGACTTTTAACTTGGATTAACATAAAATTTTAAACAAATATCTGCTTCCACTTCCCTGTGGCTACTTTAAGAGTAGAGTAGAGTTTGAAGGACTGAAGCATGTAGAATTACAGGACTGTGTGGTGCAGTCTGCCTATCTGGGATCTTATCTGGTTTGTGTTTGGTTCAGGGATGGAACAAAAGAGTAGCAACATCTGTGGAACACATGGAATTATTTCCTGTACAGATGTGCAGTGTTTGTAAAACATCTTCTGGTATTGTCATGAATCACTTTTTAGAATTGTACTAAAAAACCTTCATATAGCCTAAGCAAAACATGGATGGATCTATAATTTTGTAATACGACTGACGATTCATTTAATATAATACATAATACATTTCCATTGTATTCATGTATATGAAAGGTCTATGGATAACACTCTGCACACTTTGTCCTTTAACTTATAAAACACTATCAAATCTATGTTTTTAAAACAATAAAGGAGTAAAAACAGAAAGACAAAAAAAGAACGAAGATTAAAAAAGATAGTCTAATAAAATAACGGCTTTTAAAATCTAGTAACAGTAGGTGCTTGATGAATATGAACAAGAGTTAAGAGTTCCACATCTCAGGAGCAGAAGCAGAAAGATGCTTCAACAGGTCTACTGAGAACCTTCAGGAAAACAGCACATGATGACCTCAAATATTGATTATTAGAATTAGAATATATTCTGCCAGGTATTCCAAAATGCACAAAGGTGCTAATCCATTTCAATATTTAAAAACAAGCAGACGAATTTTAAAATCTATTCTAAATGAGACAGGCTTCTAGTGTAACGAGGCTGAAATGGATGTTATATGCATCTTTCTTTTTGTTACTACTCTGGTTTCAACGATTCTGAATAATTTGCAGTCTGTGAATTGTGGTTATAACAAACCAGTGATCATAACCAGTGAATAATGTTAAAAATTCTATTAGCATCTCCACATCTTGCAGTTTGAGAATTGATTCTCTGTTATTTTTTAATTTGAACCAATGATCTGTCTGTCTGTCTGTCTGTCTGGTACTTCACATCTTGCTTATTCAAATGAGCTGATCATCACTTTGATATAAGCTTTTAATATAAGGTCCTCTTTCTCTATCCTGTGTTGCCTTCTGCAACCGTAACTGACTTTCAACAAATATGTTGCTGCAACAACTAACCGCAGCTTCTCACCCCCCCGGAAGGTGCTGTGAATGCAACTCTCTTCTCTCTAACTGGTACTATGAGAGGGATGGACAGAACTTCTGCAGGCAGGACTACTGGGCTCGCTTTGGGGAACAGTGTTGTGGCTGCTCCGATGTCATCACTAACGGCGTCATTATGGTGAGAGCACTCACTGCACAGATAGGTTACCTCACAGCTCGGAGGGAATCGCTGCCTGCCTCACATTTTGCCCCCTTGCGTATCAGTATATTGGGGCATACCATAGGGACTTAATGGTTGCAGGCCAATAGCTGACAAATGTAGGGGCCATTTTGTGAATGAGGCACCTTGCCGTTTTTGTGTTCTGAAAGCCTTGCTCATGTCTGAACATGTTAAATACATACTATGCCTTGATACACTGAAATGTAAACATTAAATGCTGGGTGCATATTTTCAATGTTCTTGAGATAATGTAAAATATGAAAAGCTGTGTGTCTGATACTTGCTTTTGCAAAAGTGGAACTGTTAAACATGATTTATACTTTTTTCCCCCCAAAAGACATATTTGTATTACTTCTGCACCACTTTATTAGGAACACCTGCACACCTGCTAATTTAATGTAATTATCCAATTAACCAATCATGTTAGAAAACATAATGCATTTAAAACATGCAGACATGGGTCAGAAGCTTTGGGTAATATTCACATTCATCATCAGAATGGGAAAGATATGAGAGCTTAGTGACTTTCACTGTAGCATGGTTGTAGATGGTCTGGTTTGAGTATTTCAGAAACTCCTGATCCCTTGAGTTTTTCACACCCACCCTTCTTTAGCACATACCCAGAATTGTGCAAAAAAACTAAAAGCAACCTGAGACTAGCAGTTCTGTAGAAACACCTTGTGGATGAGAGAGGTCACCAACTAGGAGAGGAGAATGGCCAGACTGATTCAAGCTTACAAGAAGGCTATGGTAGCTCAATCAACATTCTTTGTAAATGTCGAGAATGGAAGCTGGAAGAATGTATGTCATGTCAAACCTTGAAGTGGTTGGGCTTACACCAGTAGAAGACAACAAGTGGCTGCACTCATGTCGAAAAAAACAGTGATCTGGGGCAACAGGGGAACAGTGGGGGCATTGTCAATTTTATGTTGACAATCTTATCATAGCTACTTCCAGCATGACAGTTCAACATGACAGTTCAAGTCACATAGCACAAGGCAGCTCAGACCGGTTCCGTGATCATGATGACATATGAGTTTAATGTAATTCAGTCTGCTCCCGGGTCAACTGACGGAAATCCATTAGAGTACCTTGGCTGTGACAGAGTGGGGAATTCATTGTATGAATGTACAGCTGCAACCAGGGCTTAATTTGAGCCGGATCCTGCCGGGAACTGTTTAATTTTGAAGCGTTCGCTAGCTCTGGCGCCAACCACCGGCGATATAACACTCAATCTGTGTCCATTTTACGCCCCCCCCGCTCAACAATTTACGTTCGCCAACGCCACACCCCCCCTCGCTCAGGTTACAATGCGTTCCGGCAACGTTTGATTTACAAATTAAGCCCTGGCTGCAATACAATGTGATGATGCCCCCACCCTCAACTCAACTGTTTGGTTGACACAAACCTGCTGTTTGGTATGGAAATGTAATTTTAACTTTTCTGATATAAGCAACCATTCTATAAAAATTTCATTATTATTTCAAATATGCTCAAGATACTCTTGCCCTTAAAAAAATCAGCCCACTCAAAATGCAACAAATGAATATTAAGACTTGTAATAAATGTAACAGAGCTTAAATTAATATCAAGACTTGAAATTAATATAACGTATAACAGCAGTGATTCACTTTTCAAGTTAGCTATAAAGGTTCTGCAAACCACAAGAAAAATTGAGTGCTGTAATATCACCCTTTAAAACAAAAGCTTTAAAATACAACATAATCATTACTAATGTATTAGAATCACAGCAAATATATAATTAGCAATATGTACTGTTTTTATTTACTACTGACTACTCCTATCATCAGTCACATTGATTATGTTTATAGCATGAATTGGAGGCTACAAAAAGTTTCTTTGAGGCCACTTCCGAATTTCAGTTTACTATAATTTCTTTACACCTGACTGGACGGAGCACTAAACGTTCCTAATATTGCTGTGCGGATTTGAGCGGCGCTGTTTGTTACCCGATCCCTTCATGGATCTCAGATTACACATGGTGCCTCCCACTCTGACCTGGTCTCATTTCCTTCCATTCATTGTGCTGTTCCAGCCCGTATCTGGGGTGCTGATGTCACTACTGTCCTTTCACCTCCCAAATGCACAACCCCCACATCCTTCCTGTATGTCCCTTTATTGAAATTAGTATTAATATAAATCAGAAAATGGATTAAGCTGTTTGATCTTGTTCCTCTGACAGGTGGCTGGCACGCAGAAGTTCCATTCAGAATGTTTCATCTGTGAGAACTGTGGCATGTTTATAGGAGATGGGGATTCATATACCTTAGTGGAGCACTCCAAATTATACTGGTCAGTTCACAACCACAAAGTGTTAAAAAATCACTTTACCGTTATATTAGACTCATGTACTACCAAAGTTCATATAACTTTAAATATACGTATTACTGAAAAACAGACAGATTAGGTCTAAGTTGATGCTAATGTTTAAGTCCTAAATATTACTGTGTATTGATCAATATTGCTAAATATTGATCACTGGCTGATTTTCTTTGCGTCTCCCATAGTGGACAATGTTACTGCCAGACTGCATCAGTGAGACGCCCAGGGGAAGAATGTTCCAGGCTTCCTCATACAGTGGCATTGGTGTCTTTCCCACCTTCACTAGAGAGCAGGAGAGGTCTCTCTCTGAGTGTGGACCAGTGCCCCATAAGCGCTAACTGCCCTATTGTCAGAGTATCTCAGTGAGTCTGCCCAATACCCATCTCATCAACCTTATGTTCCAGTGCACTGGTACCATCTTGTCTAATTTTGAATTGTTTATTGCTACCCCGTTACAGATTAGACTCCAATACCATCAGTCCTGAGATGAAGGGAATGATTCATGTTGGGGACACAGTGCTTGAGATCAATGGAATCTCTGTTAATAACATTCCACTCGATGAGGTACGATGTATAATGAAGCTGTGTAAAACTCTGCTGCATAGTAGAATGACAAAGATAACACCCTTTATATGCTATCATAGCTTGACCTTGTGATCCACGACATTGAGACCTGCCTAAAACTCACTGTTGAGCACAACCCAAATGGCTGCCTTAATAAGGAAGATCCATTTGAACTGCTGGAGGAAGAGTCAGACCAACCGGGGAAATTGGACTGCTTCTCCCATCAGAGCCATGGCCTTCCTCTCCGTCCCAGGCACATTCTGTATGAATTTACCTAACACCACACCAACACATTGCACCATGCAAATCTGTTACAACAACATTGGCAGCATGCTAGCATGCTGTTGGACAGGAAAACAGTAAACACTGAATTGAAAAGAAAGAACTGTGGAAAATGTAAGCGTAATACAATGATAGCATCCTTTCTCTAGCGTTCACCCATATCCTGTGGCTTCCTCTAGGAGAAGCTGCAGCATGGAGAAAACACAGTGTTTGCGTCACCATCCACTGCTTTCTCAAAGAAGAGACATCAATCGCTCGGAGTCTTTGCGTGTCGATCCCGCCAACAAGACCCAGCGCATCTTCCGCCCCTCTGACCTCATATACGGAGAGGTGCTGGGCAGCGGCTGCTTTGGACAAGCCATCAAGGCAAGGAGGAACCAGCTGTATTGATTGAAAACTGATTAAGGGTCAGAGAGAGTGCAGCACGGCGCTACATTAAAGGCTGCTCCTACGTTTGGTTTGCCAGGTGACACACCAGGAAACAGGCGAGGTCATGGTGATAAAAGAACTTCTTCGTTTTGATGAAGAGACTCAGAAGACATTTCTAAAGGAGGTTTGTGACCTTGTGATTGGTTTCCTACAACCGATTTCTCTGCACGGCTGCAAGTGAATGAACTTCTTTGTTTCCAGGTGAAAGTGATGCGCTGTCTGGATCATCCAAACGTCCTGAAGTTTATAGGCATCCTCTACAAAGACCAGCGAATAAATTTCATTTCAGAGTACGTGACTGGAGGGACCTTAAGGGAAACCATACAGAAAATGGTCTGAATCTCTGATTTTCTTTTCTTATTCATGCAAATTCTGTCTTATACTGTTTGAAGATAAAACATTTCTGGCCCAGTACAAATAAATATGGTCATTTTATTTATATCTACTAGGGCAACAATTATCCCTGGAGACTTAGAGTAAGCTATGCTAAGGACATCTCCGCAGGAATGGTAAGCATAAGGAAGATTTACATCAAATAACTGTCAAAAGTGATGCGATTAATGTTCCATAAGTGAGTCAAATAGTTCAATAGCCACGACAATATGGATCCAGTTACTGTCCATTAACATACCAAACCTTCTCTCCTCATCTTCTGTTCTCGTTATTTAGGCCTACCTGCACTCCATGAATGTTATCCATCGTGATCTCAACTCACATAACTGTTTTGTCAGGGAGGTAAGGACCCATAACAGTAATTACCTAGAGCACATGCCTTGTGGAAATGTTTTGGACTTGACTACATCTAGAGTGAGACCACAATAAAGTTTTGGTCTAGTTAGGTGCAGAGTAAAATCAAATGTGGTTAAAATAGTCTTGGTCCACCTTTACAGAATCAGAGCGTAGTGGTGGCTGATTTCGGGCTGGCCCAGCTTGTGATGGAAGACAAATCCCAGAGACGGAATTCTTCTCCTGAACAAACATCTAAGCTGAAGAAACCTCAAAGAAAGAAAAGGTACACAGTGGTGGGAAATCCTTATTGGATGGCACCAGAGATGATCCGGGGTAAGACATTATGATGAATGCAAGCTTTAAAAAAACGAAAAACAATCTCAAACAAACCAAATAGATCCTACACAGTCAATTTAATTTATTTTCCTATTTTATCACTAAGGAATAAGCTATGATGAACGAGTCGACATTTTCTCCTTTGGAATCATTCTCTGTGAGGTACACTACTAAAAACTCAAATGAAGACAATTATCTTAGCCCACAGAAGAGAAAAACACAAACAAACACATCATATCTCAAAAATCATTTGTTTGCATAGGTTATTGGCCGGGTGTATGCCGACCCAGACTTTCTACCTCGCACTATGGACTTTGGCCTAGGTGTGAGTGAGTTCCTGGGCCGCTGCCATCCCTCAGACTGTCCACCTGCTTTTTTTCCTGTTGCAGCTCTGTGCTGTGACATGGAAACTGAAAACCGGTGGGTTTCAGTTCCTCTTCTCTTTCCTCAAAATGTTCAGCCAAACTCTCTTGTAATGCATGAGTTTTTGTTTGTTTGCTTGCTTTTCTAGTCCCACATTTGCAACATTAGAACAATGGTTGGAGAACTTGCTGATGCATTTGGACATTGGACTACCTCTGATGTCAGAACTGGATAAGCTGCAGCAGACCTTCTGGGATAACCATGGCTCGCCTCATCAGGCTAACAGTTGTCCATCTAAACAAAACAAGAAGCCCGTGACAAGTGAAGTGTGAATCATGCTGCCGATGGCTGACTTCAACATGAAGAACCTTACCAGACGTTTCAGTATCATTGGGAACCCACATATTGATCGTTTCCACTACAGCAATGGCATTTAATACATCAGCCTTAGTAATAGTGGTGTGGGTAGTGCTAAGTGAACAAATCTATCAGTTTGTCTGCATACTTTTGAGGCAAATACTAGAAATTAACAAAATAAATGTTAATAGCAGGCCTAATTGTGTCCTAGGGATGCATAATCATACTCTTATTTTGTCTAGCCATTGTTTTTGTTAAGTATTAAATACTGTGAATTCTCGCATACAACTTGAGGTAGGCTATACATTGTAGCAATTTGATATTTTTTTTTATGTTGTTTATGGCTATATATAATTTAATTTAATCAAGTATGTTTTTTTCCCTTTCACTTAAATACTATTATAAATTATTTTAAATCGTAGGACCCTTGCAGAACCACTCTGCCGATTTTCAGCATTTAACCAACTTTTGCTGAATCCCTGAAATAAAGAGGTTGATGATATCTGTATTTATCAATCTCTATTTCTCTATCAATTATGTAATCAGTATGACTGGTTCATATTATTAAATCTTTAATTTGAAATTTCAACTAATATTTCAACATGTGGGACAAATATGGGAATAAATGAATGTAGCAAATAACTACATTAAATTTTTATGAATTTATAATAGAGGACATTTAATGAAAACAATCCTCAGAACCTTCCAGAATGTAGACGAAGGAAGCGATCACACCAATCTCAGGGAAAATGAAAGATTTGATGAATAACGTCTACCAACGCAAAACCTATGTCATAATCCAAATTAAGGATACAATAACCAGCAGTCAACTGATACAAAGACTAATGACTACTGGTAGACAGACAAATGTCCCTCGGGTGGGAAACTCCCTAATGGGCCACACCCACCTGAGGAACAAACATAACAGGACAACATGGAATACTGCTGCTGCTGACGGGGGCGATTGGCGGGGGGCCTCCGTACTGTGACAAGATGTACACAGACCTAGGTTCACCTGAGTCATAGTACAAACATTTGTAATCAAAGTGATGAGTTGGTAGAATAAAAACTAATAAAGAGCAACTCAATGCTATTTTAAAATATCTTTATTCCCCTACTGTGTCTGCCCCCTTTTTCATGTCGAAGACAAGCTTCAACCCCAACCCAATCTTATTGCTTCCATTCAAACAACTATTAGTATGCAGTATAACTAGCCATACTAGGTTAGGTTTTCTCCAGTTACACTGGGGCATTCTGAACCACCCTATATCTGGTCAGCATCTGAATGTATTGGTTAGACCCACAGCTAATGTTCCTGCTATTCTGGAAAACGAACTCCCATACATATAGTAGGAAATGGTCAAGGGTCTGATTTTAGTTCAGTATGTTCAAATCAAGATATTGTTTTGAAAGTTAGCATGGGAAGAGTAACCACATTTTGTTTATAGAATATAGGGTCAAAGGTTACCACCATAACAGGCATTTTTTCACAAACACTTTCCAAACTTGTGCTAGAGGGTTGTTATTTGTTGACACGAATGGTTTATAGACTCCTTAACTGGAGACAGATGCTGAGTGTCACAAGTTCAGTGGTGAGCTGGAATGAAACTGGTCTTGAGAGTGTGCGTTCAGAGTATAGGATCAGCTCTGTCATAGCAATAACGAGAAAATACAATAACAACTCATTTGAACAACCCAACGACAGTAGTCAAGAAAAAAAAAAAACACAGCTACATTTATTAGCTTTTTGCAGAAGGAGATATGGCCTCAGTTGTGCTATATTCCTTAAAGAAAATGGTGTAGTTTCAGAAAATATTAATATGTGATTCAAATTTTGATCAACATTCCTTTGATCACTTGAGCCAGAATTCCAAGTCATTTGTCCTCCTTGCCACACTACTGATTAGTTAGTTTTGTCTTGAGCTCATAAACATTTTAAAGATGCTTTAACATTCAACTAACAATGCTGAACAGATTTATTGATGTCATCTGGTGCTACAAATACACCAAGGTGTATAATCTGCATAACTATGATATGCTTCTTAACAATATGACCAAATCATAACATATAGGCTACAATGAGAAATCAAGTGGGCTAGTTTCAGCACCTCGTGGTACAACACAGAATATCATGCATATTATCTGAGACATGTTCACATATGCTTATAAAACACTGTGCTAGTGTTTTTGTAATGGGGAAACAACTCTGAGAAGAAACGGTAAGGTCTCTCATGTGTTGGTGGCCATGTGGTGTAAGATCTCTGATGGTTAAAAGCCACCAGAGGAGGAAGATGGTTCACACAGAGAAGCATGAGGTGCAAACGAGGAACCATAAACAAAAGGAAAACAGATGCCTACATAGAGTGTGATTTGAACTGGTCTTGCAAGGGTTAACAGTGCATAGCACTGCTCACTATGGGGAACAGTAAAGAACTTTTAGTGTACAAAATCCCCACCCAAGATGCCGTTTTACCACAGAGACCACAAAGACCACAAAGACCACAAAGGCCCATCACTTGCAGGCAGATATCGCCTGCTGGTGAATTATTGCCACTACAGTAATTAGCAGTGCGTGGCCTCCCCCTGGTGGCCAGAGATGTGAACTGCAGGCAGCCCTTTACAGTTTTCCTGTTGAATAAAAATTGTTCACTATTGGCACTTTAGGAGTTATAAAAATTACTATTGTAATTAAAAATAATGCAAATCACTGAACTTCAATGTCAGACACCATGAGATCATAATTGGTTAATTATTTAATAGGCAGTAAATTACAAAACATACATCTTTTCTTGTAATACTTCATACATTATTTCCTACATCAAAACATATTTTTGTTGTGTTTATAAATTTATAGCCTACATTTTGAAGTCTATTTATGTTCTTACATTTCTATAAATATTAATATGATTTCATAGTGAATATTTAATTTAGTTTTCTTCCATCTTGTGCAAAACACACAGATATTAACTTAGTTAACATTGCCGATAATATTATGAATTATAGTGAATTAACATATTGAGGTATCAATATATTGAGGTTTGTAATATAGTGTTCTACAAAATATTTAATAGCATTTTACTTAATTTTCTTCATGTTGTCTTTGATGTCTACAGAAGCAGACATATTTAAAAATGTAAAGATGTAAATATCCAAAATTCCTAATAAATAAGCTCTGTGACTTGACTACATCTAGAGTGAGACCACAATAAAGTGTTGGACTAGTTAGGTGCAGAGTAAAATCAAATGTGGTTAAAAGTTGGATGTATTAATTACTATTTTTTTGTCTTAGGTTATAAATATGAAAGCTTCAGTTACCAGTCAGAAGAATTATTTTGTGATTAGTTGCACAGTTCTGGAAAGTGTATGGGTGGATGATAGACAACTACAAGTAATATTGGTTCTTGTAGTACAGTGCCCTGTGTGCTGCTTCGAGATCATCATTTCAACATTTGGAATAACGCACCCACAACCATTATTTTGAACTGCAAATTGTGCAACATTTATATTGGTGAATCTCAAGTTCAAGCATGAAGTTTTAAATAACACTGAATTAATATGTGCATTAACATTATCTTAAACATACATATCCATATCATAATGAAAACAAATCACCCCACATATTGTAGCAGGGTGATTCTGGATATGGATGCTGTTTGGATATTTTTTTAAAGAAAAAACCCTCAAACAATTTTATTTCCAATACCAAGTCAAAAAGCAATCCAGACCAAACATGGAGGGAGACACACAGACACTAATTTTAAACAAGCCAGAATAGCAACAAGAAAAATCAATACAAGAAAGGCTTGTTGTAGTCAATAACTCAGAGAGAAAAGGCAATACTGGCCAGAGTGTGCGGAGAGCAGGGCTCAGGTGATCCTAATGATCAGGGAACAATGATCTTGTTAGTCAGAGCAAGAACTTCTGGGGATTTCCTGTTGACCAGAGGGGTGACATTTTTGTGGAACCTTAATAATTTCTACAAAATTGTGGAATTGTGTTACTTGACATTTTTAAGAAGGTATGAGAGAAGATATTCCTGGTGTGGAAACAGCTTTGACGTCCATTCGTTGAATGAGTCAGCCCATAAAGCAGTTCCTTATGTAAAGAATGCACTAACCTTCATCACGCTCGTACAGCCAGCATCACCCCTCTTCACTCTCAGTGCGGCAGAAAGGCCGGTGGGTAAATTTTTTTTTGCTTTGGAAGGAGACAAGCAGAGGAAACACCGTGCCAATCTTGGCAAAGGCTGCCTGCCTCACCAAATAAAAAACTGGGTGAGAGACATGGTTTCTCTTATGAATTAGGCAGTAACACATAAGCATAAATAACCAAAATGAAAGATGGAGCACAGGAAACGTCTTTCTCCAAGACCACCTTGTCTTAACCCTCACACAAGTGTCACAATCAAAATCCAAAAAACACAATAAAGTAATGTTTGAATGCTTTAAAAATTCAAGTTTAAAAGTACTGTCTCCTCGTGAATGTATACTGGGCCTTTTCTTTCTCCAGAGACTGATTAATAGATGATCACAGGATCAAGATCTTTCAGTTCCCAGAATGTGAGGGTGAAGTCTTTAGGAGCCAGGACTTTGAAATTAAGGGTTTTATTTAGACGTTTTGTAGGACTATATCTGCAAAGTTGCATTCAACTCAACGTTTTTGTCACTTTACTATAGGCCTATTGTGAAGTATAATTGCAAATTACATTGACCTACATTCCCTCCGCCTGATGCTGATTCTGCTGGTGCTAACTGGCAACAAAAAAATAAAAAACCCTTCTGGAATTAATTAAAAGAATTTTGCAAGTCTGTTATGGTTTGAAGCAAAGATCATTCATCTAAGAGAGCAACAAGAGACGTTCTGTTCTGAAACATGTTTTTGCTCTGTGTGTTTCTAACCCCGTCTAAATGTCCTCTGTATTGCGCTTAGTGGAGAATCCTGTCTATGTGACTTCGTGCACCAAAATTAAAAATATAAAATAAACAGTTATTTTAGACGGACTTTTCTGCTTTTTTTTTTTACTTTTGTTAGACCACACACTCAAACTTGCTGATCCATTAGAACAAATTTAAGCTACACTAAGGGCTCTTTTTTATCTACTGTTCAAACTATTGACGCCTGAAATGTAAATAAGTTTGGTGGTGCGCTTATAACGATCTGGTTAAAATCAGTCAAGCGGAGAAAGTTTCCTAAAGCCGTATCAGATCTGACACAAGCGGACGCATCAATCCCGACGTGAAACTGCAAGAATAGTCTCACTGCAGGACGAGGGGCTGTGGGAAGAGGAAGGCAGCCAATTTAGACAATTTAAAGACATGGATCATCTGAGGTCCACTACCGGCCAGTTCGTCGACGCAGTGTTCAAACAACGTGGTGAGCAGTAATTTGAAGTAGATGGTAGAATTACGTGCACAAGTTACATTTATTGAACAGAGGTTACATTTGACTCACTGGGCCATATTCGGTTTTAACGAGCATTATGTGGTTTCAAACTGAAGTTCAAAGTAAGTATTCAAGGATATTAAACTCAGTTATCACAACATTTATATGGTTTACAGTGAGATAAAAGGCGGTTTACATTTTAACGGTCTTGATGAACCTCTTTTAACATGCGTGCCATTTTGGACAAGATCCTGAGGTATGGATACTATCAGTTTTGTGTTTCAGGAAATATATGTATGTATATATAAATGTTCATTTGCAATTTTGTTTTCTGAAACACAGAATGAAGCGTATTGTAAACAGTTTCCAAGGTTTTAGCGAATTAGTGTGAGGGATTAATCGGACTCTGCTGACTAATGAGAAGTGACAGGTTAAATACAAAATCACATTACTTCTGCTTACGTTACTAAGAGTAGTAACATGCTGCATTTCTGAAACCAGACGTCAAAAATATGTTAAAATGCGGATCAGATCTAAGATATGTGTCCATACTGGGTGTATCATCGGTTTTATTTTGCAGTCCTATTTTACATAACATTCAGTCACTTGGATATTTCTAGGCAGTTTTTCCTTACAATGATACACATGAAATCAGCGTGACATTCCACCAAGAACACGATTTAAACCCTAAAGACAAGACTGAAACACACAGGCCTACTGAAAGTGAAGGCCTTATAGGCTTGGTGTTACCAGGCAACATGGGACTGCAAAACAAGGACAACAGAGTGTATATCATAAAATCAGTACTTGGTTCATAGATGTGTGGGAATGCAGGTGACATAGTCAGTACTTTACTGGACTGAAATACATGCACATTGTCCAGTATAACCACTGACATCAAGGACACCAGGTTAATCACCCAGCCTCCATCATGACCTGAGAGGAACTAAAAATGATTAGCTATTTAAAAATGTTGTCTCTTTTGTGCAGCATTGAGAGAAAGTACATTGATGTTTAAAATGCACTGAAGTTTATGTAGACTATAAGTACACACTAGAGATAACCACTACTTTAATGCATCACCAGTGAATGACATTAATCCCAAGTACATAACATTGCACCCTTATGGTTTGCTTCTTAAATCAGTGGTCCAGTTTATCTACAGAAGATCGTGAAGATGCGGAGCTGTCTCACACCATGAGAGAACCTCCCCCCAGGGCAGGACACACCGTCCCTGGCCAGGAAACATCTTTGATGGACAGAGAGCTGGATGGCAGTACCTGCTCTCTCACTCCTGGGACGCCCACGTTCATACGCCCCGTACGAAGAAACCCACTGGACTCTGAGCTGGAGCTCCTGCACCCCATTAGTTCAAATGAGGGCACAATCAGTCCCTCCCAAATCAGGAGACGCAGGGACAGATTTGATGCTTGTCACTCCGTCGAGGTGATGTTCCAAAGTTCTTAAATATTCTTAAAATTTAGATATTACATTTTAAACGTAGGTATTGTTTCACTTATGAATAGAAAATCAACAGGATGCTTCATATGTGAAGGCCTGTAATGAACAAACGAACCAAAAAATCCCTCAGGCTGTGTAAAGGTGCAGTTGATTTCATAATGATCCCTTTGATTGCTTTCAGAACCAAGATAAGGACTATGTAGGGTTTGCCACACTTCCCAACCAAGTACACAAAAAACAAGTGAAAAAGGGTTTTGCCTTCACACTTATGGTTGCTGGTGAGCTTATTGCATCTCACAGTTGATATTGTGTCTCAAAAGGATTATGATCTAGAACTTAATGTACTAGAATGTAAGTGATCTTCCTCTAACTGACTTATCCTGATTTTGTGACCAGGGGAGTCTGGTTTAGGCAAGTCCACTCTGGTGAACAGCCTTTTCCTGACAGACATCTACAAGGACAGGAAAATGTTAAATGCAGAGGGTAAGGCCCCATTTACATAGTAAATCACATTTACTATAAAATTGATAGTTACTTTAGACAGATAATATTTATGTGGGCATTGCTTATAGAGAGAATTATGAAGACTGTGGACATCATCAGGCATACAGTAGGCATTGAGGAGAAAGGAGTCAAACTGCAGCTCAATATTGTGGACACACCAGGCTTTGGAGATGCGGTCAACAACACAGGAAGGTAATACGTCAAGGGGAACGTTAAATCAAGGTGAATCCTCCATAAGCAGATTTCTGGTAGTTTCAGGTAGTAATCTCTTCCCCTTCACATGATGAATGCTTGTTCAGAGCAAACAATAACATATATGGTTAATCATGTTTTCTTTTTATGGGCTTTGATAGCTGGAAGCCAGTAGTGGATTATATTGAGCAGCAGTTTGAGCAGTACTTCAGGGATGAGAGTGGCTTAAACCGCAGGAACATACAGGACCATCGGGTGCATTGCTGCCTCTACTTTATATCACCTTATGGCCATGGGTAAAAAAATTAAAGTTAACATTAACACATATATGTGTATATACACATATGTGTATAGAGAGGTGTGTGTGTGTGTGTGTGTGTGTGTGTGTGTGTGTGTGTGTGTGTGTGTGTGTATATATATATATATGAGGGAGAGAGACATCTCTTTTCTGTAGTCTCAGACCCATTGATGTGGAGTTCATGAGGGCACTACATGAAAAGGTCAATGTAGTGCCTGTGCTGGCTAAAGCCGACTGCCTGACACTGTTGGAGGTAACACGGAAAAAAATAAAGGTGTGTCAGTTAAGTGAAACACTTGCACAATAAATGTTGACACTATAAATTGTGAGTTGGATCTTCTAGATTGTAGGCAGATCCGATTTAATCAGCTGCTATCAGCGAAAGGGCAGAACAGAAGTGTCTGTTTTGTATTTGCCCCCTTCTAGATTCGAGAGGAGATTGAAAGGTTTGGCATTAAGACCTACCAGTTCCCCGAGTGTGACTCGGATGAGGACGAAGAATTCAGCCTCCAGGACCATCAGCTCAAAGTTAGTAGCATCACTGTCAGTTTCTTTGACTGAAGCTTTGCTTAAAGTTGAAACTGAACAAAGATTTTCAGATTTTCATTAAAATGCTGACAAATCAGGCCAAAAAGGCATTAGCTGTATAAAACGTATGAATATATCGCCTGATGCCTTAGATTCATGATAGTTACAATACCTTTGCCATTATATTTTGGCCTACCAGGTTTTTTTAAACTATCTATGCAGGGCAGAGATGTACATGAAAGCTACATCAAAGTACATTAAACTCAGTATTTGTACTGATTTACAACACGTAACGACAGGTATTTCAGAAAGCAAGCAAAGTAGCTATATCTGTGCAGTAGATGTTGGGAGGATCCTCTTGCAAACATTGTAAAATATTAAAAAAATAATAACTAAAATAATTATTATATCAATAATTTATGTTTTGGTTGATATATATTGTGGTATTTCCTCCAAAGGACAGTGTACCCTTTGCTGTGGTCGGCAGTAATGTTTTAGTGGAAAGCAAAGGCAGGAGATTTCGTGGACGCATGTATCCCTGGGGTGTAGTGGAAGGTACTTATCCTCTCTGTCTGTGTTCTCTGCCATTCTATTTTAATGGTAATGATATTACGTGACTCATAGTTCTTTGTCTGCCTGTAACACATAATGTCCCACAGAATATTCACCCAAGGTTTCCCTGAGTGAAACATTTCCCAGAATTCAAAGAATTGTATTATATCCTTACAATAAGAGATCGTCAACCTATGCCTTAAGCTTAGTGACACGTGAATCATGCGTTCACTTGATATTTAAATTACCCCTATACATCTCGTTGCATAATAGAGGTGTGACCCCGCTGTTCTTTCAGTGGAAAACCCCGCCCACTCAGACTTCCTGAAGCTGAGGAACATGTTGGTCCGCACCCACTTTCAGGACCTGAAGGACGTCACGCGGGACACGCATTATGAGAACTACCGTGCTCAGTGCATCCACAACATGACCCGCATGGTAGTGACAGAGAGGAAACGCAGGTCTGCGCCCTGGTGATGCCAGCAGGTCCCTCGGTCCACCCACCAACCCTGGACACGTACTGTAGCTTCCCACACCAGAACCAGCTCTAATTCTAGGACTGTGCTGCAGTTAACTAGTCTGTACTGGAAATCCAGCTACCAAGTGCTGGTGGATCTGTCGGTGGACGCATGTCTCGCTTTTGATCCTTATGGCCAGTAGATGAATAGAAACAAGGCTAGTTGTCCCTCAAGAAAGAGGGCGTATTCCACCATGGTGGTTGTGTGTTAATGTATTATATTGTCTTGAACTTGGGGATCAGTAAGGCAGGTCTCTAAGACGTTTGTTGAGCACTGTTGAGAACACTCATGCACAAGATGGCTAAATACATTCAGGCCCTTTATAATTACATTTGACATTTATAGTTGTTTTGTTATGGATGGCGTGTTGGTAGTATTTGCCAGGCTCAGGCTAAATGGGCACCTGGAGGTGTTTTTCTTTCATCTTTATCTGTCTCTCTGCTCCTGTCAGTCTGTGTAACCAGCTGAAGGAGAGTGTCTCAGATTTACCTCTGGTGCCTGTGGACGGTGAAACGGAGCGGCACATTTGGGAGAAAGATGCAGAGGTAATAAAAAAATATGCATTCTGGTCTTTTGGCTTAAGAGCTTATTGTGGGTTTGGTGCTAGGTGGTACATGGGTCTGCAGCGCTACTGATACTTCTATGAGCTCTGTGGCCTAAAGCAGAGGTGCACAACCTTGTTCATGGCCACCAGAGCTTGGTGATGTGCCTGTTCTAACAGCCATTGGACCTGGTAATTGAGTTGAATGTCTTGGCCAAAAAAAATTTTATTTAAGTTAAATATCCATGTGGTTCAAGATCTTCGTTTTCCCTGCAGCTCCGGCAAATGCAGGAACTACTGCAGCGATTCCAGGAGCAGCTGGGTCACGACCCCTGAAGCCCAGCCTTGACCCCTCAGGGGCCCACAGCGGAGCCAGGGCCCCCCCTCACAGCGTGCGTGCATTGGCCTGCAGGGCAGTGGACTTGCTTTACGGTAGTCGCATTACTTTTAGACTTAAGGTATTTACATGCGTATTTCTAAGATGCGTGAGCATGTTAGCTACTTAGCTAATTGTCTTAGAAAATATGGAAATGTTTGGGGAAAGGATTTATGAATGATTTTGCTGGACTGCGCTGGCAGTATTCTTTGACAGCCATGTTATTTTGCAGTTTGTGTTAATCTGTTTGTTAAAGTGTATATAAGTACATGTATAGGACAATGCACATGAATGCTATATGCTCACTAGTGTTCCTAATAGATTTGGTCTTTGATGTTATTTAGTAACGTATGGATCTGTGCCAGTGTGAACACAAATGAAAATAAATTTGGTTTGTTAAGAAAATAAAAATGCAGCACAAAAATTCTTGTAAATGTCATAAGATTTATTATGAATAGTCATTATGGTTTTTTAATTAATCTAGCATATTTCAACATTACTGTTATTTCTTTTTAAACATGGTGGACAATTAAGATTTTAATGCAGCCCAAAATGTACAGGCGATATATAACTTAAACTTTCTCCATAGGGAAAATGCAGATTTTTATATATTTATATATAATATCAATGTAGAACGAGGTCTAATGGTCCCCACCACATCATACAGTATTAAACATGGTCCCAAAATATTAAGGGGGTGGACGGGGGGGAAGGGGGTTGATGTTAAACAAAAACTGCAATCTACATGCAAAACCAGGCAACAGCATAATCTTCAAATACAGACGTATATGTGAATGCGTGCATATACATCACATTTAGAATACACATACACAGACTTATTAAAAAAGGAAACAAAAACACTACTAAATTTTACAAATGTCAGGCAAATTTTTTAAATGCTTTTTCTCCCCTTTAATTTGAATTCTTTGTTGCTTAACTTTTTTTGTTGCTTTTTACTGTGCACATCTCTGTATCTTTGTTTCATCAAATATAGGGAAATGGATTCACAGCAGAAGTGGACGTTAGGGCACGACGTCGTCCTGGGCATGTAAACCGGAAGCCTCGGACAGACCCGTTATTTGTCGGAGTGGTTGGAACTTAAGAGCAGGGCATCACAGTGTTCTGTCTGAAATCGATAGTACGTAGCAACGAGACACAGTACGTCACAGCATCGTACCACCTTTAGGAGAGCAGCGTTCCCCCGTGAAACAATCACTGCAAGAGTTAGTTAACTGTGGGAGTTAAACTAGGATATGACCATGAAGCAGCGGAAGGAAGTGTGTGGGTAAAACATGAGGCTAATACAGGTAGAGAGGAACTACTTTTAAGTGGGGAAAAATTAAAGGATTACCATATAGCCAAAGTCCAAACAGAAAATAATTTCCGCAAGTTATATAAATGAATGAACACACACCAAAGATTCCCGCCCCCACTGCCAAGAAATCATTTTGCAAAGAATACAGGGGCAAGCTCTCACACACTATACTGACATTCACACAAATGGTACAACTAGTTGAACTATATCAGATCGATTCCCTGTGCGAGTAAGTCATGTCCATTAGAAGACTTTTCTTGATACATAAAAAAAAATAATAATAATAATCCAGTGCTATATTGCATCTGTATTTTTGTGGAGCAAAATGAAAGAAATTAATAATTTAATTAAATCAACAGGATATAATAGGCAAGAAATTCTTATTCATAGCACTGGATTTTGTACATATAAATGCCAAATGTATAATTTGCTGAATATGTTCTGAACGTGTCCATGTTTTCCTGGTTGCCGAGTGTTTCATTCTGATAGACCACATCTAGTTGGTAATGATCACTGTCAGTAGATAACATTGATAAAAGGACATGACAGCGAGTCATGGATTCTTTAAAAAAATCATCTCTAACCATATTTAGGCAGCAGAGGGCGCCGTTGGACTTTGACCAGGGGCTAGGCACTTGTATGTTTATCATGTACACGTCTGCTCAGTTTGAGGTCTGGTTATTACTAAGATTTTCTGAGACAACAACATGACAAATACAACACACCAGAATTTCCACTGTGCTGTGAATCTGGTCTTTTTTTTATATTCATTTCACTTTGTTTTTACTTTTTTTTGTTATTTCTTCTTTTTTGGTGACTGGATGAAAAAAGTGCCTGAGTAGTTTCAGTACATTACTTAATCTGAAGAGCGGGTATAAGGACAGAGGGGCAGAAACAAATGCTTCATTTCATCAGCACTCCATTCATCTTGTTTAAAAAAATGGGTTCATGATTTTAGGCTTGCAAGTGCATTACACATTAGTCAGTCAGTCTGTGTGGCGAAAGACACACAAGTCCCCTTCTGTAGCTCCACACTTACGTCAGTCAGACTCCCGTGATTAGCTTTGGCAGGAGGCACTCTCACAATGATAAACCTCTTACATTTGGTCGTCACGCACAAAAACACGAAGGTTCTGTGCTGCGTTGACTGATCCACGGTTTTAGCTGGAGAACCATCGAGATGTTTCTCGTGGTGCTCGTGCACAGGAGACCCCACCATCTACAGCCTTGCCAAGCGTCCTCTCTCACAGTCCAACGTTCCATATTTCTCTCTCATGCTAGCTTAAGCGTGCTCACAGGAAAGGGTGGTACGGTCACCATAGTCACTGGGTTAAGCACAGTCTGCCCCACCAGTCCAGCGTGATGGTGGGCCACTACGGCTGTGGGTTTTCCCACCACTGCCCCCTGCTGGTTGGGCCCTGCCGTGCCATTGACCTGGCCGTGGGCTTGTGGGTGGTGGGCAAGTGTATGTGTAATGTGGCCCACCACAGCTGGCTGGGAGACGGCCACCGATTGCGGGTAGAGAGCAGCAGGCAGGTGGGCGACCGGGTGCACAGTGATGTGTCCGATAGGCTGGCCGCCACTAGAGGGCGCTATATGGGCCAGGTGCTTGGAGCCGGCCGGCAGCACATGGTTTACGGCCTGGATGACTGAGGCGTGCGACACGGAAGCGTGTGCGATGACCGTGGGCTGCGTAGGCGAGACGATGTGGGCCGGCGGGGGCGGTGCTGGGGCGATGGCCTGGGGGGTCACCACCGGCGCCTGTGGCTGGGGGGCGGAGGGTGGGGTGGAGGCCTTGTGCTGGATGGAGATGTGTGAGGGGAGGGCGGAGACCGGAGGGACGGGAGCGCGGGGCTCGGACGGGGCCGGCTGGGGCCTGCCGACCGACGGGTGAGTGGAGTGTGGGAGGTTGTCCTCCACGTCCTGGTCGAAGTTGTCTTCACCTTCTGTAGAAAGGAGAAAGAGCTTACTGGAAGAAGACATTTTATGAGAAGAATGAACCAGAACCACGACTAATACAGCACAGTGTTAACGTTTTGGTATTAACTCCAAGATAAGCACTTGCTTTATCTGAATTTGTGAGTGGGTGTAATTTTTTTTCCACAACCCACGATTAACGTGCAACTTTACCACAATAAGTCATTAAACCGATATATCGTCCCAGCCCTAGCCTGCCAGTACGACCGGTACCTGACGCCGTAGAGGTGGAGGCCTGGTCGTCCTCGGGCTGGGCCGTCTGCCGTAGGATGCGGTCCACCTCCAGGACGTCCATGCCCTGGCTCAGCTCGTTCTTCAGCTCGGCCAGCCTCTGCTGGGTGGCGATCTTCTCACGCGCCAGCCGCTCCATCTCGTGCTCGTACTCCTTCTCCTTTCGCTTCAGCGTCTGCGGGACGGAGACGGGACACGTTTTCATCGTCGCCACGAGTGCTCCAACACAGATGGGAAGCATCCTGCCAGCACATTTCAAACTATCTTTCTTGCACCAAGTTTGTCCACATCTACAGGAGTATATACAATAATTCTATGTTCTGCGAAGGCGTGGATATTTTTATACTTATAAGCTTGACAGTGATGTGTTCTGTTTTTATACCCCAACCATACCCCCAATAGTCTCACAGCTGTCTTTCCACTGTTCTTTGATGCAAAAAAATCCTCATAAAAGCTCCTCCTTTTCCCATCAGTTGTAGCACGGTAGGCAGGGCCTAGAGAGAATAATTCACGGCCTCCTCTCTCAGCCAATAGGCTTGTCCAAAAGAAACCCGTCTGACCACTTCTGCAACTTAGTTCCACATGACTCTCTCAGCCAGCAGACCTTCCAACCGCTCGCACTGGTGGGTGTGTCTTCTCTGAGCAGCTCATCATAACCTCTTGGTTAATCTTCTAGCGTAGCACTAAACGATCGACACTGTGTACTCTCAGTAAGCCGAGAGAGAGGAGGACCAAAAACACAGTCACAGTTAAAAGGTCTGCTGACCTACTTTGCTGTTGGTCAGCTGACAGTGGAACATTAAAACATGATAGTGTTACTATGGCACATGGGCTATTGATTTTTGCTGTCTACGAAAGGCTTTCTCCAGGAGGCAACAAAGACCCAAAACAAATGATAGCCACCCGTTTCACCCATGATCACATAAGGACAAAAAAACGTTCGCGAAAATGGAGCTGGAGTGATGACCACTGGTCATATTTAGAACAGCAGAAGGAACGGTAAGCGAACAAACCGACCATAAAACCCTTCAAGCATGTTTGGAAAAACAACAACAAAGTAAGAAACATGCTTTCAGGAAAACGCAGTCCTGAGAAAAGCTGGTTAACCTCACCCCCCCCCCCCCCCCCCCCCGATCTGCTAGAGCCGGGGGCACGTGATGGCCCAAACACACGTCCATCAGCCTGCCTCTTCCTCCGGCCTGCTGCTGCTGACACTAGTGACGACAGGAGCGCTCGGGCACCACATAACTCCTCCAGATCTAAAGGAAAAGGGGGACACAGTGGCTATGTCTGCGAGCGTGTCCTAGAATGGGCAGGAGGGACGACGGTGGACCAGACAGCGAGAGGCAGAGGTGTCAACCTGTGCTGAAAACAGTCCAGAGGGGAAATCCACGTCCATGCATGGTGTCCAGAGAGTACCGTTTGCATTCGTGTGCGATTATATAATACTGATCTTCTTAAGGGGAACCCAAATGTTGCCGGATACTGCTGTCGAGAGCTTAGTGTGCATGTGGCCTCGTGGTGCCTGATCCAGGATCAGTGAGACACAGCCGTCTAGCTGGTGGGTGTACCTCAAAGTCCCTTCACATAGCAACTAAACATGAGAGAAAAACACGAACATGCACAACCAATCACGCATTAAACTATTAAAAATGTGGAAGAGATACAATCAACTAAATTTGGTAGGAGACAGGACAAACACAAAGCCTAAATTATTTACCCAATGGAATCACAGCAGACATGATCATGTTATGCAATTATGCATATGCTATATGACAACAATATGCTTTTCAGTGCAGTAAATTTCATGACATCCAGAATTATATCAGTTTAAAATGATACAGAATAAAGTAAAGTGAATTTTGTACTATATGTTTTCATCAAAGCTGCAAACTGGCCCTAACAGGTGAGACGGATGTGGTAGACATCAAAGCACTGGACTTCAATAAGCAAGACTGGACTCCAGGACTGAGAACCAGGCTGATTCTCGGACAAATCACATCTTAGTAGTTTTAGCAGCTTTCTGGGTTTTTGCTTTTTGGAATAGTGACAAATGAAACGGTCTCAGATCTAGGGTGTCGGAATCCAGCAAATCCTGGTTTCTGTCCTGGAGCCCTATGGCCTTGCTGGTCTGGATCTTACACGCCTCAAAACCAGCATATATACACACAAGCCCAGTAATGCATGTAACAACAAGACACACAAGACGGTCACCTACAAAAACCACTTCCTGGTTTGACTCATCAAAACAATCATCCAGCTGGACTCTCCCCATTGGCTGATTTGGTTTAAAACCAGGTGGGAGTGACTAGTTCTACAGTAATTTTTTCATCATGTCACATGGCGTGTTTCTTGCCCCACTGACCAAAAATGGGCGTTCACTTTGGTCAGCAGTGTCACAGGGTTTCATGAGCAAGAGCTTGGGGAAGAGAGAATTCTTTAACGCTGCACGTTTGTGGCAAAGTCTCGCAATGCAGAGATACATCACTAAAAAGACTAGCAGCTCTTGGCTAGTTCACTCAGCTTCATGTTGAGCTGAAGCAAAAATGTAACCACTCTCACCATCTACTTTATTAGGACATTTTTTTTGAAGCACATTAATTAAACAGCACAGTATATCAATCATCTCAGTTCTCCTCAGCGGTCGGAGTCTGGCCATGGGCCAGGAGCTGACCTGACAGTAATCGGGGGTGGACTGTTGTTACCGTAGTACTGACAGTGACATGGTAGTGGGTGTTGCGCATAATGAACAGCAGGGCTGCTGGAGATTTCACACGTCACTGCTGGGTGGTTTGCCGCCCAAAAATATCCCATGGTGGTCTTGATGAGTTGGGGGATGGCGACAGAGATGAACAGGAAAGAGGATGGGTGACCAATTGTGCAAACTGTAACTGAACACCTGAACACACATAACGGTGGTACCTAAACCGGTAGGTCTAGTAATTGGGTGGCCAGTGAATTATGATGTGATGGATTCCATGTAACACATCCTGGTGTCACAGTCAAACATCAGCTCCTATATTATATTATTTATTCTGAATTCAAATGAATTTCTCCAAGGCTAGTCAGAGTATAATTTATCCCTGAGATCCTGGCTAGCTCCTGGCTGTGCTGCCATACAGTAATAGGTTTGGTCTGTTTAACACCGCCAACATAACAATCCGTGTATTATTTATGAAGAAGAATATGTAGAACATGCCATTTCAAGAATGACTCAACACCGTAACGTAACGGAGTGACGCTTTAGTCACAGACAGTTCTACCGGTCCCGGTATAGCATGCGAGACCGAGCGGTGTGGACGCAGAGACAGGGAGGGACAGCGGCGGTGTGGACGCAGAGACAGGGAGGGACAAACGAGGCGTGAACTCAGAGACGTGCCGTCGTCCAGGGCCCCACCGCTCCGCCCGCGCAAAACGCCCAACAGACGGTCCCCTCCGAGTCCCCGCGGGATATCACCACGGCAACAGCTGGAACCCACCACAGTCTCCCTGGCAACGAAACAGAAAGGGAGCAGCGTGGCGAGGGGGTGGGGGGGGCGGCGGTTTTGGTCAGGGGCGGAAACGAACGTGATCCGGACCAATAAGACTGCGAGACCACCGGCGTGTTCCGCTCCGACGCCTCTCACACACGTACTCCTCCCCCTCTCCTTCACTTTCTTATAACACGCCCCCGCCCCCGTGCTTTCTCCATAATTACAAATCACACTACACTCTCGCTTTCAGTTTAGCGATGAATGATTTGTCCTTGGTGACAACAAAATCAGAGCTCTGTGCCATTAACAGCGCTGTGAGTGGATGTAGCCGTGGTCTCGACGGTGCTGGAACAAACACCCGAGCAGTCCGCCTGTGAGGGGCTCTCACTTTACAAAGCATTATGGGTACAGTGAACACGGAGACAAAGCTCGAGCATAAGACGGCCAGTTATCAAACGGTAATGCCATCAATTATTTCTGGGCGAGTCAACTGACCCAGGGCGTGGGCAGGTGGCCCGACCGCAGCGAAGGGCGGCGTGGACGTATTACATCAGCGGCCGCTCGCTCTGCTCTCGTGAAAACACGGCGTGCAGAAGCGGAGGGACTCCCTGCTGCTCCCTGCCCACCAGTCATATCCTGCGCCGTCGCCTTAGCAACACCAATCTGCAGGGGAGGGGGCTGGGGGAAGTTTGGGGGGGGGTAGACAGGTTCAGGTCCACAAGTCACAGGGTGATTTCTTTGTGGTGTGGGAGCTCAAACGGTGAACCACGCTTGCTCTGCTCTTCCGGCTCCGTCCTGCCTGGGCTCCCTCTGCCTAACGAGCCTGCAGCTCTGAGCCAGCGAGCATGTGCGCCGTGTCTGGCTGCCAGCCAGAGGGAGGCGGCCAGGGGGGAGGGGGGGGGGGCAGGGGGAGGGGGGAGGGGCTTGTTTGAAGAAGCAGCTGACGTCGACAGGCTCGCGCTCGCCATGTGCTCATGTCTCACGTGGCCTGAGGAGCACGAGGGGGAGGGGGGGAGGGGCGGGAGGGGCGGGAGAGGCAGTAGAATCTCCAGCTTGGTGCCAGCAGAGGAGAATTCCATGTAATTGTGTTGGTGCGTGGCCTAAATTCTCCAGACCACGAACATGCAAACATGTTTTTTTGGCTCTTGTAAACATCAAAAGAGACGCATTTTAAAAATACTTAGAATTATGTCTGATTCTTTGTGATCTGTTGATTTAATAATAATAATAATAATAATTATAATTATTATTATTATTATAAGAATAACATTAATAATAACTACAATAATAATATAATGATAATAAATCTAATAAATTGGAATATTACCTCTTCAATTCACATCACACTAACCATGAGCTGAAGAAGTCTCATCCAAGAAGGTGCAGAGAATAATCACACTAATCGACCCAAAATAACTTCTCCTCCAGCTCAAACAAACACGGTTATTTATTACCCAAGCAGCATGCAGCACGCAGACATACTGGCATTAACATGAAGCCCAACACAAAGAGGCAGACAGGTGTGAGGAGGAAAAAGTGATGACGTGACATAACAGATAATGACTAGAGAAGGTCTCCCTGTGAGAGCGGCGGTGGACGGCATGTGGCCATGACACTGTGCTGCCTACCGCACCGCCGCTGTGCAGGAGTGTGTGGGAGTGTGTGAGAGAGAGGGAGGGAGAGAGAGGGAGGGAGGGAGAGAGAGAGGGAGGGAGGGAGGGAGGGAGACGAATCTGGCTTTAAAATCACAATCCTGTGGCTGGTTCCAAAACGAAAGGGAAAGAGCCTGTATGAGCAAAATCAGTCCTGGAGTTCATCTTGCAGCTTTGCACCTTCGATCAGTCCAATATCACTTCTCCCCCTTTGTCCTTTCTGTTTTGATCGAGTCTTCTAGCAGAGCTGGGGCACTTTTTTAACCAGCAATCTGACCCTCAATCACCTCCCTCACCTGCTGCTTTAAACATTAACCTTTACAACAGCAACCTCCTCAGTCCAATCCCCTCCACACCAACGATGATTCAAGATCAGAGTTTCACGAGCACTTGACCCGAAGGCATTACGTTACCAGAAACTCACGCAAATCTGTTACCATACACACATTTCAGGTCAACACAGAAACCAGAGCGAGGCTTAACAATAACGGCTCCAAAAACCTCCTGTTTGTCCCCACTGCTCTTCAACCTTTCTTTCCTTTTTTTCCTTTCAACTTTCTCTCTCTCTCTCTCTCTCTCTCTCTCTCTCTCTCTCTCTTTAAAACTGAATCGCAGCCAATTTCCAGGAAGTAGGTCTTTCCTTTAACTGGTCACATGACGGAGCGGTGAAACTGGGGGGGCAAACGTTCGCCGTCCTGCACCTCGGAGCACCGTCCTCACCTGGATGTAGCGCAGGGCACTTCTGAGTACACTCAGATTGGAGGTCTTCTTCTCGTCCACGTTTGGGACGTTCCTCTTCAGGGTCTCGAAGCACTCCTTCAGATGTGCTCGCCTGTGGAGGTCACACAGAGAGCGCGTCACGAGTTACAACTCCACTACAACTCCTACCACACCGGTGCAAGAAGCGACTTGTGCGACAGTATTTCTAGAATTTGCTCATTTATGAATACCCTCCGCCCACACCGCCATTACGTTAACTCCAAGAAAGGTTTACATGGAACAGTGTAGGTTATTTAATGAGTGTCTAGACAGAACACAGATCAAGTGCTTTGAACAGTGAAAGCTTTAAAGGATGTTCCATATAGTTATTAAATAATTCAAGACATGATATTTTTTTCTACTGGTAAGCTAGCCTGGTAAACAATGAATCTCTGGTTAAACAACTAGGGATCTATTAATATACATGTACACATATACACAATCACCTGTCCTGAAGGCACTAAGTGGAATAAGGTTTGTTTAGGTATATTATTATTCATTTAAACTTGTGACGGTTGCACATGAGTTAATGTTAATGTACCTTGTCGCCTTACAGCTTTTGAAATATGCTCCTAGCCCCATTCTAATAAAACTATCCTAATCAATTATAAATAACCTTTACATAATTTCATTGTGAAGTTCCTTCAAACCATTTGTAATATATGTTTAAAGGCCAGAGTGGTGTATAATTATATAGGAGCAATAGGGTTTTTTTTTTTACTCATGAGTATGAGTTGCAGAGTTACGTTAAGTAAATATGAAAAGGTTAAAAAACCTTACCTGTTCTTTTCTAGCTTATTGTGCACCTCTCTGGTTCCAGCTCTGTAAGTACAGGGTTGATGCATTTAGGTTCCAACTAGAGCTGCATGTAACTAGTCTGCACACTGTTTGCCCTCTTAATCTCTTAAAGACCCTTTCATGGAGCTTTAAAGTGCACACAACATCCATTAGTTCAGCTATTAACTTCATTCTTTAATGTGCATCCCACACATTTAGCAAAAAAAGTTGCGAAAACTATGAAAAAAAAAGCAATGAAACCTACATGACATATTCAGGCATGTTAAGAAGCAGTGTTCTCACCCGCCAGGTCGCCTCTTCCCCTCCATGCCACGGGCGTCCTCTAGGGCGGCGCCGTTGGGCCTGACCGGTGGTGGGCCCTGGCCCTGTGGTGAAGTCACGGTTGGCTGAGGCAGCAGGGCGTGTTTGGGTGTTGGGTGCTGTGCGGTGATGACAGGGGCCGGATAGGGCTGTAGCAGGGCCTGCGTTTGTTTGGGGCTGTTCCCGGACACAGGCAGGGGAGGGCCGGCCTCCGTCTTTATGTGGGTTAGCAGGGGGCGCTGTGGCTGGTGCGGCTGCTGGGGTGGGGGATGAGCCTCCTTCGCTGCGGGGCTGAGCAGGGGGGCGGTTGGGGGGGAGAGAGCCGTGGTCAAGGGGGTCACCACGGGCATGGGGGAGGCGTTGTGGAGGACCTGCCCTGCAGGGTTAGTGGGGATCATGGGAATCGGGATGACGGCGATGGGGACCGCCTGAGGGAGGGGAGGGGGCGGCGCCGGGGGGTGGGGCTGCTGACGGAGGGGCTCCGCCCGTGTCTCGTCGGCCCAGGTCACATGGTTGACGTGCACGGGCTGGATGTGCGGGACGGTGACCTCGGGTCGCTTCGGCTCGGAGCCGCGGGAGCGGAGGGCTTTCTCTCGCCTCTCCTCCTCGTCTGTAACGAGAGAAAAGGCAACAATCACAGTTATGGCACGTTTGACCAGAGCCCGGCGTTTCTGTTTGAACTCCCTTCTGTCACTTAAGCAGAGGAACACGGTTGTTCTACCATAAGTAGACATCAAAATATCAAACTTTTACATGCTACTATAGAGAGATGCATAAAGACTTTGCTTGAACTTGACTCAGGAAGGAATCCCAGCTACTGAGACAAAGCAGCACACTGCAAACTGAACCATGCCGCCTGATTTGGGACAATGATTTCTGAGATAAAATTACCTTTTGGGCTTTTGCCACAACACAAAATTCTGAAAAGTGACTCCGTTGCTGCCAGAAGACAGAACTGTACCCATCGTCATAAAACAGGTACAGCAGGACAAATCGGTTGGCACCCAGCCACAGCGAGGGCTTTCATGCTTAGCGAAGGAGGAGTCGGTCTGCGCGGCTGTCTCTTTAAGAGAGAAGCCCTGGTACGGGTCTGGCCTGCTCCCCAACACCGGAGCGCTAACGTCATTCGGCAGCCCGCAGGAGGAGCAGAGGGAATCTGAGGACAGGACAGGCCGCCTCGCCTGCAGTCCAGACAGACTCCCATTGGCTCCCATTGGCTGACGAACCGTGACTGACAGACAGGGCTGCACGGTAGTCTGGGTGCCTCAAGCCTCCAAGGTTGCTGCTTTTGTTCAGTGGGATGAAAAAAATATATTTTTAAGGCAGGAGGGGGTGAAGACTGCAGCTGTTGTCTTTCAGCTGATGTCATTAGCGCTAGGAGACCAGAGACGCCGTGGTCCCCGCACCCCCCCCCCCAAGTGCCGCAGGGAGCCCGTAACGCAGATACAACCGGCGTAGCCGGGCGGCGGTTGCCATGGACGCACGGAGACCAACAGACCCACACATGGGAATCCTTGCCCGTCGGTGAGGCCAGGAACCGAGCGACCGCAACGAGGCAGCGTGCTCACAAAACTCCTCCCCCTCCTGGGGATCCAGCCGCTCGTCAGGAACAAGCCACGAGGCGTGGCGAGGAGAGTTGTAACCAGGCAACGCAAACAGACTCGCGCACCTGTAACGGGGACTGGGCGTAACAGGGGTGACGCGAGCAGACTGTTCACAAATAAAATAAACAAACACGTCTCCTCATACGTCCACGTTTAGAGGCGGTCATGATCGTGAGTGGGACCGAGCTCACGCCTGTGCACACAGCCGTGGCACCGTGCCAAAGAGGGCACGGCGCGGAGCTACAAGGCGGATACCGAGCCTTGGGGAGGAGCTGCTAACAGACGAACGGCGCGGTGATCACAGAGCACCCGAGAGTGGAGGCCGGATCTCCCAGCCCTGCCACGCCGGTGCCTGCTCTCCTGACATAGATTGTACAGGCTGTTGTGAGTCAGGGAAAAATGTGCCAACAGGACACAGGCATTTGACTTCCCTCCCTCCCTCCCTCCCTCTACAGCACATGCAATCACTCACACATGCGGTCTGGAGAGCAAACAAAGCGAGGCACCCACGCGAGGTCACGCAGGCCCGGGTGCACGCACCCCAGGTGACGCCATGCCCCAGACTACTGGTACCGCCTCTCCATGGCATGTTCAAGAGCAACAGTGGGGCGGCACACAGTGCTGCATAGGGAACACGGGTGGAGATCCTGCCTGTTGTACTGTCTGTGTGCTTTTGATCGAGGGCTATTAAAATACAGAAGCATTGGATACGTGACCTAATAAATGTTCGGGCTGAGTCAGATTTTACTGTATTGTGAATTGGAATTCACCAAGTATTGTGCATAAGATGTCCCCTAACAAATTGCTGCACTGGAACAAAATATATTTGACACATCTAGGGTCAGAAACAAACAGCTAAATTCCATAAGGCTTTTTAGTGAAGAAACTGATCGGCAAAGGACCTGATCAGGGTGCAACCATTGAAATTAAGTGTGCTCCCACCTTAGGACAATTCCTTAAAAAACAGGTTACTTAGTAAAAATATTACAACTGCATTGGGAGTAGGATCTTGTCTACTTGATATATATATATATATATATATATATATATATATATATATATATATATATATATATATATATATATATATATATATATATTAATACCATTTGCATTTTAGCCATGTGCAAAAGGTTTATGTTTGATGATGTCACCACACAACACAGTCAGTAGGACAGGCCAGTACATAACCACCAGAGTCCTGCCGTCTCTGGAGCACACAGTCTTAACTTCATTAACTCCCAATCAAATGTTTTGCAAGGGAACAAAGTAGAAATGGTGCTCAAGTCTCACACAAAGTTGTATTTGGAGTGCCCTTTATTTAAACACTCGTACACTCTTCCTGCTAGAGGTACACAAGGGGCAGTTTTCTTTACACATTTTTTAGTAGAGTCGTTGTTTGGTTAGTTTTGAGGGGACACGGTCCTTTGCTACACCCTATTTTAGCGCGATGTTGATGTCTGTTTACGCCAGATAGTTGCTGTAAGGTCTGATATGAGTCTGAAATCGGAGGTACTTAAGGAGAGGGACAGTGATGAGATATTTCAATGTTATTTCCATTTGAAGGAAAAAGGAAATTTGTCCCAAACAGCCAAGAAAAGCCCTACTTTGACTCGCGCGGGGGGGGGGGGGGGGAGTGAATTATATAACTTCTTCATTGAAACGTGGAGGAGGGAGGGGGTGCTGCCCTACTTTCTCCCCCGTTGTGACCTGCGCTAGGCGGTGGGCCGTCGTGGTGGGGTGGGGGTGGGGCGGGGGTGTCTGGCACGCACGTGCTAGCAGGAGGCGGTCCTACAGCACGCGGTATTTGCTAGGGGCGTGGCCTCACTGACACGTCATCTCGAGAATGAAACAAAAAACCTACTCCCCAGATCGCGTCGATAAAAACTGTCGGACTTGAAATACCGTAAGCCAGCGTTAAAAAAATATAAGCCACGTCCTCGATGATCGGACGAAAACGCATAAACACGAACTGATCAAGTGCGAAAGAAAAAAGCTAGACGGCCTTGAAAGTCAAGAGAGATCAAGTCGGCAATGTCATTATGTAAAAAAGCCCCAGGTCCGTTGCCACCGCCCAACGCACGACGTTCACTTACTATTTAGATCATTACAATACAAACGTGATCAAATTTGGCCAACGATCAACAGGAATGTTTTCGATTCCACCAGAAGTGAGCGCTTAGATCAAAACAATTACAAATAACTTTCCAAATAACGATGTTAGAATAGCCCAGCTTATTATTATCGACCGAAAAAAGCCAAGAGTCCGCGCCATACAAGACAATCTGCCAGGGGAAGAATGTAACCACCCACCGTAGCGCCACTGGGCGCGCATAGTAGCGGACTAAATATAGACTGGATCTAACCCGGAAACCCAGTAAGCGAAATATACCCTAATCGCACTGCCTTCCAGCCGGCAGATCGCGGACCACAATGGAAATCACACTTCAAGACAAAGACTGGACGTCCACGGTGACACCATCCGCATGTCATTTAACATGCACTTCCTCAAGAAGGTGCACCGGTCTGTCGGCACCGGGATCACTCCGGCCAGAACAGATCCGCTTGTAATTCACGAGTACCTCGTTATTCTCCACAAAATCACCAATTTCCCCGGCAAACACCCCCTCCCGCCTTACCACGTGTAATCTGTTGTTGCTGGGCCTGCCACTCCAGGTACCGAGCCGCCTCCAACAGCGTATCGATACTCATGTCGCACACCGATACCAATGCGGTCTCTTTAAAAACGCGAGCGGGGCCCCTGTCGCCGGTGCACGACGTTGCTCGATCGGAGTATAACGCAAAGGGGTCCAAAGAGAGTCATAAAATATCCAAAAGCTCTTCTGAAAACCTTCAGATATTCATTAGTTGACTTGCAACAAGATGGCGATGCGAGTAAGAGAAAACACAACAAGTCGAAGGCATACCGTTCAGGATCCGCCCTCGCCGCCGCCACTCCTCCCCAATACTACCAGCTAGCGAAAAGTAGGGCGCACCGCCCGAAACACGGATCGGGAGTTAACTATGGATACAAACATAAACCGCAACGTTTTAATTCTCTTTTAAAAATGAAAAAATCACGATGCACGCGTGATATCCACTCCAAGCGTGTTTATCCCGATTAAACATGTATGGTAACGCGAGTTATACGTGCGATCTCCACCCGATCCAGTTTCCGTGTTTTCCAGACCGCCGTTCCCTGCAGTATATTTGCATATGATTAAAACATGTCGACGCGAGGGAGCCAATAGGCGTGGAGAACAACACGGCATGGTGTCTGTCCACATGGGCGCCCGCTAGGCCCGAGCGCGGCTCATTTGCATGTCGAGCGCGTGAGTCTGCCTGGCTGTCTTGAAACCTGACAATTATTCTCCCCAAGTTTTCTGGTAGCCACGCCCAGGTCTAGATCAGATTTTCAGGACTATCAAAAGTTACCGTATGTCAAAACGTCAAGAGCAATGTATTCGCCGCGTCAAAAATTATGTTTTAAACGGTCGATATTGTATTTTATGTTTTAAACAACTTGAGGTATAAATCTCTGACAAATGCGAATCTAGGACACGTTCCTTTTCCTGGTCACAATCGCGTATGCAATCAAATGGCAAACATTTTTTTCAGTTTCACAGTGCTCTCTCTCTCTTTCTTTCTTTTTCTCTCTCTCTCTTTAAATGCTATTGTTTTTGTGTGGTTGTAGATTGTAAAATTGTATTAGGTTATTAAAGTTTATTTGTATTTATGTATGTATCTCTCTGTCTCTCACAGACTCCCACAACACACCCACACATACATGGGGGTTAAGTGTGTTGTGTGTGTTTGTAGCCTATTGATATTTGATATAAGTTGATATTTCTGTATTTAGACTTTATATTATTCATTATGTGTGGTTGTAATTATGTCTACTGACTTATGTCATCTCTGTTTTCACCTAATTAGAGAGCAAAGTTTACAGAATATCTGCAGCTTGAACAATGTTGCTTAACAACTCCAGGAAGAGCGCAGTGTTGCCGATTCACACAAACCTGAATTGTTAACATTTTTTAATACTGACATACACCATAATATGACTCCCTAAGACAAAAGAATAACTGGTTTGATGTCATAAAAGACAGTGAATAGTTGTTAAATTTGAGTGTACGACAATGTTAATTCTGGTGGAGTAAAAAGAAATTAATTTGTACTTTGAGAGTTTAAGATGCTGTAGTAACACGTACAGATCATTCAGACCATCTGTATGAATGAGTGCTGGCATGGTAACAGGCTGTGATAGGTTTACAAAAAGGAAAACCCTGGACGACTAGGAAACAGTCAGAGAATCTTATCCAATCAGCAGTTGGCTTGGAAGTGCGTAAGCCCTGATGTCGTTCTAGAGCACACACACACATAACCCATACAGATAGGCATACACAGAGCAATGATACACATTTAACATTCTCACATAAGTATACAGAATTCAAATACACGCATATGCGTCTCAGCCTGAAATACTCAGACCCATACTGCACGAGTTTCTTGATTGTGTTGTGTGTATTTTGCTTGGTCGTGATTTGATTCTTTTTCCATCATCATCTGTCTGATAGACAGACTCACTTTACCTGCTTCAGGTTCAAGGGAAGAATTCTGAGGAATGCCATCGTCACTGTTCCTCTTGAAAGCACTTTTGATAAAAACAGGTTCTTGGAATTTGATGACATGTACTAAATATCTTAATATAGTACACTGATAAATTATGTAATATGATATAATTTTCTCGTGGAGTTCGTGTGCTGCTTTTCTCTAGTGTGAGTCCATTTTGAGCCCAATTGCGCCCTCGTGTGGTGATTTTTAAAACGTGCACAAACCTACTTCTTCATGCATACCTTCACAAGGGCAAAAGGGTTAATGTAGAGAAAACGTATTACTAAATAAAAATAATATTACTAGTCATTCATAATACATTCTATATATTGCCAAACTCCGAGCATAAACACGGCCTTGATTATGATCGTTCTGGAGGGGAAGCAGACCTTACAATGTATATCAGCATGAATTAAAATCCATTGAGTTAAGGTATTGTGCGCACACACACACACACACACACACACACACACACATACAGCAGAATTGATTCAAAAAAAGTAAATTTCTTTCTCAACAAACTGAAAATTTGCCAAATGCTAAAATATGTGAACTCTTTTAGTTAGTAGCTTCTCCTTTTGCAGCCATTACTTTAACCAAACATCTTCTGTAACCACAAACGAGTGTGTCAAATCTGCTTTTTAGAATTTTTTCCCATCTTCCTTGCAGAACTCTGGCAGTTTAGAGACGTTGGAGGGACATCTGGCATGTATCACCCACTTCAGATCGTGCCACAGCATTTCTATGAGGTTGAGGTCCAGACTTTGACTGGGCTAATCCAGAGTGCAAATCTTTTTTTCTCTAAAGCCGCTCCTTTGTAGTTTTGCTGGAATGCTTTGGGTCAATGCCTTGTTGCATAATACATTTCCATCCCAGCTTCGTGACTGATGGCAGGGGATTCATCAAGAATTCGTTGGTAGTCCTGGTTGATGGCTCCCTGGATAATATGGAGTTGTCCAGGTCCAGAGGCAGAAAAGCAGGTCCAGACCTTTACACCACCATGGTTCACTGTTAGGAGGAGGTTATTCAAATTATATACAGTATTGACTTCTCCCCAACTTGGCACCTGTGATTGTAGCCAAATTGTAGCCAATTAAATTTTGAACTCATCTGTTCATAGATTGGACTTCCAGAAAGCCTCTGGTTTGTCCGAGTGCTATCTGGCAAATTTTAAATGGGCAACTTTGTTCTTTCTTGAGAGCAGAGACTTCCGGAACTCTCCCATGAATGTCATGTCAAATATTTTTTTGCCTGATTGTAGATGCATGTACATTTATCCCTGATGCTGCTAGAGAGGTCTGCAGCTCTCTGGAGGTGACGTCTGTGTTGGCCTTTACCTGAATTATTATTTTTATGGTGCTTCTTGGTGCAAGTTTTGATGGCCATCCACTTCTGCACAGAGTTGTGGTGATTCTGAATACCCTCCATGTGTCAATGATTTGTCTTACAGTGGTCTCACCACCTTCTTCTTGATGTCCTCAACTGTCTCCTTTCCTCTCAGCGTTCTTGATCTGTGTGCTTTACACCTTGGCACAACAGTGGTTTCGATGGTTTTCTCTCCCTTTTAATCGGTGTGGCTCAAATTGTTTTCCAAGGACATCTTATTTTATTGGTCTGCTTAACTGATTTCTTGAGCACTCACATGTATATATATATATATATATATATATATATATATATATATATATATATATATATATATATATATATATATATATATATTCAACTGTATAAAAAATATAAAAAATAGTGCTTTAATATGCTTAATTATGAAATTATTAAGCAGTCAATCTGCAATTAAGTCCTAATCCAACCTGAAAACCTGAAAATAATAAATGTTGTTGTTCTGATATCCACCGAGGTAGGTTTGTCTGCGTTGTAGCAGGACTGTTACCTTTTTCATAGCCTGTGGCGCTGATGTACGTGATGTAACGCCACTCCTTTCTGCATAAAGCCGCCACTAGAGGGCGCACGTCGGAGACCTTTCTCGGGTTATCCATGCTTCGTAAATATCTCGACGGCACCGCCCATTACAGTCAACCAATGATCAGATTCCAAAAATACACGCTTATATACGCCTAGACTAATCAAATTATGTCTGGATGCAGACTGATTATAATATGCGTTTGCCCAGTCAGTGCTATCAAGACCAACTGTGACATCCATCCATCATCCATCCATCCAACCATCCATTTTCATCTGCTCATCCGGGTCCGGGTTGCGGGGGCAGTAGCCTAAGTAAAGAGGCCCAGGTTTCCCTCTCCCAAGCCACCTCTTTTAGCTCTTCCGGGGGGATACCAAGACGTTCAGGACATATACAGATAGAGATGAGGTGTGGAGTACAGTCATCCGGGAGAGACTCGAGTAGAGCCGCTGCCCCTCCGTGTAGAGAGGAGCCAGTTGAGGTGGTTCGGGCATCTGGTCCGGATACCACCTGGGCGCCTCCCCGGTGAGGCACTCCGTGCATGTCCAACTGGGAGGAGACCCCGGGGAAGACCCAGGACAGCATTGTGACATCGTAATTATTAACAATCCATATTGAAAATATTCCACATTAGCATTGTGGAAGTGTGAAATCAACAATGCCAATGCTAGGGCAGATCTGGGATTAGTGTAGGGCCTGTAAGCAGTTTGATTACGTTTTAACTGTTTGCTGGGGCATTGCAAAAAATCAAGGTAATCTCCTGTAGTTGTTATCTATCATTTCAATAATAAATCCTATCTTCTCTTTATCAAAGTCAAGTCAGAAAACAATAACACACAATAACATTTGCTTCCAGGTCATATTTAGAGGATGTACTGCGTTTGCTGAGATCTCGGCATGTCCCTCACGTGCAAGTGCAGGGGTTACGGTATTTACTCCACACTGCATCAGTAGGAATTCTACTGCGCTCTCGGGCCCACAGGACCGAATGCAGCGTGAGAACAGCCTGCTCTTCCTCACACGATAGAAGCTGAATCGTTAAACTCACCTTGCTTTAATCTCTGACATAAAAATCATTTGACATGCAGGTTAGACCTCCAACACTCTTGTGTACGCTTTACTATAAAGTACTAGAATAATAGAGCTTGATTTCACTTTCATTCAACATGGAGACCCACATTCTACAGAGTTCAGTTGCTCAAACACATCGCACAAACTGATGCCTGACATCATAGTCTGTGAAACAAAGACGTGCACAGTGGAGTGTCTCTTAAGAGATGATATAGTCGTTTAAGTTCTTAAAAATTACAATAAAGTACATCTTAAACATGGCATCTCTGGTTTGCGAATTTCCAGCCTGTTGACCAAGTCCACACAGTATTAAATGGCCTTAACATGTATTAAAGGAGTATTAACATGAGTTATGCTATGTAGCTAATCCAACATCTTTAATATTTACATATACAAAGTTGAACTGCCATAGTCCTGAGTTGTCCAGATAAAGCCACCATTGCTTTTTAAATCCACCTGCACACAGGGCCCAGGCTGTTTGATGGACATGGACACACGACTTTATGTTTTTGCCTCTCAGATAAAGTCCTGGTTGTTGCTATATTCACTGGAACATGACGGTTAATGCTGTCACATTGTGCTGTGTTTTTCAACTCTTCTGCTACTGGGTTTCGCACAAACGTGGACATACAGACACACTCACTGTTGCCAGGATACAAACACAGAGAAACCGAAGCAGGTGTATAAATGCATATGATACTGCGGCCAGAGATGCATTATTGAGTAATGACCTCAATCTCAGTCTACTAATAGTGTGTGTGTGTGTGTGATTCAGACAGTGTGAAACGCTGCATCACTCTCAGTGTTAGCACCATAATGCCCTTTAGGTCCTTATCAGCAGCTCTGCTGGGGCTCCATCCAGCTGTATACGAACCCTCCTTTGTGTTTCTTTGACTTTATTGCCCTTTTCAGACAGAAATGATGCCTGCTCCACATGGTTCATAATGACCCCATCATTACCTCATCAGCTAGGTCATATAATTGATGCCCGTGGCTGGGAGTATAGGGGGGGCTGTCCCTGATGGCTGGACTACACTGGTCTCACTGGAAGTATACGGGGCTCCCTCTCACTAGCTCGGGTGACGTGTCTGCATCGTCACACTGTGAGATCGAGACTGTAACGTCCTTGAACATTATGAGTTTGCGTTGCTAGTGGCCAGTAGATGCAGGATGCATTTACAGATGCCGAACATCGGAGCACGGACAATTTCCAAGGGAGCTGTTGCTAGGGCAACGATCTACCCAAAGGATATTTGAGAGCCACCCATTCCATTGATTTAATTGTAGTGCATTTTGTGGCATGGTTCAAGGAAAAATAGAGAAATCAATGAACCAGTTGCTTTGGTTTTGATTGAACAAAATAGTAATAAAATCTTTTGTATCATACACTCCATGTTCGTTATGTATATGGTTATTACAGCACAGAGGGGAGCAGGTTGATCAGGTGACTGAGCCATCATTATGAAGCAGCTGTTGAACAGCACAACTCAGTCACCAGGACCACACGTTCAAATCAAATCCATGAATGAACCAGGTCTGTTACATTGAGGAATAGAGCATGACTGTAGTGTAGGCTTTATAAATCACTTCCCAGCATGAACTGATCAAATAAGGCACAGCACACACTGTGAGACAATACGACAATCTGAACAGCCTGGCTCACAAATCCCATTACACATGTAAACCCACAAAAACAACCCTTGAGAAACCATCGTCACGTCACCTTGCAACATTTAAATGAATCAAAGACAAAAAAGGGTTGCTTTATATTTACATTTTTATTACTCTTAATTATGTTGCAAACAATGACATCCAGATATATTGGTACACAATTGATATTTTGTGAGTGTGTACATGTGTGCGAGAACAGTAAGATCACAAAAAGCAGAATGAAATTCTTTACGTCGAGGGGCTTCAGTATATTAACAAGGCATAGAAAGCAAACTGGACTTGGAGCTTACTGGATGCACAACCCTACTGCACATACAGAGAAGCTCGAATATCCTTCCACATGTCAACTGATACTACACACACGGCTTTGGAATAGCGCGGCTAGGCCTACACAACTGCCATTAAAAAACAGTTACAACCACGTGCACCACTGACGTGACCCCTAAAACCTGCCTCTTCGTCCTATCTAGAGCTACACGAGATTCCCATCCGTAATCGTGCCAAACGTTCCACTGGTCGCCACCTCCTTCAGCTCTGCATCAACAGAGGAGGCGACTTTCCTCAAACGAGTTCATTTGGACACATGCATACATACCTGTTCGTCAACAGTTAACACAGAGCAGCCAATAGTTATTGCACTTGTAGATCTACCTTGGAGACATCTTCCCATTACTACAGGCAGCCACTCTACAGGTCAATCAGAGTGAATTCACCAACCTCCCTGATTCAAGAGAGCCTTACTAGATAGTTCATCCAGCACAATGACACGTAGCAGTACCATTGAATGTCACAAAGCTTACTTCAATGGCAGAACTTTCAGCAGAACCATGCACACGCACACACACACACGCACGCACACACCCAGCATGGCAGCGGACATACACACGCATGCACATATGCGCGCACGCACACACACACACAAACATGACACAGAAACACAAGCAGCATATTGAATGATTACACAAACAAAAAACACATGGTTTTCAGTCAGGTGGTAGCATGTAAAAACCTGTAGGTGAGAGTTTTATTGTCAGTAGGTGGCCTGAGCTTCAACAACTACTTAAGACTACAAGTGCTGTGACGAGAAAACTGTAGTTAGCTGATGGTTATGGTTTATTTGCTCAAACGGCTATGAAGCTGTCTGTGGTAACGTAGAAGACGACGCTGTGACCACACCGTCCCTGTGAGCGTCTTACTCTCATTCGTTTTGCAGTCCAGAAAAAAAATGTGAGTATGCGTGAGCTCATTGGGTACAAGTACCATATTTTTCACGGACGTTCTCTTGTGGGACCATCACACCCAAATGATATGGTGATGAGGTGAGTAGGGACAAAATGGTTCTCCACACACGGCCCGAAACGGAGAAAAGCAAAAGAAACAAAATGTAAAACCCTGCTTTACACACACACCATGTACCTCCTTCAACAAGTGCACTTAAACATGACGGTTCCCTGTCATACTGCCGATTCATCTTCTCGTTAATATCGCCACCTGACCACGCTCTCCAAGTCATCGATCGTCTGTCGTTGTAGACTGATTACCTGGCGCGCGTCTGGGTCCTGGGGACGACTGAGGCCAGTCAACTTAGTCTAGCAAGGCAGACATTGTGTTCAGCTCCTCAACACTGACCTGGTCTCAAAGTGGTCTTCATGGCCTGTAGCTCAGGTGTTAAAACACATGGGGAAACGCGTACAGACTGCGTGGAGAGCATCTCCGACTCACTCATGTATGTATGTATAAGTGCTAGATAATATTTGCTGAGTGTGAGGTTTCATAGATTCATTTTTAAAAAAACTCTTCACTCTAGGTTTCATGACTACTATGCAGCAATTAGCACCTAAAATTCATTATTGGAACAGGTCCTTTGGGGCAGGAGGCAAACTACAGACATTTCATTTAGTTAACCGCCATATTTATATAAAAAAGAAAACTAAAAAAAAAAAAAAAAAAAAAAAAAAAAAAAAACACATGCAACTAAAGGTTATACATCAGTAATCCATCAGAATGACACTACTCAGTAATTCCCTCAGAAGCACACAGCTGTACATTTCAAGAAAAATCTTGACCCCCGTTTTCTGTTTCTCTCTAGAAACTTAAAAGAAAAGTGAGACTCGCTTTGAGTGCCCTGTACTTGAATCCCCAGACAGGATCATTCTGCCTTCTGTAACGAGATGCTCGATGCCTGAGCACAGTTAGTGCTGCTTTACCCTTATGGTAACTACACAGTGGTAACACCCTCCCGCCCACCCACTTTTTTTGTGATTATTATTTATTATTATTATTATTTATTTTCTTTACAGAATACAAGTTTTGGGAATCACCATGCAAGAATACTTGTTTTTCTTTTTTCTCACTTTTTCCACTCCTTTTGAGGGTGTCTTGTGTAACATTTAATAAGCTCAAACTACATCCAGAATAATTTACATAAAAGGACAATAGTTATTAGAAGAGTGCTGGATGGGATGGTAGCCATGGTGATGAGCACTTCCTGAAGGGTGAGTGTCAGGGCGATGGGTAAAGTGATAGCAAAGGGGGAGGGGCAAGGGGCGGGGCCAGGGTGAGATCAGCGACATTCCCACACTTTGACTGTTTGATCTACACTTCCTGTCACCACGTAGGGGGAAGTCTTGTGGAAATCTGTGGGGGGAAAAAAGGATGTTTGAGAGTAAAACCCATGAGAAAAAAACCCCTCCTTCAAATAAAAAGGTATGGATGCCCAGTCTAAAGGGAGCCATAGGCTCACAGACCTGCCCTCTCGACACCCTGGATTGCTAGGCAACAGCGTCTTACCCAGAGAGGTAACGAAGTGTTCGTGGGCGCTCAGGGTCTTCATGCATCGCTTATTCTTATAGTCCCAGATGCGCAGGGTCTTATCGTCCGCACAGCTCACCACGAACCTCCCCCCCGGGTGAAAGAGCACCCCTCGCACCCAGTTATCATGGCCAACCTGAGAGAGAGAGAGAGAGAGCGAGAGCAAGAGAGTTGCAGATAATGGATGTTAGTGCATGTTAGTAATAAAGCAAGTATGTTGCCAGTAAATATTCTAGCTTCAAACTGCATACACAGTGTTGTGAATGATAATATTTTCACATGAAACACACAGGATCCAGTGATTGGAGGTTGACTCACCAGTGTCATAAGGCACATGCCAGTACTGACGTCCCACATCTTAATGGTCTTGTCTCGGGACCCAGACAGCAAGAAGGGTCCCGGTTTCCCACTCTTCTTGTTCTTCAAAGCACAGGAACAAGTTTGGATTAAAACAAAAGCAAGAGTCCCTCGAGAGTACAAATCAAATCCGACCAAACGACGGAAGAATTTCCACAGAACGCTGTGGCAGTGACAGTGCGGTCACGCTCCTATGGAGCTGATGAAGGAGGGAGGAGACTGCTGTGCACCTCTGAGCCGGTGGCCTCCAGGATGGTGGGGTGGGCGCTGTCGGGGGCCCAGGAGATGCACTCCACCACGTGCTCGTGCTCCCGTAGCTCCGCCTTGCACTCCTTGGTGGCGGTCACCCACACGCGCACCGTCTGGTCGTTAGAGCAGCTGGCCAACAGCGTGCCGTCCTGGTTGGGCCGCACCATCCGCACCCACTCCCGGTGGCCCGTGAACGTCTTCACGCAGTAGCTACACACACACACACACACACACACACACACACACACACACACACACACACACACACACACACACACACACACACACACACACACACACACACACACACACACACACACACACACACACACACACACACACACACACACACACACACACACACGTCAGATACAGACCATTTCCGCTGACTCACTCTCTACATAAACACGGTGCGAACAGCAGAAATGCCATAAACACAATGCACAGATGAGCGCAGGTTCCTGCGTGAAGGTGCCCCAACGACGCTGGCCATGTTTCATGAAAGTGAAGGTCCACTGAAAGCTGCGCCAGCCCAGACGGGCCGCATCACGACTCTGGAAGACGAGCAACGTGATCTCTCTCCTCGCTCCGCAACACAATCGTCCCGCTGTTCGTCCTGGCCTAATCACACAAGAGCCCACTCTACTCACCCCGTGGCCACCTCCCACATCTTAATGGTCTTATCCCTCGAGGCGGACACTATGTGGTCTCCGTTGGGCATGATGGCAACCGACGACACATTGTGATCATGTCCTGAGAAAGACACGAGGGAAAAGAAACATCAGCAAGGAATTCTGGGAAGACAGAGAGCTGTGTAAGCTTTTCCTTAAATAAAAAAATAACATGGGAGAGTGGGGTGCCTGTTTGAGTTAACGCACTGCAGCATGAACCAATGATCAACACCCTGTTGTCATTTTTAATAATCCATCGATACCAGTTTTATATATATATTTTTTAGTCACAGCCTGGACACATTCCAGAACATGGGCCCAATGCAAACATGCAAGGTGTCTCCTTGAATTTAGGTTATATGTGGTTAGAGTAATTAACTTAAATCAGCCGTGAGAAGAGAAAGGCTTTACAGACACGCAGCACATAAAGAATCTACACGCCAACACGCCGTGTAGCGCGTCTGCCAACGAGACTCTGGCTCCTATTGCTAGTGTCCCAGATGGGCACCGAAGGCTGTGGGTTCACCACCCTTCACCCTCTCATGCAGTTGTAGTCCTCTCACCATGCATGGTCCTGATGCACTCAAAGCCCTGGAAATCCCAGAGTTTGATAGTCATGTCCGCTGAGCAGGAAGCCAGAAGTTTTCCAGTCTGGTCAAAGGAGATGTCCTGCACGGAGTCCGTGTGACCCTTCAGAGTACGCTCGAAGTCTCCCGCCTCGTAGTCCCACACCTGCACACAGTGGGACAAAAGCGCCCTACCTGAGTCCAGAGGAAACACCATAGTTGTTTATTTTGACCCAAGCATACGGTCAGACTGCTACTAGTGCTCAGACAGCCATCAAACACCATCACACGGCCAGAACATGTAACATTCTCCAGTACTGGACCTGCAGTTACTACTACCGGGGTCTACATTTCCAGGTAAATGCATCAGAATGACAAGTAGCAAAGCTGCAGTGCATACATGGGAAGATGGATCCACATTTTCGCCATCTGGCGTCTCCAACGGAACCACACAAATCGGACTTCTTCCATTGCAGATAGTATATCCTACCAATTAGGCTTGTTCCTGATTCTGGGCCAAACCAGATGACTTTCATGTAGTTTACAGGTATTACTAACCAGGGATTGAAAGGGCAGCACCCAAGAAAAGGATGCTGGCTGACCTTAAAACACTTAAATGAGGCCCAAGCCTTTAAGAGATTTAAGCTCAGATGTACAGAGATATTTCCCAAGAAACCTCAGAATAAGCCCCTTCTCCTCCATTACAATCATTACATATCCAGCTGATAAAAGCACACCACAGAATACTGCCTGAAAGCAGGGGTAAAATACAGCCTCTCTGTACGATCTCGCTGACATTTCACAGCTAAGAACAGAGACAATAAAGGTGAAGATGCCTCCTGCACTTTAATCACGAGGGCGCAGCACAGAGAGGCTCCATGGTAAATTCTTCTAGAAAACGAACAGAGCAGCTATGATCTTAGGAGACGTATGGATCCTAGAAACACCGAGCGTGGGGAAGGAGAAGATCTGTATAAATGAGGAACACGGACAAACAAAGAAGCAGCGCTGAGAGCCATGGCCCGTCTGGCGCCCAGAGAACTGCTCGCTCTGCCGTTGCCCTGGGAAACCAGCGCATCACGGCAGCTCCATGGAAACGGACAGTGACTCAGCATAAAAACCTGGGAGCACATTCACGTTCTTCTGGTGACACTTAGCCTAGCATAGCAGAGGGTTTGAAAGTGACATAAAACAACCCACAATGTGCTCGGAGTCATAGATGATATGCAAAACCAAAACCACAGTATGAACAGGCAGGTGCTCACCTTAATAGTGGCGTCCTCTGAAGCCGAAACCATGACACTAAATACAGGGTGAAAGATAACGCGCGTGACGGGACTCCTGTGGCCGCTGAGCGCGTACTTCTCTGGGGGGCGGGGGATCCACTCTTTGGGGTCTCTCTTCTGCGCCACTGGGCCTCCTAAAGTGATCTCCTCTTTAGCCTCGTTCAACTTGGACTCCAACTCCATCACCTTAGCAAGCAATACAAGACCAGGAGCGTTTGAATAACATCTATGTGGGATCTGCAATGTAAACACCGTGTTCCCCTGGGGCAACCTGAACATTATAGCTGGTATTACACGTACATCTTGGTAATTAAAACATACTTAACTAATTTATAAGATGGTCATGAAAGCATGTGGGAATAATATGAAACCAAACACCATAGCTCACAAATTACCTCACATGTGAAACATTTTCAGTGCTTACACAGCAAATCTTGCCATGTGGACCAAATAAACTAGTTCAACCTGATGTAAGCACACTGACCTTCTTTTGTAATCTGATGACTGAGGTCCATTTCTTTTCCAACAGACCTGCATACTTCTTATCTAATTCTTCATTCTGGAGATCAAAATGAGAGGGGCGTGGTCATAAGAATTTGAGACATTGCAACAGGAAAGTGATTAAAGTCACTTGATATGTCCAACAGCTGATGCTAGGATCCTGGATACAGACAACGCCAACATTTGGAGTAGGAAGGAGGTTCAAAGAGGCAGAATCTTTCTTTCAGACAGAGCAGTTCTTGAAGCTCCAGAAACAGCTCTTACCATATCTAATTCTGCCTCCTTCTTAAAAACAGAATAGGCCTCTTCATAGCCATTAGAACGCAGGTAGTCCGCTATCGCCCGATTTCTGAAATGACAAAGAGCTTTTATTCAGCACATGTAAAATAGAGGCAATAACATCTTGACTTAATTGTAGGTGGGACAATACAGGTTAAACAGCATCCATGTTTTATGGTGTAAATGCAAACGATTCTGCAAAACGGCTGGCTATCTGCAGGCATGTTTGCAGAACACCTCCACCAAGACCAAAATAGAACAAAACACACGAGAAAGGAAATGACCGGTTAAGGCGAGTGATAACTCTAGTCACCAAGAGCTAGCGGCCGTGCGGACGTTCAGAGGACGAGTGCTAAAGTCACTGTACCTTTAATGTTGCTGACAATCAACAGTCTCTCAAAGACAAAGCAGAAAATGTTCCAACGGGGAATAACGTACGCACGAGTGAATGAGCGTACACACACACACACACACACACACACAAACAAACAAAGAGAGAGAAGAGGGGGAGAGTGCCTGTTCTTAAGGGAGGCACAGAACCTAGGGAGTAGGCAGGCTCTGTGCTGCATCAGCATTCTGATCCAGCCTGTGAAGTCTAACCACAGTGTGAAGAAACAACACTAGCAAACCAAGCAAACTGAAAAATATAGACCAGGCTATCCTAGCTGGGGGGGTGCACATGTTGTCATGGTTACCAGCTAGTAGATGGAACTGTTCTCAGATGACTCTGCGGGAAAAGCAACGACTAGCAGCACGCGCACGCATGCCCACGCCTGGACTCACAGCGCTTCATCATTAAGTAAACGAGCTTTTCACTTCTTCAGATGGCGGTGAATATTTTATGAACTGGCCACATGGCTAAATTTAGACAGTGCTGTAAGGTTCAACTCCGGATCCTTCCTGGTGCCGATAACGGAGGCTTCAGGGAGAGTGAGAGAGAGTGCACGACAGAGAGAGAGAGAGAGAGAGAGAGAGAGAGAGAGAGAGAGAGAGAGAGAGAGAGAGAGAGAGAGAGAGAGAGAGAGAGAGAGAGAGAGAGGACGTGTGTCAGCCATCACACAGGCAGCAGATGCACAGAACACAACACACAAACAAACAGAACCTTAAAAGATCATCTGGTATTGCAATACAAATATAGGAGTGTTCACATTACTGTCCCTACATTCATGAAACTTACAAAGTCACTGTCATTTTCATATGATACACAAGCAGTCCAACCGGTGAAAAATCAAATAAGATCACACCATTAAAAACATCAAAGACAACTAATGCACAGAGGGACCATTGTGAAAACTACCTAGAATGGAACCATAGTGGATGGGAAATTAAGCAATCAAACACTCTACTGATCTACAAAAGGTGGTTTTTTTAAAGGAATAAAGGAATCTGGTACAATTTATTGTACTTTCGGTGCAAGGAGTAAAACTACGGCTAGCTGAAACACAAGGAAGGAGCGGACTGATCACGCAGATACTAAGTGAGCACCTCTTTCTCCGTCATATGAAGCTTTATGAAATATTAAAGCTAATGAGCCAGAGAGTGACAATCCCCGAGGCACAGACACCAGTGCTGTCTGAGCGAGACATTTCTTGGCCCAACGGTTTAGCGGGTGTGTGAGAGTTTGGAAGGAGGAGAAACAAGGAGCACAGGGATGTGGGCCTTGTGTGGTGATTCATCCTGATTAGCCCGGAAGCCATTCTGGGAAAGATGATGCGGAGGATGCTACTTATTAAAAACATCTATCAACTTTTCTTCCAGTGTCTTACACAAATAAAATGGCTTGATACGTTTACTTTGATATTTGATCAATACATGATGGGTGCTGCTTGGAAATGAAAAGGCATCATGGTATGGTTACACATCATGGTGTGGTTACACATCATGGTATGGTTACACATCATGGTATGGTTACACATCATGGTATGCACACAGAACTATTTATTATGCGCACGTCCCTGGAATTCACACATGCATCAATTCCTAAATTCCTGAGACTGAAGACTATGAACTCACAGTTCGTCTCGTTGTCTCTGTGACAGCACCATGGTGGCGGTGTGTGTGGGGCGCGGTCTCTGCCCCTGGCAGGGAGCCCGCAGACGGTCCTCAGCTCACTGGGTGGGTCCTCGTGGGACGGGACGGGACGAGACAGATGCTGGGAGGCCGGGACGCGCTCCGGGGGGACTGGCGTGTCAGCGGCACCTGCAGCGATCCGATCACGGGTTCAGGCCAGGCGCACTCAAGCTGGACAACAGGGCAGAGCTGCACAGGTGTTCAACAGTGGGATCTTCCGTCCATCTACAAAGGGACATCGAAAGAAAACAGGGAGAAGAATGAGATAAGGAGATAACACATAATTTTCAGCATACAAGATCCAAGTTAGCTGACTTAAGTCCACGTCATGTAGTAAAAAAGCAGTTAAGAATCTTTGGACTTGTTAATTAGAAGATAAGTTCATCTTGTTAGCGCACAAGCGCCGGCTTGTCCTGATGTGACCTGAACGACCTGTGTAATGTACTGTCAGCAAAGAGCAAGGTCCTGCAACCACATACGTGTACGCCCCCTCTAAAGCAGCCAGACTGACACAGAGCCTCAAAGGGACCCCCTCCCCCCAAACAGGCAAGGTAAAAGCCATACAGCCATGCTTTTAGAGCTAGAAAAGGCTAGGAAAATTTATGTTCCATGCCAATGCCCACGAATAAAAGATAAAAAGATAGGCCCATGCATGTGTAGCGCCTTAGAGTGGGTGTGGTCCAACAAGCCACAGAAGCCTAATAAATGAAGTCTCCCCCCAAATCATGGAGAAAAGCCTTCTTGAAGAAAGCCGGTCTATGCCGCCGTGCCTCATAAAGATTCGCATGAAGATATGAGCTGTGAACATCTCTACCAACACCGACACCCAGCCAACAGGCCACGCTATAGCTGGGGACAGGACTGAGGAAGAATAGTGTGAACCCTGGAAAAAGAACTTCCTCGCAGCCCAAGAGACAAAATGCGTCAACCTGGCCGCCGTGGCCCGGCCACCTCGCACGCTCCTCCCACAAATGGCCTCTGTGCCCATAGCCAGTGGACACCAGAGTGTCCGAGTCAGCTCGGCTTCCATTCTTTATGTGGAAGCGCTCGGGCCCGTTCTCGACGGCCTTCGACGGCGCATGACATCATTGTTTGGCAGCAGTAAATCTTTATTGCTGATCTTTAATTCCATTAACAGAGCCCGGCTGCGAACTTTGAACAAGAACACTTTGCTTCTTTATCTAGCACAGGCAAAGCGGAGTGGTTCGGGCCATGGGATGAAGAGCCAGAGCCCTGCTTCCCTGCAGCTCAGTGGGACGTCTGGGACACGGCCGGCCATGCTGAGAATCCTAATGGGCCCTGGGCCGATCCCTCACCAAGACAGAGGAAGCACCAGCGCCCCTTTAACCCACCACCCTATTTACATGCAGGAAATCTTCAGGGAGAGGCTTTTTAAAGGGATCTGCAGTCACGAGCAAAAGTATTTATTGGGAAAGGTATTCAGCATAATCCCCTAGCACACAGGGCAGCGGAAACAGAATGCAAGAGGACTGTCCATGTGATGTAACCTAGGGCACAGTTACTCCATATAGCTGCAAGGTCCATGCTTGACATGCAAGCAGAAAATAAACATACCAGGAATGTAAGAAAACTGTCCCAGCAGCAGTTCACTCACAGCTCCATCATTCCCTGGGCCATTATAAAAGATGCAAGTCTCTGGCTAATTACCTGCACGTCAGAGCAGTTGCTGATAATCGTAATCATGCCGTTTGATAATACTGAACAGTGGCCTGAGCCTATTGAAGAAGAACCCAGTGTTCCATCATCTCCAACACACCGTGGTCAGATGTCTGCCAGTGTTAAATGTCAACCAACAAGCCTCCACTATGAAGAACAGCAGAGGCATGTTGTGGGACCGAGGGAATCCAACCGTGCAATATGTCTATTTTTGTTTCTATAATGGAATCCAGTTGAGGCACAATTCTCCGTGCAAAACTGGATCGGGTGACTTAAGTGTGCTGAACATGAACTTGTAGTTATGGCAACAGCTTCATTTAGATGCAGCAGAAACATGTTGATGCTTAAAAGTCGGCTTTGAGGGAGTCCGGCTTTGTTCAGGCCCATGCGGTTTGGTTCAACACGAGGGGGAGCTGGTACCATTTCAGACACCATGAAAAGTATTTCTCGACTTAATCTATCTGCTGTAATGTACAGCCCCAAAATGTAATAAGCACATGTGTGTATTAAGCAGAGGTGGGCTTATCTATCTAATTTCTACATGTTCATAACATGGGCAACGTCATGGATAAAGAGGATGGACTTGTCATCAAGACGCTGAATGTGCAAGTCCTTATCCTGTCTCTTCCTCAAAGAAAAGCGTCAAGATAAAAAAAATCCCTCCAATAAAACCATTTCAAAAGGCAGAAATGCCTGTTTTTTTGGGAGGGGGGGGGCAACTGCTGGAAATACCAATTTCGCTTCACCATGTCTGAAGTGCTCATATGGGGTTGAGGAGATTAGGCCCACCACTACTTTGTGAAGCAGGCATAAAAGGTGTCTTGAATTTTTTTTCTTAAGTGGTTTTGCCTGAAAGACCGAGACAGACAAATAAGCAGTAAATTAAAGTGGGTCAGAGCATAAACTAACATTCACAGAAGAATAAATTGGTAGATGGAACTGCGCGCACACACACACACACACACACACACACACACACACACACACACACACACGTGTGCACCAGCAACCATTCCATAAACTACATCCAACATCAAGATTGAGAAACACCCCAAAACATAAGCTTAAATGCTTGTATAAAACTGTTTATTCTGCAAATAATTTTGTGCATCAGCTGGATTTCTGTTCAAGGCAAGCTCAAATGGTTAAATCAAGAGTTTTGAAAAACACCCAATAGACTATTTTTGGAAACAAAATATTATTAGATTTGTGTAAGTCCAGTCAATTGGGCTTAACTTGAGGTGCGTATTGGCAATTTGTGCCCAGACCACCGAGTATAACCTCATATATGAAGAACGACCACATATGAACAGTGATGCACAAGACGCGTATTCATCAGACTAAAGAATCCATCATACGGAGTAGTTTAGATCCGTTATTAGACAGTAGCTTGTAGAAACGTACACAAAACGAAGTCGCCACCATACTTGTCTATAAGTATCTTATCGAACAACGTTATTCGAAGAGAAGAGAAGTATCTATTTCTAACGTTAATATGACACGCCTGAAAGTTGAACACGGTGAGGCAGATGCGACTAGTTCGCCTATCTGGCTGTTTTTTAGCCAGCCAGCTAACCGGGTACCAAAAATAGACCCACCTTAAAAAAAATCACAGGCACACCCAAGATCCAGACACGGGAGTTGGGGCAATTAGCCTCCGAGGTCGTTACAATGTCGGCAAGCGCGTTACTGTGGCGAACCGGAGGCCAAGACGAACAGACGAACACACACCCGGTCCGGGTTATATCTAGTTACTTTAACTAGCCCACTACACAACTAACTAGCTAGCATGCTAACGTAGCCTGCCAGATACGTACTGGTGGGCTGACACGTTAGCCAGCTAGCACGTACGGACAAACCGATGTGGCCGGGCGGTCTTACCATTTTAAAAACAGGCCGAGGCGCGTCGCCCCGTTCAGCTGGTGCGGTCCGGTTCCGAACACGCACCCGGTTTGTTCTGTAACCAAGCGACGGGACCGAGACGCGTCAATATTTCCACATTCACACCCTGTCAAATTTTTTTTTTGCTCTAACGGCCTAGCCGCCATTTTGAGATATACGGCGCAAATTTTGTGTCTACATAGATAAGCGTTTTAACGACTTATTCCCCCCCAACGCCGAGAAGAAGACCCAGGTCTGATATTTCTTACCTTGTTAGGTGAGGTGTCGCTTATTTGCCGGGTTACGCAGCTGGACGAAAGGTAAAGCGAGTAGCTCTTATCTCTCCCGCAACTCACTTCCGACTCTCGGGCTCGGTCAGCCCTGTTTCTCCTCCTTGATTACTGCACCGCTGACGGACACGCGCATCATGTGTCGACGAGCGCGCCCGCCTTAAGAAGCCCAACTCAACAAAAAAAATGTTATCACTGAAAAATATTTTGATTACGCCTTAAAATGAATAGATATGTTTAACTTAAATGGGTAAGTGGATTAAATGGATTTGTTGGAAGGTTATTCTTTAAAAAAAGAAGAAGAAGAATGCTACATGCTTCACTGTAATAAAGTGTGAATAGCCTCTCACCGATTCTGTGTCTGTTGGCCTATTACACACAGATAGTGTAAATGTGCTGCAGCTCATTGTTAATTAAAGGTGATGGATCTTCACATCAGATGTGCTCAACACCCTATACTGGCTTTTTTGCCCATGTTTGTGGGAGATGGGAGAACTTCTTGCACTAACTCCATTACACCTGCCCCACACCTCCACATGTCTAGCCTTAGGCTATAGTGACCTGTGCTGCAATACAAGGAGTGGCATGAACCAAAGGTCTCCCAAGCTCCATTGTTGAGGAGCTACATGTAAGCCAGATGGTAAGCTTGAACCAGCAGGCAGCATGGGCAAGATTGGAACAGGTGCTGTATGAGACGATTTCCAGGTGCTAGTTGGGGAAGTCTGAGCCACATAAGTGCAGTCCATTTATGACATCATTCCAAGTCCTCTTCAGCCAGGGAAAGGTTGTCTCACCAGCATGTCCATAGTGCTTCAGGTAAGGAACACTGGGGCACAGTGTTCTTAGCTGCTACCCTAAGGCAATGGGTGAAGGTTGTTACCATTGGAGGCATAATGAGGTGCTGAAATTGAATGCTAACACCATCTGCATCAAAGAACATGTCAAGCACCTCCAACCTTCAAAGCAGACAGTGGCATTCATCCGAACAAGAGAGAAATCACAGCTAAAGGCCCCAGCAGGGCTTTTCTTTAACATGACTGACAGAAGAGTATCATTCAGAGGAATTGTAGAGAACATCACAGAGATCACCCATGAAATCTAATATTTTGCCAGAAATCTTGCCAAAATACCCAATGACCCCAGGTAACATCACTGCTGAATCAAATGCATGGATACATGTATTTTTAAAATCTAATTGCATATGAATGTATCTTTAACCTAATGGAAAGGATTGCTATATTAAAGTAATGTAATCTGATAACTGTGTTACTTTTGGATGACTTTTTAACCCATTAACTGCTAATTTTGGAACATTGGTTCTTACAGTGCCAGCTAGTATATGACCAACAGTACATTCCCATGCTCAAGACCTGGCAAAGCAAGTTTATTTATAGGCCTATAGCACCTTTCATACACAATGGTAATCCAAAGCTATTCACACAGAAAAGCTTATTGCAACCCAGTATCTATCACCTATGGGAGTTTTTTGGCAAGAAAAATAATTAAAATGTTACATGATTTAATAAAATGTAAAATGAAATAACAGAAATGAAGAAAAATTAAAAAGTGTTTAAAGAAATTAAATGAAATATTAAGAGAAATTAAGATTAGAATGAAAAATAAAATAAATATTTATGTATATTAAGAATGAAAGAAAATACATTATTATAATAAATAAATACATAAATATATCTATAAAACTAGAAATTAATGTGTTGCTTAAATGCAATGTCATGGTCGAGGTAACTGAAAAGATTAAAGAAAAGCACTTACTATGTGTCCAAGACCTTAAATGCAGGTTGAAATGTAAAGCTTTTAACTTAATAAAGTCATGACACTCATAGCAAAGCAGTGTTTGTTGCATTTCCTGTGGCACTTCACCTAAGATTGGCTGAAGCATATTTTTTCTATATATTTCAACATATAAACAATTCAGGACTTTAGTAGAACTTTAGTAAAACCATATTTAATAGACTGAGATAGGGGAAAATGCATAAATACTATTAATAAGGAATAATGACCAGCGGTATTAAAATCTGTAAAATCTTTCTAGTAAAAAACAAAATAAAAATGTGATCAACTAAACAAAATTAACCCAGAGTGTACTCGAAGTAGAAGACAGATGTACATGTGTGTGTGTGTGTGTGTGTGTGTGCCATATGTTGTGTTCCTGCCTTTTGGGTTTTTGCTTCATTCCCTTGCAATATGTGATTGGAAATGTGAATTTTTTAGATCTTTCTGGTGTGATTTGTGCCTTTCTTTCATTTAAAGATGTGACAAGAGTGTAAGGACTGGCCATATTGTAGTAAAGGGCCTTATCCGCATTGCTGGTACATAGTTATATTCATGTTGCACAACTTCATATTTACAGGTTGTTTGACCTTGTTGTTGGCCAGACAAGATTGTTTCAAAAGTGGCAGGTTATTGGGTTTGGATAAGTAATCCAAATGTAATGGAATGTAATCAGATTGTTATCAGTAATCTGTACTGCACCAGTAATCAAATCCAATCATTGCTCGTAAATGGTTAATCGGTTGCATCAGTGTTTATTTATATTAGTACTTTTCACAAAACATTTTACACAATGCAGTTAATAACATGTTCAGGTCTTTGTCCTATTATAGGCAAACTCACTGCGCCATGCAAATTAATCCAAATGAATACTGTATATTCCAAAAAGAGTTCACAGTAAAGTATATAATAACACAAACTGATATATTTTTGACAATATCTGAAAGTTAGTAATTCATTATTAGTTATATTAGAATGTTATTTAGTTATATCCAACTTTAAAACATTCCAATATTTCCTTTACTTGCCTTTTCTAGGTTTTTAAAGGCATAAGTAAAACCACAGCAGTTAATTTTCCATGTACTGTACAAACATGTAACCAAAACACTTGCAGTTATTCAGTTAATCCAAGTTAATTTCTCCCCTCGTGTTTTTTGTCCATAAGCAGACCAGATCCTTTCCCTTCTTAACATCATTATCACTTTTACTTCTCTTCACTAATACAATGAATTTATGTTCAACAATGAATATTGGTTATCCAACACTATATGAGAAGATAATTGTGCTCCTGCAATTGGTAATTGACGAAGAGTCCCTTTGTATTTAGGTCGCTGTTTCATGGGTGTTGGCTGAGAGAGTTTGAAGGTCCTCGTTGCTTGAGTGATAAAGAGATGGAGGCCAAACGATCATTCACATATGGGAGACCAGGAGAAGGGATAAAAAACCAAAAGGGAGAAGCCAGGATGCAGAAGAGAAGGATTACAAGCAACCACAATTTAATCCAACCATGTGTATACTGTAAATCCCTGTTTTCTGGTCTATGTTTTGTTCAGTATAGCTTACCTGATGGGTATCAGGACAATGCCAGTCACGAGATTTAGCTGCTCCATAACCCAGAGACGGCTTGGGGCAATCAGCTTCAGAGAATAACAAATGCAGAGTAGACAAATGCATCGTAAATGAACAGGTCGAGACATACACATACATTGCAAATGTGTGTATACAACACCCATTGGGTGGTACACATGCACACGTGGGGTGGTACTCACTTTGAGAGAAGCAGTACTAGCCTCTGAGCTCTGTTTGCAGATCATATTCATGGTCCTCTGCAGAACCACCGCCTGATTTGTGAGGTGTTTCAGGTACTCTGAGCTCTCGCACGTCTTCTGATGAGACACTCCAACCTATAGTAAACAAAAATCATTTTTCAGATGCCATTTTATGTTTGTCATAATATTCTCAAAATCTCAAAACTTACAAATATGAATCTTGAGGCTGGTGTTTGGTAAACCGTTTTGCTTTGTTACCCTGGGATTCAAATGTTTTTACACAAGCGTCTTCACTCAGTGGAAGCTTTTAAGGGTTAGACTCCTTGAAACAACTCAAGCAGGGAAATGTATTTTATGCTTTCCAGCTAGTAATGAATCACTTCATACAGTGGGGAAATTAAGTATTTAGTCAGTCACCAATTGTGCAAGTTCTCCCACTTAAAAAGATGAGAGAGGCCGGTAATTGACATCATAGGTAGACCTCAACTATGAGAGACAAAATGTGAAAAAAAATTGAGAAAATCATTTTGTCTGACTTTTAAAGAACTTATTTGCAAATAATGGTGGAAAATAAGTATTTGGTCACCTACAAACAAGCAAGATTTCTGGCTGTCACAGACCTGTAACTTCGTTTTTAAGAGGCTCCTCTTTCCCCCACTCATTACCTGTATTAATGGCACCTGTTTGAAGTCGTTAACAGTATAAAAGACACCTGCCCACAACCTCAAACAGTCACACTCCAAACTCCACTATGGTGAAGACGAAAGAGCTGTCGGAGGACACCAGAAACCGAATTGTAGACCTGCACCAGGCTGGGAAGACTGAATCTGCAATAGGCAAGCAGCTTGGTGTGAAGAAATCTACTGTGGGAGCAATAATCAGAAAATGGAAGACCTACAAGACCACTACTAATCTCCCTCGATCTGGGGCTCCACGCATGATCTCAGCCCGTGGGGTAAAAATGATCACAAGAACGGTGAGGAAAAATCCCAGAACCACAAGGGGGGATCTAGTGAATGACCTGCAGAAAGCTGGCACCAACGTTACAAAGGCTACCATCAGCAACACACTATGACGCCAGGGACTCAGATCTTGCAGTGCCAGACGTGTCCCCCTGCTTAAGCTAGTCCATATCCAGGCACGTCTGAAGTTTGCTAGAGAGCATTTGGATGTTCCATAAGAGTATTGGGAGAATGTCATATGGTCAGATGAAACCAAAGTAGAACTATTTGGTAAAAACACAACTCGTCGTGTTTGGAGGACAGTGAATGCTGAGTTGCATCCAAAGAACACCATACCAACTGTGAAGCATGGGGGTGGCAACATCATGCTTTGGGGCTGTTTCTCTGCAAAGGGACCAGGACGACTGGTCTGTGTACGTGAAAGAATGAATGGGGCCATGTATTGTGAGATTTTGGGTGCAAACCTCCTTCCATCAGCAAGGGCAATGAAGATGAAACGTGGCTGGGTCTTTCAGCATGATAATGATCCCAAGCACACTGCCAGGGCAACAAAGGAGTGGCTTCGTAAGAAACATTTCAAAGTCCTGGAGTGGCCTAGCCAGTCTCCCGATCTCAACCCCATCGAAAACCTTTGGAGGGAGTTAAAAGTCCGTGTTGCCTGCTGACAGCCCCAAAACATCACTGCTCTAGAGGAGATCTGCATGGAGGAATGGGCCAACATACCAGCAACAGTGTGTGCCAACCTTATGAAGACTTACAGAAAACGTTTGACCTCTGTCATTGCCAACAGAGGATATACAACAAAGTATTGAGATGAACTTTTGTTATTGACCAAATACTTATTTTCCACCATTATTTGCAAATAAGTTCTTTAAAAGTCAGACAAAATGATTTTCTCAATTTTTTTTTTTCACATTTTGTCTCTCATAGTTGAGGTCTACCTGTGATGTCAATTACAGGCCTCTCATCTTTTTAAGTGGGAGAACTTGCACAATTGGTGACTGACTAAATACTTATTTTCCCCACTGTACATGGGAATGCATCTTGTCTGTTTTGTGTGATCACCTGGCTCCTGTAGATCTTGTAGCGTTCCTTCTCATGCCTGAGAGCTGAACGGAACTCCCCTTTGCTCTCAAACACCTTTGCCATCAAGTGGTGACTGTAAAGGACAGCGAGAGGTGAAGCTTTAGTTGGAGCTGAACAACGCATCAGTGGCATCTTTATTCAATAATTTTTATACATATTGTCCATCTGTTACGTGCAATTGCTAACATGTTTACATTGGTTTGTGCCTCACCTCTGCGCCAGTTTAAGAGAAGCAGGCCCCTGGTATTTGGAGGTCAAGGCCAGGGCATTCCCCAGGAACCTTAGGGCGAGGTCACACTCCATCATACAATACAGCATGAGGCCGATCTTACTCTGAACGGGGAGAGAGTACTTTGAAACAGTGGTAAGCTGAAACAGCTAAGCAAAACCTGGGCCTCACATTCACACACTGACAATGACTAGAGCTGACATACAGTTATGTGCAAATGGAGGAAAATGATTACTTGCTATGTATTGTTAAATCAATTTGCATTTCATGCTTTGATTTCAGCCCTGCTACATTTGTTAAAAATAATTTCCTACACATTTCTAAAGAAACTGTCCATTCTTCAGCCACCAGAAACATTTCTGGACAGAATCACAACCAGCTAAGAAGTTGTAATTTAATATTAAGCTTAATCTGAATCTTAAATCTGGAAAACCTGCTCTTATTTATTGTGCAGAGATTGACACTTAAGATCACTCAGGCTTTACACACGTCCAGTAGGGCCATTTCTGGGTGGTCCTCTCCACACACCAGCAGCATGAGATAACGGGCACGGTACAGCAGCCTCACGCCAGTGGCCGTCTGCTCCCCAGCAAAACTGTAGAGGCCCAGGAGCTTCTATAAATGGACAACGATGGGAATTAATATTATTTACATGCAACTACAAACCCCATACTTCAAAAAAGAGCTCTGCAGTACTCACATACTCCCTTATGGTATTAGGATGATCTATTCCCAACACTCTCTCACTGATCAGTACAGCCCTCTGCTGGTGACTTAGTGCCTAGCAGGGAAAACACATGCAAACCAGCAATGGGTTAAATCGCCAAACCATGTGTGCCTGGAGGTGCGAGGTTGTAGACTCCACAGATAACCCATAACTGCAGCCTGGGGACAGGCAGTAGAGCACACACACACAGACACACACACACAGACACACACACACCTCGGCATATTCGCCCAGGATGTAGTGAATGCGTCCCAGCAGGCGCAAGCAGGTGCAGACATCGTGGTGCAGGGCGCCATACACATTAGTGAAGAGGCCCAGGGCCTGGCTGATTAGCTCACTACCCTCCTTCAGGCTACCTGAGCACATGTGTAGACAAAGGATTGTATGTAGTATGTAGCAAAATTGTCATTTGCTAATGTTAAACATGTTTCTGTCAAGTAATGTATCTAAACATATAAGAATACTGATATCTCCATTTTTCACTCATGAAACAAATGCAATTAAATGTGATGCACAGATTATACGAATAATCCGATTTTGGATTTTGGTATGCGTAAGCCCATGGAGTGTGTAGTAAATGTGAGCTCCTCCACTTACCTTGCTGGACCTTCACCTGCCCGCATTGCAGGAGACAGAGGCCATCGCTGGCCTTTGGGCTGATGTGCTTCAGTACTGGAAAAATATTGAGGATGTCCTCTTCGGTGAAGACCGGTTTGTGTTTTGCATCAAAGTGGTATTCTCTGATAAGGATCTGAATGGGGGGGGGGGACAAAATGGTTCACGTGTTGTGAGTGTATGTGTGTGTGTGTATGTGTGTGTGTGTGTGTATGTATGTGTGTGTGTGTGTGTGTGTGTGTGTGTGTGTGTAGTGGGAGGCGCATTGGGGTAGCAACAGATGTAGAGGAGTGTTCCCATGCTGCCAGAGAAGGAATATTACCTGTCAGCGTATCTTGCTGGTAAGATGAATGGCAGACAGATGCTGTATTACCTGGACTCCAGTTTTGATGGAGAGCTCTCTGAGCAGGGTCATTCTGTGTAGACCGCACTTGCCCACTGCCTGCTTGACGCTGCCACTACCAGACACAGACGAGACATCACGTCTAAGTCAGTAACAAATGAACCAAGCATGACAATTACATAGATGTAGAGGGCAGAGTGCCCAGGCAATCAATATACGTATTAGAGGGACTGTAGATCAAAACAGGTCTAGACAATATGACGTTATTAGAAAGAGGGGATATCACCCAACATATTATCTAACCTCGTGAAGACACACTACTTTATGAGCGTACACTCACGAGCTACCTGAGCTCATAGGTTTTAAAACGGTGTCAATCCAGCTCTCACCACGGCAGGCAGTAATGGTAGTATTCCATTGCCTCAGCCTGGATGACTCTCCAGAGCTCACTGGAGGTCATGACAGCCCACGTGGTCATGGCTCCGCCCACAGAGCCTCGACTCCGCCTCCGCCGGTTCCTACGTTTGGCTGCTAGCCCGTCGACCTGCTGTGGACCCTGCTCATCAGGCGGAGAGCTGAGGAAGCAGTTGAGGAAATGGCTGACTGAGGCAGAGAGGGCAGATGGCTCCACCGCCTGACAGAAGAATATGCAAAAGTGATATTACCGCACTAAGGTCAGAAATGCCTGAAAGGCACGGCAAAAACAACCGCAAACCAAAGTTAAACAGGTACATAAAACGGTGCATTGGCCATTATGGATCTCAGGACAAGAATCGTTGAACAGCTTGGATACTTACTAATAAGTATGTCCTGAACAGATGCTTTGTGCATCGAGTAATAAGCTCACAAAGTGCAGTTCTCTGTAAGAAGATAATCATGAGATCACTGTTATTTTGAGATAACATATATGCCATGAAAACATTCCATGAGTCATAATGAAGGTGCACACATTGGTGACACGCTCACATAAATGTGATCCAGTCTGAGTTTCTGGGGCGACTTCTCAATACACTCCAGCACTGTGCCCAGGTATCGCACATTAATGCCACATTGGTGCAGGGCCTCAGTCAGTGTGACGCCATCCATGGGCATCGAGGTGTGATCAAGACAGCTCTGAATCTGCATGAACACATGAGGATCCAGGAAGTATCCCACTCAGGTCAGACCAAACACGTTCCAAACAAACATTATTTATGTCTAACGTATGGTGGATTTCAGTATAGATGATCACTGGTGAAGAATGCACAATGAATTCTTGTGCAGTTCAGACCAAATTAAAATACTCACTAAGGCAGGAATTTGGTTGGAAACCAGAAAGGCTGCAGCATCTTTTAAAAGCTGTTTCTGTTCCTGAATGTCCTTTGAGCTTTCCTTTGGAAAACGTACACCTGGAAAATTAATATATTATGGAACTTGATATATACATATAGACATTTATTCTTGTTTTATCCAAATGTCATTTGACCCTCAAAAAAGAATTCAATATTTTCATGTATATATATAGCACATTTACATTTACATTTACATATAATATAATTACCTGAAAATTGTTAAATTCTTTTGATGAATTTTTTGATATATATACATTATGCTTTGTGATTTGGGTTGATACTGGTCATGTTTTATGATTTTTGTTATTTTAATACATTTGTGCTTCAGTTGACTGTACAACAGGAAACATTCTATCATCAGCTACATACTAACTAACGCACCTGGTGAGAAGATGTTAGGGTTGAAGAAAATGTCAGCATTTCTGATGGAAGAAGACATAAGATGAAATTACCCTCTCAGCAAATTATCACAAGATGTGTCATATAATATGTATGTATCAAAGATATTACCTGTGCTTCACAAATGCTTCAGTTAGCTCTTGCCTCAAATAAGCTAAGCGATGTGGGTGTTGCTGTGGGAAACCTAGCTGCTGGCACTCAGGGTTTAGCTCCTCCCCTTCCACTGGCAGGAAGTTGAGGTCTGGCGGGAATGTGAAGAGCAGGTCCAGAATATAGTGCCGGCCGTCATTACCCACAATGCCTTTGCACTGTACCGAGGAGCACAACTCTACGGCCGTGTCGTCTTCATTAAGCACATGGTGGCGTTGCACTCGCAGCTGTTTGCTGGGCTTCTCCAATAGCTTCACATACCTTGGGGTGTTTAGGGAGTTATCATTATTATGTCTTTTCAAGACAAATAGTTTTCATTCATAACTTTAGTCCCTCAACCCTACAAGTGCTGAGTAGGCCTATATGTAAGAATTTCCTCAAGACTGATGGAGAAGCATCATAGATGGTAAGAGAACACCAAGATGCCACAAAGCTGTCATCAAAGTAAAGGGTGACAATCTAAGGCAGGTCTTAGTATACTAAATCTAAGACAGTCAGTGTTTATCAACATGATCATCAAGTTAGATGAACCGACGTACTTTTCATTAGAGACAACGGTCTTTCCAAAGTCAGTGGAGCCGTAGGTCAGGGTCTGCTCCTGCCCACACTCTAGGATGCCTGGGACGATGGACTGGGCAGTGACGCGGTGCCCTCGGTAGTCCACCACCACAATGCCCAGCACATACAGGCCCTCGGCATCCACCGCGCCGTATGCCCTCACGCCGCTCAGGTCGACGGCCGAGGCCACGTGAGCCGCTGCGTCGCCGCCCAGCTCCTCCCGCGTGTCGGAGCCCAGGCTGAACAAGATGCCGTTCCAGATGAACATCTGATTGTTCGGTTCTTCGCCGAGGTTGACAGGCATCACGTCGCCATCGACCACCGCCACGGCGCCTTTTGTGGCAATGCTCACAAAGTCACTGTTAGCCTAGGGAGAGACAGTGAGGGGACTGTGATTATGATCACCCTAAAGAAGAAAATTGCGGGGTTACTTTGGAAACTAATGGCATAACTTGTAATACTTTCTATGAAAAACCCCAATGACTGTCACATGCCTCTACGGCCTTTCTGTGGGAAAGACAGGTTTACCTTAAAGATGGCCCTGTCCCTCAGAAGACGATCTTTCAGGCTCTCACGTGGTAGTTCTCTGGTGCTTTGAAGCTCTTCATTCCAGTCACGGATCTGCATTTATCCAATTGAACATATTCATTAAAAGCATTCATCACAGACTGCAGAATTTGGTAATAGCTTTTCCTGTAAAATTAGCACGTTTTGTGCATTTCAAATAATCTTTTCTACCTAGTTGCTAAATTGCTGAGGTATGACAACAGCATTTATCTCTGCATTTTATGCTGTGAGACCACTGCTTAGAGTGATTTGTCCATAAAAGTCATGGAAGGTTTCAAAATTAACTGGTGTCAAGTTCCAACCATGTGTATATTTTAGTCCTGCATAGTTTTTCATATTTCATGGTTTTAGTTAAAGAAATGTTGAAAATGGTCATTTATTGGATGTTTGTGTATTATACGGGTGCTGTCTGTTTATTTACAACATTGATCAATCCTGTGGATTCTGCACATTTTAAGTTTTGTTTAGGAGTGTAGTCTGTTTTTAGTGTAGTCTGTTTTTAAATCTTAAGTTAGAAGACAATCTTCAAAGACCTTTACCTGCCCAGGTACATTTTCCTCATAGGGCAAACAGGAGGGGCTGGGGTCCTCAGCGCGTACACAGTCAATGGCGTGGTCAACTGCTGGAGCAGCCCAGCTGAACACCTGGAATGGTGTGGCGATCCTTTCAAAGGGGTGTGTAGATGTTCTGAAGATAAGTCCAAAAAATACCCCCCCCACACACACACACACACACACAAAAATACTCTCAATGCACATGTCAGTGCAGATGCAACAAACCAATTCGGCACTGTCATTCTATTAAAAAAACATTTACCTCTTCTCCAGCAAAGCACTGAAGTTCTTCTTAAAAACGGGACTGATCTGACTTAACAGCTCCACCAGAGAATGACAAAGTACACTGGGATTTGCGGGCCTTGGGTTGAAGCTGTAAGTGGTGGATCTAACAAACACAGAACACCACCATCCAAACCGATAAGATGACGGGTTTGTAGACATGCAATCCAAGACTGTACATAAGGCAATGCACATAATGTACTTTTCATGTCTATATCATTTTTACATTTTTAATGCCTCCTCAGCTCAGAGCTGGAAGCTTATTTGAAGAGATTTTTATGATCGTTGGTTACTAACTGGTTGAGGTAAAAGCCCCGAGCAGAAGCTGTAATGCTGTAGTGTCTGTCCTCCATGGTAACAACATTAAGGTACATGAGGTCACCGTGCATCTTCCTGTTCCCTGGAGGAGGGTTCCAGCTACTGGTCGTCAGGACCTTCAGGCATTCAGTTGGCTATTAACATAAGCACACAACACAGTGGCTTTTAATATTTAGCCCTCAAGATGATAGCATAGGCAATTTATTCACAATTTTACTAATGTGGTCTACATTCTACAATATTTTTACTGATGTAGTCTACATTGCATATGGCAGAGAAATACTATGTTATTGGATTTGGCACCATTGTACCATTTCCTAAAAGTGAGCCTGGTACAATCAAGCTTACTTATTTTACTTACACAGCCAATGTAGACATTGTTTGTGAGTTAGCCCAGGTTATGAACTTATACACAAATTTATTATGAACTTACAGAAGAAATGCCTCTAATATACCTTCAAGTTCTCAGTTTGAGGCTGCAAAGGTCTCAGTAAGAATTCTTTGGTTTCTGGGAGAATGTACTCAGGAGGGCTACAGTCGAATGGTTTAAGCTCCTCACCCATCTTCCTCACTCTGTTACTCTCTGGGAAAAGAAGGTATAGCTCAAAATGGCAAGACAGTCAGACCACTGATCAGTGGTCCAGCCCTTTATAGTATCATCAAGCTTTCACAACTGATTCTAAAAATGTTGCTATTCTGCTGCTTTTTAACCACAATGCTTTTCTCACCTTCTGTATGTTCTTCACTGAAGAACCTGAGGAACGTCAGTGAGCTACCTTCCATTCCATTGTAAGCATCTGCGGGGTCCATGCTCTTCAGGAGCTCTCTGATGTGGCGCAAATGTACACGAACCTCTCGAACCGTATACGGCTCTGAAATGTTTACATGAGTCAAAGGTAGCATCCACTTAAGTTATATCAGGTTGTATTGTTGGCCATAGCTGGTTAACCAACATAGTGCTGGCCTACCCTTAGCAGAGCTGAATCCTATAATTAAAGCATTATTAGTGTGGCCGCTTAATAAAATATGCTAAATCTAATGCTTTTTATATAACCTGGGTAATTCAGCCTGTGGTGTCACTCATAAAATGAGTTATGATATTTATGTCTTTTCAAGAAAGGCAAAGACAAAAATGCAAAGCAAATAATCAGGCTTAGATAAATGGACAGGAAGGTGGGGGTTAGATGGTAGACAATTACCTTCCACTATCTTAAGGAGTGAACCCTCCTTTAAGCTGGTGATAGTGCTCAGGTGGCTGAAGTTATCCAGCATGCTCCCCTCTAACTGCAGAGAGAAACAGGTCCGGTGGCATGTCTCCTTGCGGTCCATCAACACTTGCTTGATTTCCTGTACCATTGCTAAAGGTGACACCTGGAAGTCATGAAGAATAATAGATTGATTGTACGTACAAGGAAAGCTCTCTGGGTAAAATAACTTGGAAAGTAACTAGATGTGAAGGAGCAAAATCATTCCATAGGTTCGCTGTAAAGGGGCATAATATATGTTTTATAATTTAACACAAAGACAGGTAAAGGGTCTTTACTTGGAAGTCAGTGGGCTCAATGCCAGGTGCTTGGATCTTGATTGTGAACCCATTGTCATCAGAAGCATCTGGCTCCAGAGAACCAGGATCTTCCTGGGGTGCTTTGTCATAACACCTGTCCAGCTCCGACATCTCTGCTTGGTCACTGAGCACATGATCTAGACTCCCAAGTCCTGGCATGCAGTGAGCAAGAAAAAATTATGCAGTGAGTAACTGATAATCTGAACTGCTGGTATGAGTTGAGTTATACTGTGTAAACATTTAACATTTTGAATTCGTGCCATCACTGTGAACACACCTGCCATATTTGGGGTGTCCAGAAACAGCTTGTCAACCACAAACAAGCGAAACGGTTCCGAGCCTTGGTCCGTGGCCAGGGTTGTCTTCTCAGGATCCTGCTGTCGTATCGCTGCATTTTCCTCCTGTTGCATCCGCACTGCTTCTCCTTCTGTGTGGCCCACATTTCCATCAGCCTGCGTTTTTTCTAACTGCAGCATATCTGACTTTGGGCCATTCTTTCCCTCCAGAACAAACCTTAGTTCTATCATGTCTTGATGTATTGCTAACTCAGGCTCTTCCATCTCTGCTAATGTCCTGCCCGTCTGGTTCATGGCTTTTGCCATCTGTCTAATGTCTTCCTCTGTCGGAGTGGATTCCTGCTCTAACCCAAGCTGGTCCATCTGTGATAAATTTAGTACAGTGTCTTCCGCAGATGATGGATCTTGGGCTGCAAGTTCTAAATCTGGTTCTCTATGTTCTCTGTCTTGAATCATAATAATTGTCTCACTCTTCATTTCATCTTCTACCTGTGATTCATTCTCTTTATGTTGTGCTTCTCTGTGCTCCGTTTGAATTGAGCAAAGGTCCGTTTGTTTGCTGTTCTCACAGTCCATTTTCACTAATATGGTTTCATCTATCTGAACTGCATTTCTGCCTGAACACAGAACTCTTTGTTCATGCCTAACTACACCGTGCACATCTTGCAGCACACAGTTTGCTCTTTGTAGCACTACATGTCCCAGTTGTGCTAGGCTTGGGTCCCTGTGCACCAGGTTTAGCTCCATCTGTTCTATGCCCTTGTCTGACTGGGTGGCACCTCGTTCCCTCTGCTTGTTGTGAACCTCAAGCTCCCCTGCCTGAGTGGCATCAAAAACGCTCTCTGTAGCGTCCTTCACCACTCTGCCCAGTGAAGACATGCTGCTGGTGCCAGTGGGTCGTGGCTCTGACATAGTAAGTTGGTAGCTCCCATAACCCCTTGCTGGTAACTGTGCACCCTGATAGAGGGAAGATCTCCAAGTGCCGCTTCCCAGGCCATGAGTGTATATCAGGGTCTGAGAAGTAGAACTCGTCACGTTTGATTGTTCTGTAGGCCACAAGTGGACGGAAGACAGTAAGGGCCATTCATTTTCAATGGTGTACAACTGATTTTGGTCCAAATACTGGAATTTCTGTTGAATGATATTTGTGCTTGGCATTCCTTTTGTTTCCTCTTCTCCTGCAAGCTCTTGGTTTCCATCTGTCCCATTCCTTCTGCTTTGCTGTCGTCCTCTCTCCTGTAACATGAGCTCCAATTGTTGGGTTGCATCTTCTCTATACTGGACAGCACTTTGGTTACTGCTCAGCACTATGTCAGGGTAAAGCAGGTGGTCCTGATCCAGGACAGGGGAGTCCAGCATGTCAGTGGAAGTTCTTGATGGAGAGAGGCTTTCGGTGTCACTGTTCTCCGGCGACAGAAGAGGTGACCCCTCGTCAGTCTGTTCGGGAACAGCTTTGCACCAGATAAAATGTGACACTCTATGACAACACTGAAATACACTTCCCATGTTGAGAAGAGAGAGAGACAACTGCCACTCAAACTGTCAAATTACAGCATCAAGTATGAAATTATGTTTGTGTTCACAGAATATGAAGTAGGAAAGATCTCCCTAACAACATTAAGATCCAGTTTGAGGATTGTAAATAACTACAGATCACCGTGATCCTTTGGTGTGCATCCTTCACAATCGTGTTCTCCTTGGTGTCTCTGGAGCTATTGCAGAGCAGACCAAGCTATCGACTGACGTAACCATTCTGAAGTTTGATGGCAAATGGCTGTATGCAATAACATAAACATGACAGGAATGTTCTTACGTGTAGTCCACAAATTCTAGAAGACAGAAGTTTAAATCCGCAAGGTTCTTGTGAAGTATGCGCAAGATTGTTAAAAACTTTGTACGCTGCCACAAGTACATTTTCAGTCAGCTTTCTTTCTCATGGTCTACAAACCTACAGAACCGCAGATGCCTACAGTATAAACAGTGCTACAAAAAACAAACCAGATCTCACCATGTGTGTGTGTGTTCCTCAGCTTCTTAACAGTCCACCGATATCTGCAGTAGCACAAGAAAGCAGAGCACTATTTTCAGGTTATACAACCTCGCATTGTATCCTCTACTGCCCTTCAATGTGTGCTCCCCTCATACTCCCCACTCTCCTTCACACACAAGCGCACACACACACACACACACACACACACACACACACACACACACACACACACACACACACACACACACACACAAACACACACACACACACACAAACACACACACACACACACAAACACACACACACACGCACAAGCACACACTTTCCCAAGGAGGAGGAGTCTGGGCCCCAGTGCTTACCCTAGCCCGCTTCTCTTCCCCAGCAGTGAAAATCCTAACTCATCCCTCATCTCCACACACAGGCAGTGGTCACCCAAAGAAGCAGCGGACCGCGTGATATACCCTCCCGGGCCCCGTCCATCACATTCACCACGTGCAGACGCTTGTTCCAAGGGATCGCCTGCAGAAATAGCTGGGGTGAGTGTTCTGCTAATGTGATGTGCTTATGAAGCGGGTGGGGTGGGGGGTGGGGGTGGGGCTAGAGTAAGACACACCTCCTCCATGTCCCCTTTGAATTGACTGCTGGCTCATGCCTGCTCCAGAGCGGTTGCTATGACAGAGTGCTGCAGTAATGGTAGAATGCTGAGCCAGACCTCTGCAAGCCTTCAGTTGTCTGGGAAAGGTTTTATAAGGTTTTATAAGGTTTTTTTTAAGCAACAGAGCAATAAATATAGATAGATAGAATGTTCTGTGAAATCTGATTTATCTTCTCCAAGAATGCACACAGGAATTTGAGGCTACGCATCCATTCAAGGGCACGTTTTGTCAATGCAAAATGTTTTAGGTGTTAATCATGGGGCCACAGAATCCTTTAATGAGCTCCTTTACAAAAGACCGTGCCCACTTTTAGCTCTATTACACAGAGGCAAGACAACCGCACAAATCAAAGATAACATAAATATGAATCATTTTATTGTGTCTTAAATAAACCACATCACAGTTGCTGTAAAGACAAATAGCTCTAATTGATCAGTATCTTATCAAGCTGAAAAACCTTAAAAAACAACAACAACAAAAACTTACAGTGTGAACTCGGAGTAAAGGTTTGGGTTACAGTGTGAACTCGGCGTGAAGGTTTGGGTTTACTTTTTCTCTGAGTAACAACTTTATTAAGACAATAGACACTGGTTCTTTTCTTATAGTGTGTTCAGCTAAAAACCATATGGACCAAGAGATGATCGAGCAACACTTTGGCCAAACACTCTCCATTTGAACCAGGTGAGGTCAGAGAGTTCAAAACATCTTTATCTGAGGGGAGGGTTAAAGACATTAACACATTTTCTATCAGTGTCGGTCAAAGCAAGTTTCAACCCTGCTGCATCTGTCCCTCCCCTGTACACAGCAGCCAGTTTGGGAGGGTGAAGCATGCTTTCGCTAACACATGCAGCCAGTCAACTTTCCAAACATGACTGAATAGCTGAACACTCTTGTAAGAGACCACTAATTACTTAGTTATGCTTAGTTATACTTAGAGTATGGACACCCTCAACTGGCCTGCATCCAGTGAGACCACCAGCAATAGGACTCAACATTTTTAGCTGTTTCTATTTAACATTCAGAGGTGTGGTAAGTAATACACGATTAGAAATAAATTTGTTTTTGCTGGGCAGTTGATATGGTATTCATTAGCATATTGACTTTGGAATAGCTTTATAAGAGATTGCACAATTGAAACCTAATGTAACTGATTAGTCTCTTAAAAGCAACACTGGTTTATCTACCCTAGTGGTTCCCTATAATTCAGTAGTCTCTGGTCCAGTATCCTCTCTCAGTGATCGGGTCCTTAGTCTACCTAACTGCCTGTCTGACCTCTCTGGTAGGTTCCCCTCTCTCCAGTGGCCACCCAATGACATGTGCAGTGGGAGGAGCCTGTGTCTGAAGGGGTATAGGAAGAGGGCGGGGTCTGGCATGGGGTGAGGCTCCTCTGGCCCCAGCACCCTTTCCTGCGGCACGCACTCCCTGGCCCGTTCGGATCTCCTGGTCCTCAGTGAGGAGTGACCGTGGTGTCTGGACTCTGCTCTGACGGCTGGTGTCTGGTGAAAACCAGCTGCACAGCTTGGACCCTGCGCAGACAACAACGGCTTTTGAGCACAGTGACCTTGAAATGACATGAGCGATTCACAATTTCACTAAAGAAACGTCTAGCTGTCTAGCGATCGATGAATAATACAGTCTCAACAAGATATCACTGCTGTGTAACAATGCACCTATTTTAATTTTTTATAGAAAAAAACAATGTTAATTAATTCTAATTTCGCACAGAGACCTGCGACGAAATCTGCGATTAAAAAAGACTACGCACAAAGCCGTGTCATAGATCTCCGTGCACTCCCTGACCTGCATGTCCCCTCCGTTGTTGTTGTTGTGGTGGTGGTGGTGGTGGTGTTGGTCCTCGCCCTCCTCTTCCTCCTCCTCCTCCTCCTCGGCTGGCTCGGCCTGGTGGTAGAGGCGGAAGCGGGTGGAGTGTAGCTTGAAGGCGAGCTGGGCGGCCACGTCGGTCTGCCTGCGCAGGTCGCGGCTCAGCGCCGTGATCTTGTGGCCGCGCCGTTTCAGCTCGGCCAGGCAGCGTCGCTCCTCGTCGCGCAGCCGCGTCTGCAGGCCGCTCGCTTGCGCCCCCTTCAGGCGAAGCTCCGCCCTCCGCTCCGCCTGCGTGCACTCCTGCTCGGCCAGACGCTGCTCGCTCTCCAGCAGACGAGCTCGCAGCTGCTCCTCCTCGGCCTCTATGTCTGAACAAACCGCCGAAATATTACTCTCTTAATACTCCCCGGAGGCTTACAGTGACTCCTGTGAGTAGAGTATTGGTCTGTGCATGTACAGTAATGGGAGCTCTATTGTCACAATCTCATTGGAGGATTAATATGATTCTGCCTGTGCATATGGCTGAGTCATGCTGGTTCATCTATTATTCTTGAATCTCTGCTTTTGTGTTCGCCATCAAATCATATTCTTGCTCCCTCCCAGGTCCATCTTTCTTTTAATTAATCTCCCCATCTTGCCACACCAATCTGACAATGCAATGTTCACAATCCAATGTTCACTACATCCAAACACAAAGGCTTCTTGTAAGTCGCCTGTCATATGATGACATGTCTGGCTGCAGTTTTATTAAATGACCTCACCTTCACTGCTTCTTCCAGGAGGCCTTTTGCTCAGCTCACAGCTCAGATCTGCACAGAGGGACGTGGATACCAATTAAAGAGCCTGACAGCACAGGAGTGATATCCTGCTGCTAGACGTGTGAGCTACATCACATTTTGTGCAAGTAATGTGATGAGCTTGATTTGAACAAAAACGACCCCCTCCCACACACACAGTCATCCAGCTAGGGCTACTACCAAGACCAAAAAAACACAAATGGTCCACGGCCTCATAATGAGGTTGTGTATGACAAAACTGAACTTCAGTTACATGGAGGCACATACAGCCCAGTGAGAGACACAGCAGCCCAGTGAGAGACACAGCAGGCCAGTGAGAGACACAGCAGCCCAGTGAGTGAGCAGACGCACCGTTGCATCTCTTCTTCAGGTGACGGATCTCCACGCGCAGGCCCGTCAACAGGAGCTGATGCTCCTTTTGCAGGAACGCTATGTTACGCTCAACGCTCTCCACCTGTAGGGCTAGGGGGCCCGTATCCATGGAAAGACAATGTTCACTCTAAAAAGAGGGTTAGAGGGTCTCAGTGCACAAGATGCAGGAGGTCATGTGACAATGTGCCATGGGAAAAGAAAATAAACACCTTTAAACACCTTGAGTAAGTTCCCCTACTGTATGAATACATGATAAATACTGTCTTTAAATCTTAAAAAAATATATTTTTATAAGGTTTAGCCATCGGGTAAAGCTTATAACAGTCAATATGAGAAATACTTGTTTATGGGTCGTTTTTTTGGAAACCACATTTAGTATAATGCAACATGAAATACGTCATCTTTACAGCCGGGGCATGGTGAACCAGGAATAGGAACTGCGTAACGACCGCAGTCATTTATAAACATCACAATTTAGAAATATCCGCTAACCCACAATACACTTTTGTTTAAACACGCTAGTGTAAACGTTATATATTAAGAATCGCACCCGTACGTCCACCCTTATGACACTCGGGCTCAGTGTTGTGATTTTATTAATTTCCAACATTTTTCGCTAAAAATTTTTTTTTTTTTTTTGTAATTTTTAAAGTAATTTTTTTGTCTAACAATTCTGCTTTCCTGTCCTATTCATCCGAACAACGAAGATAATTTCCTTTTGCCTATCGTTTCGTTCTGGCATTCACCAGCGAGTACCGCATTTGTTGACAGTGATGTAATCGCAAATATGACATGTCTTTGCAGCTATGCTAGGTGACCTGAAGTTTGCCTTTCGACCGGTCCCATTATTAAGTGATTAGAAATCGATTGTTTCCACAACGTTGTACGTGCGTCTGAACAATGAGGTCAAAACGCTAAAGAATGCTTTTCAGTGTTGTGAAAAGCGTTACTTACGATCTGGATGAACAGATGAGGGATGTAAGACGGCTCTCGCGCAGAGCATCGCCGCCAGGACGGCGCGTCAAGGCGCCGTGACAGGAAAGGGTTTGCTCTCTGCCATGATGCTAAGGACCGGATCAGTTTAGCCAATGAGGTGAAGTGACAAATTAGGTCCTTTGGTTAAGGAGTCTATTCACACCCCATCATTTACTCAAATTTTCAGGAGGATCCGAGCTAGACTGTCTAAGTAACTGTTTTCGAACCTAAGGCAATCAACTAGGTTGATATCGTACAGCAATGTTTACAGTAGACGAGCACAGAATCTGAAACACACACCAATAGTGTCATTAGTTTACTTTTAGAAGTCGTGTCACTGTAATTTTCAGTACCTTGGACAGGGACTGACTGCTCCCTAGCGGTCATGTTTATAGCGATAATGATTCCGAGGTGAAAGTCCACTCCTCGACCGATTCCATTGGCACGTGACTAGTTTAATGATATAGAAAAATCTAAAACGCATGTTTACGTCTAATTCGTCATGAGGAAAATGAGTTATCCTACAAATCCCTTAATTACTATTGATCTCCTTTATTGCATAATTTTGCATAATACAGAACGTTTACACTGACTTACTTATCTGTATTTTAGAACTTATACATTACCTTAATATAACTTATATATTACCTTCTTAAAACTTCACTTGTGGTCAGACACTTTCACAATTTTATATACTTAAAAATTGTCAGCACAGGCTGTATAAAAAAACCAGATTTAACAAATATTTAAGTCTGAAATCCTGTATCAACAGTTAAAATTCATCATAAAAACCCTTAAACCCTATATACATTATTTATAGGTGTATAGTAGAAATCTGGTAGCTACCATGTGCTCTTTCCAAACACATATTATGTCCTTTACTAAAACACTATTGTATGTTCCTATGTCAGTTTTCAATCCAACTGGCCTGCTTTCTATTACAAAGTGTGAATACTAGACTAAACTGTGGAGAAAATCAGTGCTAAATCCCCCAAACTCTGGAATATCCTTCCTCAACATTTGCATGATTGCACAAGTCTGTCCTCTTTTATGACTGAACTTCAGACACACCAATTCATGCAGCAGTACTACTGCATCATTCTTTTGGATTGCTTTCTGAAGACCTTTGGATATGCAGGAATAGCCAGTCCTTTGGATAAAGGTGGATAAACCTTAAAAATGCTCCTTCCACTGATCTGACAAATAAAGTAGGACACGTATCAAACTCAAACTTTTATTTTTTCCCTATCTTTCCCACAAACTTTTCTTTTTCCCCTCATTATTAGCAAAAAAAGGATAAAGAAAACAAACAGCCTGCTATTAAAATAAGGGAAATTGCAAAGTTCTTAATTAAGAAAAAATAAGTAATCCAATATTCACATGTACCTACTCATGCTCTATTTTGTGTATGTCATAACTTCTGAGTTCAAAAATAGCTTTGTGTTGGCATCCTAAAGCTGGATTTACCTTCATTTATGTAATTTCTTTTGAAAAGGAGATGTTATTTGGACATAGAATTTCTGTCATTATAACTGTGGACTTCTGACTTTTATTTCTGGTCACATTTCACCTTCCACAAAACTATAGTCATGTATGAATGAAAAACCTGCTTTTGCTCATTGATTTCCTCTGGAGGTTTTTAAAAGTTGACATTTGTATTCTATCTTATGTGCAGTCTATAGCATGAGGTTCTTGGCACTTTACCTCAAGTAATTAAAGTTGGACTGCAGAATGCCAATAGTTTTTATGACCTTACCATAAATATCCTATGCCCCATGAACAGACTTCTTTAACATTTACTTCTTGTGGTGTTGAGGTAGGAGTTGCACTTGGCTTGACCTTTGACCCTGAGGTTTCCTGAATGAGAGGTCAGCAGCAGGGAAAGTGATTACAAAGGCAAGAGCAGAGTGAGCGAGTCAAGGACATTTGCATCACCAACCCGTCACAAGACGAAAGAGTTTGTTCCCATTAATAGATGTCTGAAACACCATATGATGCAGAGTTAGATGATAGATGATAGTGCTGCTTCTCCTTTTGCTGAGCATGACGAAAATATATAGGTTATAGAATACATGGACGTGCCCATCACAGCTTAATTTAGACGATTACAAGGGAGGGCCACTACCACTGGGAGCTCCGCTGTGTGTTTCTTTTCTTTTTTTAGGGTGAGATGGCTTGAGCTGGCTGAAGCTGGTGAACTCTGGCAGTGATTTGCACTTCCGGAATGTTCTTCCCCTGCTGTGACGGCTGCTCTGTGCTTTACTGTCATTTGTTCTTAGACGAAAACAAATACTCAGACAGCTAAATGGTCACTGCAGGCTTGACTTTGCAGAATGAAGCACATACATGATTTTTGAATGTGCTTAAATTCAGGAAGAGTATAACAATCAGTTCACAGCACCTTATTTAAAACCCTATTTTCACAGCATAACTGAAAAAATGAAAGAAATAATTAAGCAAAAACAAAACACAAAGAGAAAAAGATAGATGATGTCACTGGCATTTTTTTCTGATCAAATAAGGCCACTGTCATTGCGATGTTTGGACACATGGTGAGTCTGCCGTAACTAGACCGCCCTCTGGCTCTGAAATGAAAAGCACCTGTGTCAGAACAACACAGACGACCTCTGACCTGACCTCTGTGTGGAGTGGCGACTGAATTGCGCTGGTGTGGGGGATGTGGAGGAAGGATTAGGTGAACACCAAGCAGGGGCTGAGAAGAGACGCCGAATGATTCAGAGGTCACCAAAGGATTTTGGTGGTGGGGGGATGAGTGGGGTGTAATGAGGACATAGAAAGAACGCATTACATGGCTTGTTCTGTGAAATAAATGTCATTCCCTGGTTTCCCATTGCACCCTTTCTCTCCCACATTTACTCATGAGCTCAGCATGCTGCCAAATCTCCATATGTCCTTATATACACAAACTATTCTAAGCAGTATTCAGGACATGTATAACATTCCAAAACCAGGCATTATTTATGTCAGGGGATTGAGTTTATAGAAGAGCTGGGAGCAACTAGGGGATCCAAAACTAGAGATCTCTTTAAAATACTCAGTGCTACTATAAAACTGATTGATGACACTTTATGGCTGAACATTGCTCAGACAACACAAAATACCAAAACTGCTGACCAGCAATCCTAAAATTGCACAGTGTGGTTGAGAATGCATCACTTGGGTCCTCTGTAATAGTTGCAGTTAAGGTCTTATTGCCACTGTAGTTTATTTATACTGATGTGAAACCATGAAGAACTATTTAGCCTAAATGCATTTTAACACTGATACTATAGTAAGAACAGGGGAAGGTTAGTTGGTGCACCAGATTTCCAAGGCAACCATCCAGTGCTCCTTTTTGTGTAGTGAAGACAAAAATATCACTCAGTGATTGCAACTGTATTAGGGAGTTCCTAGACCTTCTATAGATTTGCAGGGACATCTAGTCACTAAATCCATTTTTCCTATGAAAACAGAATATGCATGAATATGCACGAAATGTTGTTTGTATTCATTAGATGTATCAGCACAGCAAAGCTGAGTACACTATCTCAAAGCTGAGTATGACCATCTCAAACTAGTTTGTGCTCACTATTTTGTATTTAGTTTTACAGTTACAGTATATAATTCTGCACATCTGCATGGCATACTGTGGATGCCCAATTACTGTTCATTGCTGTATTGATGGTAGAATAGAACATTAAGGCTGCATTAAAACAACATATAATTCTTTGTGTATGTTGAATTTTAGGGTACTGCATCATTACCATTGTAAAATAGTGATCATCAGTATTCTTAGGTAGAATGCAAAATCTGTTGCTAAGATTTGTGTCTTAAACACACACACACAATATTTACTAACAAAACCCCTCAGCTTCTACCAAATATGAAATATCCTTGATACTTTTGCCACAATGGAAAACTGACAATTTCTAAAGGTTTACCTCATTTTAGGGCTCTTTACTGATCAGGATGAACTGCTGTAGGTGAGTTAGCATAGATAAAGCGCAAACTGCCAATAACTGGAAATCTAGGGTGATCATGCTCACTGCACCACTGCTGCACACAAAGCATTGGAGTAACTCAAGCTGTGGAACACGTATAAAAATAGTAATTCAAAATAAATGATGTTACTGGGGGACCCAGTACGCCATCCCTAAAGCTTTAATTATCAATAAGAAATAAGATGAGATATATATAAGTCCCCGGATTTTGAAAAGTGTTCTGCCATGTCTGTGTTCTAATTTTGGGTGAGAAGTTTTAAGGCGTCTGCTTGCTCAAGGTGCTTAGTAATTCTTTCTGAAAGGGTTGGGCAGCTGGGATGGGCCCTGCTGTAGTTTGAAACAAAGCTGTTGGCAAACTTAAAGCAGAGGCACACTGGGACAGAAACTGACTCTGCACTTCGTGCTGGGAATAAACATTTCCGAGAATCACAGGTTAAAACGGACAGGACTACAGAACCTTTGCAGTTGGCCCGGCCTTGTGAGCTCTGCCTAGTCTGGAATGCGGGTCTGGACCTAAACCCGTCTGCATAGTCTCTGAGAGCATCTGCCTGGAGGCCATGTAGCGCTTGCGCCGGTTCGCTCTGTAGACTTCCAGGCGTTCTGCTTCAGCCGCTGGATCCTCCAGAACCCCGTCCCACCTGAGGCTTTCCTGGGCCGGACTGCTCGGTTGTACTTGGTCCTCCGTAGCCAGAGCTGGGGTTCCCTCCTCCACAGGCAGTTTGGATTTGCATTTCTGGCTCTTCCCGGCACTCCGCTCTTTGGTGCTATTGCCTTTGCCTGGATTTGTTTCACCGCTCTTCTTAGCACCGGTCCACTGGTCCTCCTGGGGTTTCTCTGGAGTACACGGACACGATCAACCAAAGCATATGGATTAGGCTACATGTTAAAACAGCCAAAAAGTACTATAGATTTTGGCCAGTAGTGCTAGAATTGATCATCATTTTCTAGTAAAAAAAAATCCAGTAGAAAGATACATGGCAAAAGACTTTGAGGTGTGACATTTGACACTTTTGTGCTAAGCCTGTAGTATATCCAGGAATCCTTCTAAAAAATTTTAGAGATGTCTCAGATTTGTGGTACCTCATATAAGCATAGGAACACGTGAGAACTTATGTAGACTACTTCAACCTAAAGGGGTAATTCAGGCAGCACAGTAATGTTTGCAGACTTTCACCCAGTGTTAGAACAAATACTACACATTACCAATAAATAGGTTATAACCAGGGCCGGAGTGGGCCACTTTTTCAGTCCAGGAGTTTCATGCCCAAATCCGGCCCAAAATAATTTTTCCCTCCTAATCGGCCCAAACTAGAGACTGACATAAGCCGGCCCATCGGGAATCCTCCCGAATCTCCCGATTAGCCACTCCGGCTCTGGTTATAACCTTATAAATAAGAACACATTGAGGTAAAAGTCAAGAACTGGGATGTTTACTGGGTTAAATGCAGGACAGTTACCAGTAATATTTCATTTCAACCTTTTTCTAGCTATCTGTATTAAAACAGTGAAACACTAAAATCATTTTACTATATAACATACATATAGGCAAATACAAGGCCTAACATGCTTTATGATCACAGCTCTAGGCTTCTGTATCATACAAATACTTACTGGATGAACTTCTATGATACAACAAAACTAACATAATTCAACTACTAACCTGAATCGCCCGAGTTTGAAGGCGTGCTAGGATGTGATCTCTTCTTTTTCCCTATTGCCGTGTTTCTCCTCTTCTTCTTACTTTCCTTCACAATAGTCCCCGTCAAAGGAGGAACGTGGTGACCTTTCCGCGGTGAAGAACCCTCTGCGGGTTCCTTACTGGGAACAGCCAAAGTTTCCATTGCATACGGTTCCTTTAAGTTGTGACGATATCTCACATCGTTGTTGTTGTTTTAAACGCTAATCAATCGCTGGAAATCCCCACTAAGTCAACTCGGTGGGCTGCGTTGAAGAGCCTTTTCTCGACGCTCCAGTGACTCCCGAGGGTCGAAACGAAAAGCACAAAGCGGCGCGTCTCTATGGTAACCGGGCTCCTCCTGTACCCTCGTGCTGCAAGATTTGCAGGTTTTAAAAGCAGCCGCGTGCAGTGGCGGCCGCGCGCGCCCTCCTGCAGAGAGTTTTGACGTAGTAACTTTACATATATGTAATGAACTACAGTTTTGATAGCTCTATGCGAACGTGTAGCTAGAACTAACATTACTGTTGAATAAGAAATGTAAAATCTCGTTTGCGATGGTAAAGCACAATAATCGTGGCCAATAACTACAACAGCGAAGTTGAATTATACCTAAGTTACAAGACTTTTAAAAATAACATTTTCAATTCTAAGTAAAAAAAATCCATCTGATGAACGTTTCTCTACTGTTAACAGTTGTTATTAAATTTATGAACGTTAGAAATTTGCACTTTAAACAAACAAACAAAACAAAGCTAACACTTTGTTTGGTCAGCTAACTTGGTACAGCAATAATCAGATGTGACGTCCTACACATGAAAGCCAAACCGAAAACACTCTAACAAAAATATTTTAATTTAGCCTACAGTTTCTGCACAAATCAGTCCTTCTCAATGGTTTCCAATTAGCCTTAATTTAAATTAAGTAACAAACATGGAAAAGTCCTGCCTTTATGTTCAATGCACTTTTCAGAGAAGATTTATTTCTACATTTGGATAAGTATGATTTACTTGTTAGTGGAAGTCATTTTCTTCCTGGCAGAGCCTTCATTATGATTTATGCATAGATTTTCATAAAAAGAGGAAAATTAAATGGGAACTGTAGATTAGCAGGTCCCACAGTGATAGAGCAGACATTGGATGTCTTTAGGAAGCCCCTGTAGAAAGCACCATATTGTTATATATTTTTGAATACCAAATTGCATAGCCAAAACTATCTTCAAAACATGGGAACAGTTTAAAAATGCACTTCTACACATCATCAGTGATGTACCCTGGGATCACTGCGTGTTTTTCAAACATTATCCTCCCTTTCCTAGGGAACCAAGCTGGGAGTGATCAGTTTCCAGCTTGTGTACAAGTTCCCATGGATCACTGACGGCCCTTCGCTTGTATACAACTCAAGCAACTGTAAGCCTTACACAGGAACTGAGCTGCAAATCCTCTGCAGCCCACCTGGGCACTCACTGCATTCTCACTGCATTCTCACTGCATTCTCCACCACGTCATACTTGGATATTTGGCTCATTTCCTTTTTTTGTCTTCACTCGTTCTCTCTTCCCAGAGCACGATGTGCTCCACCATAACCACCTATTAGATGTGTCTGAAACCTACACAATGTCTGTTGTCAGCATGGTCTCTGTATCAACTCTTGTCTGTCAGTCATGCGCAGTTCCAAAAAACCCTACTGGTGCCATTTGCTGGGGATGCAATTTCTCTCCAGCTCTGACAATTGCCACTGCTGACCCTTATGATTGGAAGCGCTTTCCTCAGTCATTGGCACTGCTGATGGTGTCAGCAATAACCTTCATCGCCTGGTCACACTGCCAGCAGTACCAACCTGCCGCCTTGTGCTTTGGGGCAGCAACTAAGAAAGACGTAGCTGTATCAGCCTTTCGCCAGCTGAAAAGCTTAAATGGACTTATAAGGATGTCCCAAGTAGAATGTATTATGAACTCTATGTGCTTGTATGTTGTTTATGTTCCTTGTTGATTAACCCTAACCCTAACCAGCCATGGGTTGATGGAAGGCTGCTGAGCCCTGCTTCCTGCATCTCCACTGGAGCTCTCTGTCTCACCAGAGTCCTCCTCATCTGCACATCTCCACTGTTGGGCTACCTTCCCCCTATTCCAGATTAACCTCAGGATCTTCCACTGTCAGAGTAGGACCCTAGGACACCTCTTGTATATTTTGTAGGGCACTCCACTGGGTCATGGATAACCTCGTGTATTCCTCCCCCACCTTGGATCCTCATTGTTAGATTGAAAGGTGGGCTGAGATAGATTAATCAAAGCAGTGCACTTCCCTAGAACCTCCCTTTCTACATCAAAATGGATATTATAGAAATGATTGGCTACCTGCTTTTGGAGCTGGTGAGGTAGCAATTGGGCTTCAGCTATGTTGTAAACACAAATGTATTTGAAATAAAAGCTGCACATCTCCTGACTTGCTTGTCTCCTATGTCCTTGAGTCCCATGGTGGGACATGACCTCTCTCCTGAAGACACTACATAATTCTTCCAGAGTCTACTTCTCTTCCTCACCAGTCTCCTTGAACAGCTGCGTCTGGACACACAGCTTTATCTGACTGATTCTCTCAGCCTTGCGATTTTTTACATAGGGGGTCTTGATGTCCTCCATGTCCTATAATGAATATGTTCCAGGGACACAAAAATGCTTCCTGGCACTTTTAGGAGTATTTCACAGGATTCAACAAATGTACTCCATTTGTTGCAAGGCACACTTTGTCCGTCACATTGCCATTACTATGTACTAAACCAATATGCTTCACATTTGCATTACCTGTCCTCCAACTGTTCGTCACCTACCACAGAACCATTCCTGGCTGGATATTACTTAAAGGGAGGACCATTATCAAACAGTAACACTGACATGTTGGTAACATGGTAGAGGATATTGTGTTTACATGGTTATATCAGGCAAATCAGCATTCCTGGACCTTTTAAATGTGTTGAGAGAGGTCTGCCACATGCACAAAACTTTTCAACAGAAGCCACATGAACAGAAACTGGCAAATTATGAAAAGCTGGCTAATGTAAATTATGCAACAGATGGGTGATAGTCTCTAATTGTACACCTAAAGGCTAACAAATGCTTCCATTAAAATGGGTGGAGGGTGCACAATTACATTCTTTAAAGAGTCCGTGGATCTGTTTTCACATACCTTCCCAATGGTGGACAACTCTATTACTTAGTAAACTGTTAGGCCACATTCATTTGTGAAACCTTGAAGACATCATCTAAAAGGAATGACACTATCAGGTTTGGAGAATCACATATATTATTACATTGTTGGCCTGGTCTTTAACTTCATCTCATTACCGAAAAGGTGTAGCTAATGTCTGTGGAGCAATAAAACACCAGAAGATGGATCCAGCAACTCTGCTACAAGCACTTGCAATTCTACCACAACTGCTTGGTCATCCTTAGATTGTGTTTTATTGAATAATGTGTTATTGCTGACATTTCCCAATGTGGAATCTATGCCAGATAATAATCTGCTAGGAAAACGCAAAAGGAAAAATGTGCTTGACTCAAATTTCTAAATATTTTTAAGTTGACAGTTGATTTTATTTGGCCTTAATATGCTACCTGCTTATAGTGAATGCAGTGCACTCAAAATATTTGTATATGTAAATATAGCGGTTCAAATATTAGTACATTTATACAAATATGCTTTACTGTCTGAGTCACCTTTTTCTGTTATTACAAACATGAGTATAAAAAAACTTTTCAAATGGGGGCAAGACAGATTATGTAGTCCATTTGTGTCTGCTATCTTCCAGTTCATTATCAATGGTCAGCTTCTGACCAACACTGCTGTGGGATGGATATTCAACTCTGACATATATAATCAACAACATCAAAAACAGTAACACAGCTATGCCTGATAAACTGGTTCAAGTTCAATACACACATCAATGTCAGATGACTAGTATAATACCATTATTCAAGTGGTCAGCATGCAAATAAACACACTGATAATGAACAATGTATGAGGTGGCCGAAGAGATGTGCATGCATCTCAAGTCTAAAATGTCTAAGCCTAAAATGAACATACAGTATAACATAGGTGTACCTAGCAAATGTACCTGTGACTGCAAGTAAAATCTAAATATTTCTCATCTGATTTGTGGCATTAGGTTGTTAGTATGATGACTGCAATATGAAGACAAGTTTGATGAAAATTGCTGCTAAGTCATTTGACATAACATCTGATTTGGCATCGGAAACTGATCCTATACTTAGAACAAGACCGGGAGAGCTGGGACATTACATGTGCCAGGCAGCCAAATTTAGCAACCGTTATAAAGGTTACAGTGAGGCATACAGGCAAGGTTTAAATCTAAGTAGGCAAATGGCAAAAGGAAATCCAGAAATCACACCGTGGATTTTTATCACAGAGGGAGCATGTGAGTTAGAACAGTCTGCCCATGGCTGTGTGTGTGGGTCCTCTCGAATGGCACAAGCTAAGTGATCAAAATTCGTGTTGAACATATTTAAAATAAATGTATTCTATAAGCTGCTTGATTGTTTTTCTAGTTTCCACAGACAGTCTTGGTTTCTGTTGCGCAGTGATGTGATCATGACTAAGCCTACCCCCTTCCTGAAGTTTCTTTTGCTGCCAAATGCTTTGTAAGCAGAGTGGGGTGGGGGGTGGAGAAATGGGGGCTAAACCTGTGGGGAGTCCATGGCAGAGAGACAGGCTAAATTTATCTGCTCTGAGTTTTGGATGGGGATGCCCCCAATCTAATTGTCTCTGTTCCATGGACAAAGTTCAGCTGCCCAGTGCAAAGGATATGGAGAGACCGAGTGCAATAATCACTGTGTGCTGGCTATCTGTTATTTTGTTTGTTTATTTTTTTCTTCCAGATATTTATTTACAAAATGACAGAATTGCAAACAAAGGATCAATACAAAATAAGGGCGCTATTGCATGCATTTAAAACAGCTACATTAAGTAGATAATGATTTGAACAGGTGTGACATTTGCTTGCCATGTGTGTCATTGCTGGCAATAATACATCAGGCATCTTGCAAAAGCTGGAGCCTACATGATCACCCTTTCCCATTTGGCACAAGAAGCAGTTCAGCTTTTACTGTTGAATTAAGTTGGTCTTAAACCAGATAAAGGAGCCACAGTGACATATGTCAGTTAATAATTCATCTGTGGTGATTTATGAGGATTTTGTAAGGATCATTAAAATAATTACAATTATTTATTGCAATAATTTTTTATGTAAAATGTAAAAATATGTAAAAGCCTTGCATTCTTTAAATTACTCTGTCAGTGATACTTTCTTTTAAGCATATCTTCTAGTCAGACAGCTCACATGCTAATAATGATATACACTATTTATTGTGAGAATTATTGTTATATAACAGAGACTTCACTATACCGTCATTATACGTATTGAAACAGAATAGGACTATATGTAAATTGAGAATTATAAGGGACGTTTATTCCTCCAAATAATTAAAAGGGTCCAGATGGGTTACGTGAGAATTTAATAAGGCTATAGGGTACAATTAGTTCCAGTTCTCTTCTCTTCTCTAGACTCATCATGAAAGAAAATGTCATGAATCCACTTCAGGTTAATATGATACTTATGCGACATTACTAGGAGGAGTGTCGTAAGACCTACTTGTCTCGTTTATAAGGCGTTCCTACAAGATGTATTTTAACTATTGCCTTATTATATTTCTTCGTTTCTTTTGCCTTTCACGCCTCGGTCGCAAAAGCGTTTATACGTCGGTATCAAAAACAACTTAGACGTTCTGAAACTTTCACACATATCTCATTGGGTAGAAGTGAACCGTCATTGAAAAGAAAATATTACGATTGGTTAATACTGCTCTATCCCGCCCCCTTTTTCTTGGGAGTCGAGGCTAGTGATTGGGTAAAGCCGCAGTCTTTCAGACGCTACGGAACACAGTCGTCACACATAACCTTTGACGTTGGAGTGCCAACAGCCAGCTGTTACAAATCGCGTCACTCCCTCGCCAGCTGATCGGAGACACCGGTAGAGTGAGAGACGGTAAAGAATCAGCCTGCCCGAGAGGTGAGCTTTTCTGTTAAAACAACTTCAAACCTCATTTTTAAGTCGATCTAATAAATACTTTTCCGCGTTACCCGGTTTAGAAAATAAGACTGGCTTAGTGCCTCTGGGGAAGGCGAGGCGTTGAACCTACTCTGGACCGAGCCGATACGTGTGGGGCGTTGGTGAAAGAAAAAAACCCGTTCATAAAGGAGTCAATACTGATCTCATGACAGCTGAAGGTAAAAGTAGACACTCCAGTAGACCTTGATCTTCTCTTACACAGTTAAAATCAGTCGGATAATCATTATATAATCTAGATTCTGCCATAGTGACCAAACTTGGACATAGCCTAGTAATAGACGGAACAAACCGTAACCAACTCTGTTCAGGAGTAGCCAACCTGCTCACAAGTCGGCTTTGTCAATATAATACCGAAGATAAACTAGATATTAAACGTTAGTTTAAACGCCGGTTTTTCTAATTGTGCGTTGTAATGGATCATAACGGAGTCGTGACTGACTCCAACCTGGAGACATTAAGGCGAAGTTCGCACGATATCGCTGCACAGCTGCCAACGTGTCTGCTTTAACCATGTTTCCTGATTGGGTTCAGGAGAACCGGGCGAGGACGTCCTTATGTAAGTCTCTCGGTCCTGTAGTCCGCTCGGGAGGAATGCCATTTTGTTAGAGGCTTGCTTTCAGTTCTCCGTTGTCGGGGCCTTAAGCTGTTTAAAATGTCGTCTACTAATGTTCAGATGTTATAAAATGCATAACTGAACGTCGTTGTAAAGTTAAGAGCGCCGTAAAGTGGATCACTGTTACACCCGAGAAAGACCACGATCGGTAGGTTACACTGAAATGTACGTTCGTTACAAACTTTAAATGGTCATCATGTGGCTGCAGATGTCAGTGATCCCTTGAATCATTTTTCATTCGCGTCATTCTGATGTTTTTTTTCCATCACGTAATCACATCTCTCTACAAGTGGGAGAAGTGCTTTAGGTGCTCGGAGTAAAAAAAAAAATGTTATGTCATTTGTCCTATTGCAAAACGAATTAAATCCTCAGCCCTGCCTTCTCAAAGTAATGTTTTAAATTGAAATACCGGAAAATACCGGAACCAATCCGTTTTTATTATTTATTTGTTAAAACAGCCTTTTAACTGTGAGAGAATTCCTAAAGACCACGCCCTGTTACATGTAGGACAAGCCACCCCACACGGTTTGGAGAAGCTTTGTCAACCTTTATAAAACCTCTTTATCTAATAGACATACAGTATGAGGAACTAGGTCCTTCAGGCTTCAAGACCTAAACTGTACATAACCGTATGTCTTCACTCGCTTTTTCACGAGGGTTTTTCATACATTTAACAATTTGAAATGGGAGCCATTCAAACAGTTAGGGCGTAGCTGGTCATTGTAATACGAAGTCATGTAGAACTTTCCACTTGTCAGACCCAAAGCCTTTCGACCAAGCAGTCATAGTGGGTTGGTCATAGCACTCTTACTGTAGTACCAGCCATCGGTCCTCCCTCCTGCTTCCACTAGCTCCGTCACAAGCCCAGCCTTGTCTGTCTGACTTAGGTCACCAGTCTGAGCATCCAGCAATTAATCAGCTGCCCGAGATTCACCTCGTAATAGCAAGTGGGCCTAAGAAGGAACAGGTGGCTCAGGTTTTACTAAGAACAAATTGCATTGGGAGGAGATTTTTAATTGAAATCCCCCTTGATCTGATTTTAGAGGATGCATATATATATATATATATATATATATATATATATAATTACACACATCATATGCTAATGTGATCAGCTTTCTTAAATAAAATGGATGTAAAGGCAAGTAAAATCCTGACCACACCACCTTGTACAACGACATCTTTGCTTTGCGTTGACCCGTTCAACGGCCCACTGGTGGATTACCAGTGTGGGGCAGCACACATGGATGTGAGATGCCCCCGGGCGGTGTCTGTCAAATATAAAGGCGTGCGTGGAACCACAGCAGGGCGTTAGCATCGTCGGCCCTCACAGATCCCATGGTAAGTCAGCACTCGGTCACGTCCCTGCTGTGATTCAGCCTCTGGTTAGCTGATGTCGTGATCTCCCTCAAACGGTGAAGATTGATGGGGACGTCTTGGCGCCCCTCCATGTCCCTGCCCCCGAACACTGGCTCCGTTCTCCTCTCGCTCCTCTCTCGCCGAGGCAGCTCCGGGCGGCAGCTCTGGGTGTGGCTGCCACTGACCGAAACCGTGCCAGCGTCTCCTTTTGAGATGGGCTTTCTTTGAATGCCTACCGAAGGGATGGGGCTAAATTCCGTTAGCATTTCACATTTATCCCTCTGACCAAAGTCTTTTCTCGTTCGGGCTCGCGCATTGCAGGGTTGCGAGCGGCCGTGTGCCACCCCGGATCAATAGGTCGACTCGAGACAGGAGCCGTGGGACAGAAAGGCGCAGTTTAGGTATGCAAGCGACCTCGATTTACGCTCCTGATTACATCCCCTCCAAGCCAATGTCACACTTGGTTTGTGACATTCAAAAAATGCATATCAAAACATTTTTTTGAACATCAAGAAAATACGTTGTGATTTTGCAGTCATCAGAGAATGGATAATATAATCTGGACTATAAGATCATTCATAATCTGGGACACCGTCTTCGCCCCCTCCCCCCATGTACTACCACCATGAATACATGCCTTGAGGAGACATAATGCGTATCTGAAAGATTCTGTGAAGAATGTTTAATGAATGCATCAGATTGGAACACTTGTGACTCAATTCCAGATTGTGATGGCGCCAGTCTGAGAGGGTGCGAGTTGTTCTCTCTGCTACTGCATTTTTGTAAAAGCACAGAGACTTGATGGCGTGCCTGGAGACGCTGACGCAGGCAGCCTTACCTTGTCCTGCCCCCTCCACCCTCCGACAGCCTGCTGATTCATGTCCACACCGGGGAGGGGAGGAGGGAACAGAAGATCATTACCAAATGGACCATCGAGGAGGAAATAAGTTATTGGCGATGTTGGGGGTGGGTTGTAGTGGGGTGACCAGTCCCTGGCTGTAAATGTTGTAAATGTAACATGATTCAGCAGATTCAGTTTTCTTTGATGGACTGATTAATGCACTTTGGGTGGCAGCCACGCACTGGATTAGGATGGTCTACGTGGCAACACAACCACGGTGCAGATTGGACCAGGTTCCAAATGTAGCGTGCACAAGTGTGGACAGCTTCTGGTCCGCTGGAGAAGAACGCTGATCGGAACTCGCCCGGGCCCTTCTTTGGGCCCTTCTGGTTAACCAGCGGGGAGACCTAATGTGTATAAAAACTATTTCTAAACAGTGATGGCCTTCAGTGGCGAGGAGTGGGGGGGATGTGTGGTTTGAATGGGAGCTCTGCGCAAACAGTGAGTGTGAAGAATTTGCAGCATGTGCAGGAAGAATGGGAAGAATGCTGGGCATTTTGATGAGTGGAAGGAAGGAGAGAGGGCATTCTTTAGGCTTACAGGCAGGCTGTAAGATAATGCTATTTTATTTAATATATGTAGTGTGTGTGTGTGTGTGTGTGTGTGTGTCAGGGGGGGTCATCATTGGATGCTTTTGCACCAGCTTGGGTGTCTGTGCATAAGCTTATAAATCCAGTTAGAAGCCAAATGAGTGCTTTAATGCACTAAGATCTGAGAGGGTGTGGAGATTGACTGAAAGCAAGGCCTCTGTTTGAGTTTGTGGGCATTTAGTGGGTCGAGATTTCTCATGTGTCATGGCCCAACTTTGCATTTGATCATTTCTCATTCCATTTGTAAAATATCAAAGTATGTCATGTGGGACGGCTGTGAACACACCTGTGGCGCTTTCTCACACCCAAGCTTTGGAATGTCAGAGAAAAGCCCTTGGCAATAGGATGTAAAGGAAATAGAAATATGGTCACATGTACAGCGAGAATGCGCACGCACAAACACACTCAGACACTCGAATGCTCTCTCTTCTGTAAGACTAGATGTCCCCAACTAATCGACATTGCTGTATTTTCATAGAGGAAGTACTTGGCTAATGAATGTATTGCTCCTGGCTCAGATATGTAATGAGAATAAAATCTGTGGATATAAAGCAGAAAACATATGCCAGGTATTTGAACATTGATCTCCTTTATTAATGGTTATCTGTCCATATTATTCTGACAGATGAATGACATTTGTTACAGGGTAAGAGCTGGGTCATTGTCTGGTTTTGCTAAGTAACTACATTATCTGTGCTACTGCATGCATTTGATGCAGTTTACTATAACTGGAACTATATTAATGCAGCCTGTGGTTTTATGGTGATGCTGTGAGGTTCGTATGTGTTCTTTGAAATGATGTAACGTCTTACTAAAAGTAAAGGAAAATGTCCTACACACCCATACCAGTAAGTGTCCTTCCAGGAAACACTGGGCAATCCCGGCACGATCGGACGTCCTCTGACTCGTCCCCGTCCTTCAGCGAAGACTGGCGCTGCCGGGCGACGTCTAGGAGGACGGACGAAAACCACAGATTGTTATTGTTAGCATGACGGGGCAAGATCTTCCTGGATCTCGCGTACCAAACCTAACATGGCACCTTTGTCTCTCCCCTTCTCCAGGAGTTGTGGCGGGGAGCCAGGCGGCTCATGCGTCTACATGGAACCGTTGGCTAACCAACAGCAGTTCTTCTCTGGCAAACTTTATGTTCCTGTCCCTGCGCTAAAGCTGCCAGCTGAAGAACTGTTGTGGTCAGCTCTGTCCTGCGCTGGCCCTCCAGAACTGGAACCGTCTCAGGCATTTACCCTCGAAGCCACAACTAGCATGTTAGGCCGGAGCTTTCTGGGCAGTTTGAAATTTTCAAAAATGTAATGGATGAGAAAATGTAGTGTTGCATGTGTGTTTGGTATAGTGCAGTGAGTAATCACACTGTTTTTCCTGTGGGCGACCGGGGTTCAGTCCGCATCTGGGCAAACGCTCTATGCTGTACCAGTAAGAGTTCTTGCCCAAGACTTGTGCCCGTGTAAAATGATTGAAAATTGTAAGTCACTCTGCACAAAGATGTCTGCCAAATGTGTAAAATGTGAACTGGAAATAAGGCACTGGAGTATTTTGTCTGTTGTTACTGGGGGGGAAAAAAAATAAAGACTTGTGTTTGTGTGTTGCTTCACACCATAAAGTGCTTGATTTCCTTGTTGACCTGTGATTCAAAGATTAAATGTGCATAGTAATAGCTACCTTCAGTTAATTATAACTAATATTTGTGCAGCTGTCATAATATAGCAGCCAAAAAAACAAGCCTCTCTCACTCATCTGCCCATACTTCTGTTGACCTTTCTTGCCTTTGGTAATGAAAACTTTTACATATACACTTGCAGGATACAGCGCAACGAAAGTAAGGTACAAAATAATACAATGGTCTATTCTGACTTAAATAATTAGATAATAAGAAAGACAGAAGGAGAATGAAAGCTCTAAAGGATAGCTGTGATTATATGATATCTGAGCCCGAAAGACAAGGTTTGGTAATCTGAGTGTTAAGATTAATGTAATTCCAGATGAGGGTTGTAGGATACATTTTCTCTGGTCCAACTAGATTACACCTCAGAGCTCATCACAATGGCTACTTAGAATAGCTTACAATACTTACAATAGCTACACTACAACTTTTGCAGAAATTTGTCAATAAAGCATGTGTAAGGTAGTATTTAAAGTGATTTTATGTACAATTTTTAAGCATTGGTTTAATCTCTAACATTTACTCTTTTTAAATTGTGTCAATGTTTTAAAAATTGAGTATTAAAATCAATCAACATTCACTCTTACCATCGAAACCATAGATGATAGCAAGATGTTTCTCGAAAAAATCTGTTCTCACGTTTAATGGAGAGTTCAGAGCAATGTAGCGTTGTGTCCTGGAGGGGGCGCCATTGACCAACAATAAAAGACAAAAACGAAAACCAGTTACTTACAGTACGGAGAACCACTTTTATGCTTATAGGAGTCATACAAATAGTTATTAAGGGAATATTTTCCCAATGGATAATTAGTAGAATATAGCATGTAGCAATGTCCTTTAAAACTTTCTAATGTCTTTGTCCACTTTTATAGTTGAAATAAAATAAAAATAAATAAAATCCCAAAACACCTTAGCCTATATAAATGTGGCATTGTTTTGTAGTCTTTGTTTAGTCTTCTGTTTACTGGTACTCTTTATTCAGGTTTTATTACAGGTTTTTTTTTTAAAGATTAAACGCTTACACCGTCATAGCCTGATATTACAAATATATAAAACGGCTTACCGTGTAACTTGTTTATTACGCCTAAATCCTGGCACCTTGATTTTGTAAAATCATAACCTGCTGTCAGTCCGCTGAAACAGACAGACAGACAGAGCAGCAACACTAATCCCTTTCCTGACTCCTGCTGTTGTGCCTACCCGTCGTAGGCCAGGAGAACGACTTCCATATAGACGTCTAATAAAAGAGTGGGGTGAAAAAACAGGCCTGGTGTAAAATGAAGCAAAAAGGGGCGCTCGCTCCCTTAAAAACAAACTCCTTGCCCCGTACATAGCGTCGATTAACGTGCGTAACTCCACCAATAAGACGATGGAGAGGCTGGTTTAAAGTCAACTCAGTATGTACCGATTGATCGCTATAAAGCATTCAGATCTGACCACAGATTTACCCTCCGCCTAAAGCCTCTCCTAAATGTAAGTCTGTTCAAATATTGATGAAGCAGTTGGATCAATCTATTTCCTGGAAGAAATCGTCGCCCTTACCCCGGCGCGTATGACTGGATTAATTAAACATTTTTACATCATATGTTTCATTTAGAACATTTCCGATCTCGATATTTTTTTTGCTGCTTTATTGTCGGTTGTTATCGGTAAGAGATGGCCGTTAATACCGACGCCGCTTTTGCGATCAGCACCTTAGGGGAAAGCGGCGCGTCGCAGCCGGGGGAATTTGGAGACACTCAGAAACTTCTGTGCGTCGCAGCCATGGAGTCAAAAGACGGGCTCAAAACTTCTGAGTCGCGCAGGGGGAGTGCGAAATCGTTAAACGCGGAGCAGAACGGACACAGGTCGCCGTTTAGATCAAGATCTGCTGGAAACGTGTCCACGGCGTCACGCTCTCCGTCTCCCCTCAGCTTTAGCCGTGCGTCATCACCAGAACCGCGCGCGCCGGAACCACACAGCTTCATGTGGCTGGCCTTAATCTCCTGTTTTTGTCCTTCCGTCCCACTGAACATATTCGCGCTTTATTTTGCACACGTGGTAAGTTTGCTCTATACTTTAGATATTTGACGTGCTTCTTAATACTGTACTTTGTGTCTTTCAAACATAACTGTATCTGGGTGTATGATCTGTCTTTGTGATATTCAGTCACGGTCCATGATACATGCAAATGATTTTGAGGGAGCAAAAAAATTGGGACGACGTGCATTAATCTTCAGTATCATGGCGATAACTTTGGGTCTGGTTGTAATTCTATATCTGGCGATCACAGGTAAACGTGCGCGCGCGCTCACACACATACACACACACACACACGTGCGCAAAGTCTCTTGTACTATCGTTTCCTTCTTTGTATTCCCCAGAGACGTGATATTTTGCAGTACAGAACATCATCATGGAGGATCTAACGGGCATGGCATGGAAGAGCTGGTCTAGTGCAGCACAATCCTCACCCTAAATGAAAAGTCATTCAGACGTCATGCATCAAGTCATATTCTGGAGAATGCACAGCATACAATATCAGTATAGATTTTTAATGCATGGTGTGCCTCAGTTTGTCAAAGGAAGTTTACTTCCTCGCTCTCTTGTTTCATTATCCTTGATAAAGCTCATCGGAGTTATCAGAATTTATTTATTTTACAGTCATATGACCAAATGCACTTATGAGTTGAATTTTGTTGGTTAACCTTAAATGAGCTAAATATAAAATGGAAAGGAAAAAAGCACAAGCACTTGTAGCACAAAAGAGATTGGTATAAAATATGAAGTGGATATAATATGGACTTTAAAATAATCTTTAACATTTCTTTCTGTGATTTTGAAGTTAAACGTTTCTCAGTTATTTTCACAATTTCTCACAATTGACAGCTGCATGTGCAATGAATAAAAAAGACAAACAATATATAATACTAAAACAATAATTTCATGCACTATTTTTCTTAAAACTACATAGAAAATGTATTTCATCTTATGTGAATGTTCAAAAACGAACCACTTGAAAAAATACTTAAGAAACAATGCATTTACAAAATTGCGTATGAAAGCTTTTTTTACATTGTTTATTCTAATATTGCCAAAAATGTCCATATATTACAGTTTATTAATAGAATTTATCCCTTTTAAAATGTCTTGCAGTGTTAATGTTGTATGTCATTATTATCTTTATTGAATCATGTTTCATTATTAAGTGTAATGCGGAGGTTGACACGATAAAGCTCAGTAAGAGAAAGGCTTGCCCACATCCTAGGCAGAGAGATCAAATAAAATGGTCCCTGTGCCAATTAAACAGTCCTCCTTAACAAGGAGGAGTTGGGAGTTGATTCCTTTCACATTTTGATGCATCATTATATATGCAAATGTGTTGAATTGTCAGAACTGCACGAAAAACTATTATGTATGTTTGGTATCCATGCACTGTGCAAATGTGACTTTAATAGGCATACAAGTGCCATATTAACACATTGCATGTCCTGAATTAAAGTAAACATGCCTGGTTATTAGATTAAGTGTATTTGTTGTTTTCATTGTAAATTTAGATTAGGTGATGCTTACATTTTAATCTAAGGACATAAATAGTAAAAAAAAAAAAAATCACAGTATAACATTCAATCCAGTTTGTGCTACAAACAACCCATGCAGCCTATCAAATATGTACATGAGCAGGCGTGGGAAGGCATTAGCTAAATGGCTTTCTGCTCTGGTATCAATTAGCCTTCCAGAGCTAAGGAAACAGGTAGAGTTCAGAGATGCTCTGAGAAATGGAGATCAGAGGAGAGAGAGGCATTTCTAGTAATCGATAAGCTGTCTCCATAAGTGCAGGGCTTTTATATGTCTGTGCATTTAGTCATTACTAGCTTCAAAGTGAAGGGCAATAGCAAAACTGAGCTCTCTCACTGGACATCACACATGTTCTGACCACTAACTGTATGAGGGCTGCACAATTATCAAGTAAATTATCATTGCGATGATATTTAACTGATATTGAGGAGCATTCTGATACAGGTGGATGTGTGGTATTAGTCATGTACATTTCAGATCACACACAGAGCACACAGTGGATATATGAGACAGACTGCGATTAGTAAGTTCATAACACTTAGGAGAACTTATTTGCGAAATTGTGGATGCTCGTATTTGAATTTAGACCTGCAACTTTCCTTTTTGGCAGTATCTTCAGGAACCACAGAGCTGTTCATCCATCACTGCCAATAAAGAATTTCATATGGGCCATAAGAGAGGATAAAAGCATCTGCCTTGGTGTAAATGGCTGTGCTGATGGGTGCCAGAGATTCATTACACATGGATGGATTTTTACTTCACTACCAATTCTGATGTAAAACAAAACTAATTTACAATTGTTTTGTGCTAAAGCTAAGTGCTAAAAAAAGCTTTTAAAGCTCTGAACCACATCCCACAGGACACGATCCTTTTTTGAACACTACTTACAGTTATCTGGATATAACCAGTGTGGGAATTTCAGATCATTCAGATCACTGCAGCTAAACCTATACCAGTCGGTCTCAAGTCAGCATGTAATAGGGATAAACAAAGCTGTCTAAACCATGTAACCCTATATTTATTATTACAGATCACCTGGCACATGACACTAAAGACTAAAGCACAGCTCTTTGCTGAGTTATATGCAGCAGTAAGCTGTTGCAGTACAGAGTGGATCCTTCTCAGCTCAAATGAAGTTTAGAAATCAATAGCACTCTGTTCCTTCATCCTGTTCCTGAGAACAAAGCCTCAGCCAGGGGAAGACATGCACGTGTCCATTCATGACAAATGGCTGCCCATTCATCACTTTATCATGTACTCACAAGTGTACTGTCCCACTCGCCTGTTATATCATGCTATGCTGGTTTCATGTTTTTCTTGTCATGTACGTTATTTCATGGTGCTGATCCAAATATATGCAGCCATCACTTATAAGTAACATTATAGTTTGACTGCACACAAAAGCCAGCTTCGGTTTCTCAGCTCAAGCATTTGATATTATGCTCACAGCATGGAGGCCTTTTAACAGATTGCTACATAAAGCTGTTAGCTTATGCACATTGATTTCTGGAAAGCTTTTTTTTTGCACAAGATCGTTGTTGATGCAAGAGCAGCCTAAATTACATAAGGAACAAAAATGATGTGATACTGCTGGGGTGTAGCACAAATATTTGAACAAATCCAGTAATCCAGCACCAGGTTTCCCCCTCATGTCTACCCATTGTTTCTTTTATATACGCGTGCATGTGTGTGAATTCAACAATACATAATCAGTATATGACTAAATGAAACTACAACATTAATTGAATCACCTTATGTGTGCACAGACATCCTTATGTAAAATATATGCATATATTATGTAAATGATCGCAGATGCTAACACACATCCCCACCCCTCCCCACCATTTCCTCATCCCCTTACTGGAATGTAGCACTACTGTGCCTTCCTGCAGTACCTGGGGATCACCTGCCAGCCCACCCTTGGTCCTCTCTGCACACTCCAAAACCACTCAGAAACGCCAATGTGCTTAACCCAGATATTTATTTGCAGAATGCTCTACAGGTTTTACACCATGCAGTCTGTACAAAAATGGAAAATTGTGTTGTTTTGGTTCCCTTTCACAGTCAAACCCACAGAGCACGAACACTAGACCTCTGCATCACCTCTAGCTTTATATAATCGCCCATCTTAGGGTTGGCACTTTAGTGCCACCTGCTGGACTACCGTGGATATGAGGCTGAATTCCAGTCAGAACATGCTTTACATACAAACCTTTATTCTTATCTCCTGAAATCTGGACATTAAGTGTAATCACAGAAGAGACCAGTTAAATGAAATTCAACATGGATGATTCCACAGAAGACTTTTACATACTTTATTACTGTATCACAGTGAGCACAGCAAGAAAACTGAAGAAACACGGGGTTCAAGACAGACCAATGTAACTGATGTCAGATTCTCTTCAGTGCTGCTCAAGGTAGAACGTGTCATTGTCGCTCTCACTGTCTTCCAGAAACACCCGACGCAGGGGTGACTTCTCTGACAAAATGGCATCCAGGCGAAGTTCGTCTCGTCTTCGACGCCACCATCGAATGGGGTGTCGGATTCGTCTGAACTTTGAAGCGCGGAAGCGCCACACCAACAAGGAGCAGAGGACCACTGTGGCTATCGAGACTGTCGGGAAAGAAACGCAGCACCATTAGTCTGGGATCACCGTAGATGCACTACTGTCAGAAACTGAACCGTGGGACATTTCTAAAAGAAATAAATAAAATTCTAGTGCCGACAGCATGTCAGACCGGCGAACACAAACCGTGCAGCATTCATTACGCATTACCACCAAGCTGAAGTCATTGTCACATTACTGAGTGTGCTTACTAGCAACAGCCAGCCCCACTTTCAGTGCTAAGCGACTACTGTCTGCAGTGAACTGGATCAGGACGGGACTTGCCATTTGATGAGAGGAAACGTTCACCTGAAGATGAGGCAAAAGAACACAGAGCACCACAGAAACACCCACAAGATTACAGAAGAAGGAACTGCTGGGCACAGGAGGTACCTGCCTTCTACTTACAAACCAGAATGTGTTGCAGCTACCACTGCACGTGTTCACCGACTCGGACCAACCTGCGCGAGCTGTTGCTGGAAGCCTGGGGCCTGAACCTGGAGCTGGTGGGTGCCAGGAGCCAGCAGCGTGTGGAAGTAGCCCTGCGTGTCCGTGTGCACCAGCGCTGAGCCGTTCACCCCGATCACAGCGCCGGCTACGGGCTGGCCCTCCATACCTCGCACCACACCGCTGACCCCCTTATGAACCTGACAAAACGGAATAAAATAGAAATAGGCAAAAAAGAGACAAACTACACACTATTAAATAAAAAAGTTTATGCAGTTTATGGGTACGCAGGGCCCTTTCAGAGAGGGTGGTGCATTCAGTGGGCTGACCTCCACCAGCATGGCAAACAGAGGCGAGGCGTGCTCCGCCCAGAGGGACAGCAGCTGCTGGGGAGGAGGGTGCAGACAGCAGCCCGTGTACACCGTCACCTCCGGACATGCGTCCACGTCCATGCTGAAGTCCTGCAAACAACGCACATAGTTAGCAACTGCGTACGCGTCTTAGATTTTCACTAAACGTTTACGGGTCAGAACACAGAACCAATTATTAGAAGAATCTTGTTCGCCTTATGCAAAATATTCCTTATGAGAACATTTCACAACTAAAACTATGAAAAGTGATGTATTAATTTCAGAGATCTCAAAGTGATGGCACCCATATGCAAAATATATGCATATACTACCATGTATATATTCATACATACCATTAGGAAAAAAAACAAACAAATCAAATCTGATCGGATTACAAATCCCTTACTAATGCAGCATCAGAAATGAATAAAGTCATCAAATTATCTATAGACTGGTTGTAGCCTTTTCATTATTATTAATTATTCAAGTCCAAATGTTTAATATTAGTCAGTGTACACAGTACAAGATTACCTATAGGGGACTTGCATTCCTCGTCCGTGTAAACTAATACCCATTTGTTTTTGATGCACCGGTAGGTTTTTACTTTGTTTACAGAGATTATGAGTTCTATATCTGACTTTAATCCCACTCACGTCGTACAGTTCCAATACAAACAAAACAATTCTGAGCAGTTAAGAATACCCATCTAGTGTACCTTCATGCTGCCTGTGTGACTGTTGAAATCTGCACCTCTCAGAATCCCTTGTGGGACTGACCCTGTTGATCATGGCAAACAGACTGAGCATGCACAATTGATTATGGAATCATGGATTATGGAATTAAAACAGAACACACACTATTGATTATGACATTCAGAAAAAGCACATGATATATATTATGAAATCATAGATTATGCTGTTTGCATGCAGTACACAGTATTGATTATAGCATAATGTTTTATGGCAATTAGACAACACCGCACTGAAACTATTCAGAAGTGATAAAACATCATGTTCTCCCAAACTGAGACACTATGATACTTAACTGTCAACACAGTGTGGATTTGTGTGAACTTAGAGGTGTGTTACTTTCATTCCTACTTAGTTCGTCTGAGCATCCGATGTAACCTAGGTGCATCACAGGGTGATTGCTGGCATACACAGAGGCCAAATATCTCAGTGTTTCTTCATTTTGTACTAGAGAGATTAGAGTAAGACAGAAACATTTGCTGAAATGAAATTTTTTTAATTACTTACAATATTGATGTTCTGCAAGCAGACAGATTACATTTTGTGCCTTTAGATTTGTTACATGGTACATTTGGAATCATCATGATCAGTAAATCAGTGGAAAGTTCCACATAAATCGAGCTTTGTGTTCCATGTGACAATAAATAAGCCTGAAAATGTGCTTCCTATCTTTATTTACCAGACTGTGTGGGTCTGTCATAAGGGTAGGTGGCCAGCAGAGAGCCTCCTTCCAGGACTACAGACAGAGTGAAGCCTCCTCCTTCTATCAAATTCATCATGGCACGTGTCTCTGGCTGTACAGATACATTTCCTAAACACATTTAGAGAAAATTTAGTTTTGTAATTCTGTGTAGAACGTTTCTGCTCCAATAAACCTTTGATTTTCACCTGTAAGCTAAAAAAAAAAAGAGAAAAAAACCACACCACCCCCCCCCCCCCCCCCCCCCCCCACACACACACACACACACACACACACACACACAACCAAACACGTCTTTTGTAGTCCAAGCTGACAAACACAATTTGCAGTGTGCTGATTTACCATAAAGGAAGTCGGTGTCGAGGTCCACGCCGTGGGCGTTGGTACGCCCTGCAGTGGAGAAACACAAGCCCTCTTGGGCCAGCTCTCTCCCATCTGGGTTCACACATGGCACAATCACGATTCTGCTCCTGTCGATCAGCTTAAAGACCAGAGGGGCTCGGTGAACTCTTTTCTGCCATGTATGCATGCATGCTGTATACAACAATAATTCCCCCATGATAGAAATGAGTGGGCAAGTTGCCCAGTGAGCTGTCTGTCTCACCCACTAAACCCCATCAAACCCTCTTTTTGTCAGCAAACAGAAAGGCACACGGCTACCACAACAGCAACATATCGCCTGTTGTCTGTGGTGTGTGTTCACGCTTGCGTGGAGTTCCAGTTCTCATTCTGTCACTCTTTAAGCTGACTAGCAACATGAGGCCAACCTTGCAATATGTGTCTGATTTTATTTGTAAAGTTTCAATTAGAAATCTTGGAACCTCATGCAAAGGTTTAACACAATACAAAAATGCATAACACAAATCAACTTGGTATATATATTGTTGTAACCCTCTGCCAAAACATCGAGCAATGCCAACCGATAACATCTTCCAGGAAAAACACTGTCCAGCATGCAGTGTAATGTCATGAAGAGTGAAAGAGATGAAGAGAAAAGAAAATAAGAGATAAAAAGCTATAAACATAAATAAATGTATAAAAAAATAGAGAGGAAGTAATGTAGGCGGAGCAGAGAGGGGGTGAGCTGACTCATAACGCCCACCTTGGTGATGGTAGGATTCCAACCATAGTTTATGCAGAGAACCGAGGCAAACTCCATAAGCAGCTCTGGGCCTACGGCAGCGTTGCCATGGACACCCGCCACATAGCGTATCTTGGACTCCGTGGGCCGAGGTGACTCAGGACTTCCAGAGATCTCCAGAGCCCAGATGGTTCTGAACTCCCAACTGTGACCCAGACTGGCCCAAAGAACAACAGTTTGTTCACATATTGATAGCTGCAGGGTGTTTTGTAAGTTCTTGTATAATGTGTTGGCTTTATCTATAGAACCAGTTACCCATAGAGACGAGTGATATGAGGGAAGTTGAGGGCAAGTCCACGCAGAAACTCGGACCGTTCTTTGAAGTTCCTGTAGATCAGTGTTCCAGCTGGAAGAAGACTTTGGACCAATTGTCCAAGGGTGTGAGCAGAAGACAGACTCTCCACCAGCTTCCTGAACTCTTCATCCTCCATGTGACTTTTGAACTGCGGGAGCTGCTCTGGAGTCAGCCCAAAGTCCACCTGCTCAATCTGAGTCTGCAACACTCTGACTGTCATCATGGTTGCAGCATATCTGAAAGACAAAGCGATGCATCACACTGATGTAGAACAGTTTGCATCAAGGCTGGTCATCCATTTGAATAAGGTTTAGTCGGAGTAGAAAACATGCATCAATAAGAATATCCGTTTCACAGCTCAGCTGCGTCTAGCATTTTCGGAGATGATCCAGCAAAACTTTCAGCTAAGCATATTTATGACTCATGGTTCATAGAAGCACTAATGCAGTTAAAATATGAGAAGTGAGGGCTTGCTTCTGTTAATGCAGGTTAACTGATCAGTATCACTGCTTTTGCACCACTAAATAAATAAATAAATAAAAGAATCCAAAATGGAAGAGCATTTAATGAAAGGTCTAATAAATGTATAAAGTGTTACTATCGCTCTCACCCTGGAGCGTAGGCATGCAGTCGGTACATCCCAGAAGCCAGGGGTCTCCAGTATTGCCCTGTGCTCGTCACGTGGACCCGGTGCCTGGAACCTTCCACCACTATGGTAGCATTGGCAATGGCCTGGCCAGAATGGACGTCAGTCACTCTGCCCCTGACAGAAAAATGAACCTGACAAGCAAAAAAAAAAAAAAAAAACTCTAGATGTCAAATTATAGAAAAGAATCATTTCAATCAGAAAAAGTGATGCCATCCCTTATTCAACACAGGACTAACAGGCATATTTATGATCACAGAATTGTCATGCAATCACACTGGGAAACTCTTTCGTGACCCTTCTAGGATAGCAGACAGAGAGGATTATGGGCGATCTGTAGAGAGGGGCACCTGCTGAATATACTTTAGCAAGGCATTATGATTCTGCTTCCAGTAGATGAGAAGGTTTTCAGCTGGTGGACTCGGATCACAGGTCAGTCCAATGCTAACTCCCAGAGTATTTGTGTTACGGTATGCCCAGGTCTGCAGGTCAATCCCTGAAACTGGGAAGGAGAGTCAACATTGTCTGTTCTCAATGTTTTCATCTCTGTGTATAATGAATATGAAATAATAATTCATGCAATATATGAACTTTCCTAACAAATGTACATATTTTTGTTTTTATATATTTCTTACTTTTCATTTTTAGACTCCATTGTATCTGTCATTTATTAAGTGTTTAATGTTTTGGTCTCAAGGACCCTTAACTAGGCAATGACCTTAACCTGAACAGAATGCACAATGAACCATACAACAAGGCCACACAAGCATTACTTAATAAAACAAAACAGGCACAGATGGGACAACAAATCATATATAACATAATGCTGTTGCTGTTTTCATTATGCACAAGACTGAGGCCATAAAACACTGCGTTTCCAAATGACGGCTAGAATTATGACTAGAGCTTACATGTGGGGGCTGAGAAGCCACGGTTAATGTCATTTCTGTCTAAAGGCCTTGGTTCCTTACAGGCCTGGGACATCTGTAGATATGGGTTTTCCTTAGCAGAAAAAAAATAAAGATTAAATGAATGCAGTCGTTTAGCCCGATTATCTCTCATCCACTAACGGCACCAATTCAACACTTACCATATAGTAGGCTTCTGTAAATGATTTCAATACAGCCTCATCAAGGGAATCAACTGAACTGGGATATTTTATTCCAATCATTCCTAGAGATCATAACAAAGGTTTATGCAGAGACTTGCTGTTAAAATTGAAGCACTCAGAGTTTAAATCCATTACTTACCTCCAAGAACAGTAGCAGACAGAACAAAGGAATACGCTTTGATCCACTTCATAACTGCAGCCGTCTCAGGTTGCACAAAATCCCTCGCATAGGAAATGTCAGGAAAGTTCCGGTTCAAGTCAGTGCTTTGATCACTGCTGTTTCCCATACCGCCACCCACATTTTCATTTACAATGTTTTTCTGAGCTAAAAAATAAAAAAAAGACAAGAATTTGATTATAGAATTATAGAAAAAAAAGCTACATTTTGTCCTTTTATTTACCTTCCACTCTTGCTTCATAACCATCTGGATTCATGGAAGGCAATATGTGAACTCTTGTGGTGTTCACCAACTGTGTGACTAAAGGTTCACTCCCATAATTATTGCACAAGTATTCCACCAAGTTCAGGAGAATCTCTCCACCTACAGCATCACTGCCATGCAGACCGCCCACCAACATGACCTCTGGTTTACCTGTTTAAGAGAGGACAATGGACAAAAAAAAATCAAGGAGACAAGGTAATCACCAGCTCAGATTTAACAAATTGGCTTTGTTTTATACTCAAAGGGAATACTACGCCATGAGACATGCTGCTTGTTTTAGGCATACCACTAAAAATCCCAGTTATTATTTATAATGTTCATGGGACAGATTTTTCTCTAGTGCAACAAAAAGAGCTCAGCAAATTTCACCCGACTGATCAGTGCCAGGATCAGTAGATATCTCCATGACATAGAGCTTCCTGCCCTGTGCTGACTGGCCAACAGAGTAGAGGCGGGTGATGGGAGAATGAATTGTGCTGAGCTGCTGCAAGATCCGCTCCATGTCCACGTAGCTGCGATAACTGGAGTCTTGAGGATGGATTCTGGGCTCTGGAGTGGAAGCTCTGTGGTTGCTGAAGGCATGAGCCCTTGCTGTAGTGGGCGCAACAGTGGTGGGAGACTCCAGCACGGGCCTCTCCTCATTCAGATCTTCCAGGATGAAATTAAGAAGAGTGGCTCTGCCTGTATTCACCTTCACATTCTGTTCCGTCTTTGACTGGTACCTGCAAAAGACGCGCCTCTGAGAGTTAAGACAACTACATGTATTTAGACACAAACCAATCAAGTATGGTAGCAAATATGACAGTATAAGCACCCAGGAGAGCTGGCTGTGATGTTGTATGTTCCTGGCAGCAGCAAACGGTAGTAATCACCAAATATCCATGTTGTGATGCTGTGGTCTATTCCAGCGACTGCGATGTTTGAGTCAGGCAGACCTATTCCTGAGCTCGTCATGACATAACCTCTAACTCCAATGTGAACCTTTAAAAAGGGAACAAAACATGATCACTCAACAATAAACTTTTCAAGTTAATGCATGAGTAAATCTTTTTTCATCCCTTATACTGCTGTTCACCACAGATGTGGACTAAGAATACTCCATATTGAACAACTTCTTTAAGACCCTAGAGGTTATTTACAGGTGGTGGTCAGTGATATGACTCAGCAGCATATTACAATTGTGCATACTATGGATATCATTGAAATGTTATTCATGAGTCAGTGCAAACCTTCAAGTCTATTTAAAAATAGCTAATGGTTCACAGCAACATCAGTTGACTGAAAGATGAAAATGATCCAGTCATTAATAATTCAATGACAGAAGTGTGATGTATGAAGAACCAGACAACCAAACCTTATGAGGAGCAGCATTCTGTGTTTTTCTCACCTTCTCCATGTATGCCAGCAGGGCTTCCCTGTTATTGTTCCACTCTGTATACAGATCTGAAGCCATTGGGTACTTGCAACAGCTCAACTCAAAAGTGACTTCAAAGCAGTTTCCCCTGAGATAACTGAAGTATTGCATGCCTCCTGCAATTACACACACGTCTAGAACATCTAGATGGAAATTGATTTCAGGAACAAATGGATCTGGGATTTTGCGTTTTACCTTTCACGTCATGAGAGTCTGCCATGTTTGTAACGCCATCTTTGAACTTTTCATTGGGGTCGTCTTGACACTGAGGCTTGCCTTCTCGCATACTGGGGTGGTTTTGAGTATAGGTCTGTGCCAAATGGCGGTAGAGAGCATCATCATGAGATGGACTGTACCCCCCTGGCATTAAATGGGAATCGGAGTCATCAAAGGGGTATCTAGCCATGACAGAACCTCCATGCAAGTCACCTGAAAGAACAAATCTTTAAAAGATGGGTGCAGAATTACTGGCAGATTAGGGGGAAATAAAAAATTCTTGGTTCTTAGCCCATGTACTGGAAAACAAAGATATAAATTGACCAAAGTATCTAAAGTGTAGTGCAAACGTATTAAGAAATGGCTTTAAAAAGTAAGAAGTAAAACCTACTTTCTCTGTAAAGTCCATTTAATGACACCTGTAATCTCAGGTGCATCATTCACCAATGCACTTGTGGCATCAAAGTGGTCAGGGAAATTTCGATTTAGATCGACGTGTTTTGCGTTGTCTCGACCCGCACTGTTACCCTTACAAACACCCTCCATGGCCTTCTCAAACCCGTCAGGATTCATACTGGGCATTATATAAATATCCGTGTAGTTGACTAGTGCAGTCACTCTCGGATCAGTTCCATATTGAGTCAAAAGATGTTCAATTAAATACACCAACACCTGTCGGGAAACAGCCTCATCTCCATGCATGTTCCCCACATATCTGACTCGTGGTTTTCCAGGCACGTCCGTAATAGGGTGAGTTGTCACTCTCATGACCCAAAGTTCTCTGCCTTCAACAGACTTCCCAACGCTTCCTAGACTGGAAATGCGAGGGTAATTTTCAACAAAAGTGTGAAGACGCCGTGTAAGCTCCAAATAATTGTAGTATTCGTTGTAATTTTCCTCATTGTCTGTTTCGAATGGGTTTTTCACACAATGTGTAACTTCTGAAATTGAGAAAAATAGTACAATAAAGCAGAAATACGCCATTGTCCGGTTTGTGTAGTCAAATGATGACGATTTTGGCCTTCAGGATATCGTAGTAAATGAACACGCTGTTGCGCGTCACATTCAGCGGAAATGTCGCAGGTGCACTTATCTACTTACGGCTAAAAATATACGTAAACAGTTAATAGTATCGCTGAATACGCCAAGAATGTACTTCAATTAACTCTAAGCAAATAATAATTAACCACTAATACTTGATTTCATATATTATATTATACATCCCTTGGTGACCGTTTAAACAATTAGTGGTGGGTTTCCCCAAAGCATCGTAACAAGCAATCTTTACATGATAACCTAATAGGCCTACCGAGAATTACACTGAACATACCTTCTTGTTTGTGGTGATCTTAATACTGGTGGTGATGCTTTTGGAAAACTGTTGATTCTGCAGAATTTACCACAAGTAATCTTGATAAATCTTCGAAAATAATATGAGCTATGCATGGAATGTAGAATCTAGAGGTTTCTTATAAACGTTTTGTATAAGTCTGTATCTTTTCTGTAGTGGGTGAGCCAAGGAAGATAATGAGCTGGAAATATGAGGTCAGTGTTTCGATCTGACGTTTGTTAAATTAAAATTTTGATACTTTCCTGTAACAAACTAATGCACTAATTTACTATCAATTGCCTTGTCGTTTTGTGTATTTGCTTTAACTAAACAACTGAATGGTGAAAAACATGTAACAAAATCATGTATTCTTTACCAAGCCAAATGCTATTTCTAACCCTTGATTACTAAAATTATAATTCATTTCTAGACCGCTGTTTTCAAAACACATTCATCTTCCAAACAAACTAGACAGACTTTTTTTAAAATCTTGCTTTTCTAAGAGGCTTGAAATAACATTGTGGGAGAGGGTTAAGAGGGGGAAAAAATCACACAACATGCTTGATTGACATCCCTTGCTTTTTTTCTGTACCACTTTTGCTTGATTGCTTTATTTATTAAGTCTTTGCACAGAAGCTGACCATGACAAGCACGACTGATGGCTGTGATGAGTTAAGAGCGGTTCCTGAATGTCTCAACGCGACAACCCAACTAACCACAGCACCTTCCAGGACATTTTTCCCCATTTGTCTTCGTTTTAACTCTCATCAGAGAGCTTGTCATTTTCTCTCTTGACAGTTTGTCCTTTCTGTCCTTATGCGACAGGTTAGACACGTTCCACCGATGTAGCCATCAGTCAGCCAGCAGCCGTGGTCACCGGGCCCGTCCAGCAGAGCTGGCTACAGATGGGTGGAGGGATGGGGGGGTGAAGGAGAGGAGTTGCAGGTGGTGGGGAGGCAGCACACAGATGGCTGTACTCAGTCCTGGATCCTGCGGATGGACTGGATCTGGGGGGTGTGGGCGTGGGTGCCGAACTCCCTGTAGTGCCTATACTCGCCTCCATGATGGTCGCGCTCCATGATATACTGGTAGCCACGGTAACCAGGATATTGGTAGCACACCCAGCTGGAAGAGGGCACAAAACATAACAGCGGCAGTCAGGCAAAACTAAAAGAACCAAAAAGGCAACTCTTTAATACACCAAATGTGCCATGGTAGATTCTATTATCAAAATGTGTAACCCCACATAAAAGGCCAGGATCCACTCTGCTTGTTGATCATTACTAAAAATTATCTCTGGTTATGGGTGATGTGTTCACAGGTAGGAGGTGAGAGAGTTTTGACGGAGAGCGTGTTGACGTGCAGCCAGTGGAGGTACTTACGCCCCGTTCTGGACACGCATGGAGCCTATCTCGTTGTTGTGCCAGCCCATGGCCTGCAGAGAGGGATAGTCTCCACTCAGGTCCCATTGCCTGCCCGTCATGTTTTCACACTCCCACACGCACATGCGGGAATCCTTGTGGCACTATTCCAAAGCAAGAAAGAGGACAATTACCACTCGAGGCCATGCCATTTATTCTGAGCACCTGGCTGTGGACAATGTTCGTGCTCTCATCACAAGTGATCAAAACTTGCTTATGTTGGAAATATTTTCAGCACGTATGCATACTGGTTTAGGCATTGCTGAATGTAAGTGACCTCTTAGAACCACGTTGCCAATACTAATGGATGTGTGTTGAGTTGCAGCACTCACTGCGGAGTAGATGGGACGGAATGACATCATCCTCTTAACACGGTAGGAGTGGCTTCCCATGTAGGCCTCAAAGCACGGGTAATCTCCTTTCTCTAGGATAAACTGCTGGCCATTGAAGCTGGAATGCTCATAGCCTACCCAGCTGAATTGTAAGGTGAACAAAGTAGGAGGTGAGCATGGAGAAGGATGTCGAAGCTCAACAAGACATGCACTCCGTGTGCCCAGAAGATTGAATATGTAGTTTAGGCTTTTTGAATAGATGGGTGTTTTATTGAGACATTGTGTGTCCATCCCTACTCACGCTCCACACTCCACCTTCAGGGATCGCATGTTCTCCAGGCCGTACTCCATAATGTTGTTGCAACAGGAGGTGAACTCCCACCATCTGCCCTGGAAGTACTCCTGGTCGTAAACCGTAATCTGTTGGGAAACACAGATGCATGGGTGTTTAATGGGAAACAAGCAACTGCTTGTCAGAAGGTCTGTAGCAGTGGTCAGGTGATTATAATGAAACTTTGGTTCAATGTGCTGGTCCAGAAGTACCTTCCATGGCCCCATGGCCTTGTTCGTCTGGTTTGTCAGAGCCATTATTGTCTGATATCTCAGCGCTGACACACCTGTGGGACAGAACAATGTGTTTTGGGACAAACAGCACAGCTGAATGCAGCTTTCATGAGTGTAGATCTCATTCTTAAACAGGTCTACACCAACAACATCTACACAAGCGCATGATGTTTGTTAATGACCATTTATTTTACTGATATGTCTTTGAGCACAGCATTATTTTATTGTTCATAAGGGAAGTAAAATCCTTGTTTACGTATGTATCTTTGTCCTACACAGCACTACTTTGTAGATTAAATGGCTCTGATATAAATCATCTCTGCTCTTGTGTTGGATAGGTTTTATTGTTCCTCATTTTACTTTTGAAAAGCAAACCTGTTGCCTGTTTTTTCATGTCACTTCATCATAGTACTTTCCGTTGTGCTATTTAATACCAACCAGTGCTGTCTATTTTCATATGCCAAGACATGGATTCCTTGAAAGAATTACTTGGAACACATCAGAAATCTTTTTCAAGGATGAAGTAAGCAAAAATTAGCATATCTGTATAAATCATTCAGTGTATTTAGCATATCTGTATGAATCCCTCAGTAAAATTAGCATATCTGCATGTGTCAGATGCAGGGTGTTTTATTCTTTGGCGTGTCTGTCATGGCTAATTCGTTGGAAGCAGAATCTGGCATGAGCCTCACTGCTTCAAAGACTTACCCTGACGAATGAGCTGTGCGTGCAGAAGGGTAGGTTCCACCAAGTGGTCTCCTGTCCTGGTGCGTGTGGGGCTATTTATATGCAGCTGAGGTGAATGGGGCTCTCTGGCTTGCAGACCTCGAACGCTGTCAGCACTTTGTTTTGGGACTCTTTTGTCTCCAGGCTGACCTGTGGGCCTTTCATTCTCCCACTCTGCTTCTCACGTGGCAGCCTGTGTTCACCAGTGAAAAACCTCACAGCCTGCGTACCAGTGTCGTGGCATTTCACAGGTCACCTGTGTGGACCAGTTTCCACCTGCAGTTGAGGAAGTGTGACTTGAGCAGTGTTTAATAGCAGTATATGTGTTATGTCATTGGTTTTGGTAAGATAATGTACACACTATATAAATAAAAAAATATATAAAAAATAAAAGTGAAACAATTTTACCATGAGAAATACATTAAATCATCTGGAGTCAAATATGTTTTAAGGGTGATGAATGTACAATGCATTTTACACTTCATAGAAAAATTTTACATTTTGTCATTTTATTTCAATGGGAGATAAAATGTTGCTTTAAATCACCAACAGAAGGGGAATTATGATTCACTTCCACCTTCAAACTTTAATTGTTTTTAAAAATGTAATATTACAGTAATTTTGATTCACTGGCCTGTGCTGTTTTACTTAACAGAAACGGTGCAACTTGTTTCAAAAGTATGTGAAAAATGTATATTTCAGATGCTCCAATAGCTTGGAACTGAGACCAAAACTTGTAGGAGCTCAGCTCAGCTCCTACAGTATTATTACAATATACTGTACATTTTGAAATACCATTATACTTGTTTATGATGAGACTTTGGGGACAAACCAGCAGGCTTTAAGGTTTATAGATCAAAATGTTGCCCAGCCCCTCTGTATTAACTCAGCTGTGCTGTTGGAACAATTGTGTAATGGCTGTCCACTGGAGTCAACACACTGTGCAGCCAACAGAATGTTCAGAGAGGAAAAGGTCTGTTTGTGCATGTGTGAAATTACTGAATGTCTCTGTGTTAAAATGTAGCGTTGAATGTGTGTTAAAATGTCTGAATGTGTGAGCATACATTTTCTGCTGATGAGAGCAGCTTCACACTGATGACAAAGAACATAGCCAAGTCAGCAGGTCTGAGAGATGAAATAACTCTGTGTGTGTGTGTGTGGCACAGGCACCCACATGGTACCTCTTTTCATTCTCACTAGCTTCACCATCTTCTGGACAAAATGCTATGCAAAATGATATGGCTATAATCTTCATTTTATGCCCCTCAGTGTAATGGATGTGATAGAGCACCTGCAGTTAGCTTCCTAGTTAAGCAACGGAGTACTGCAGAAGTTAATGCCACAAACTGCTGTATATACTATGTTGTTTTGGTCTTATTTTGTAGTGTACAGGTTTTTTTTACAGTGTCTAAACTAACTGCAAAATGTGAGCAATTGTTAATAAGGGTTTTAATTCATTCATCCGGACAGAAAAAAGTTTTCATTAAGATAATATTTGAGACTATTAATTTTTTATTATGTGTTTTATTTTGACAGTGGCGTCCTCTTGTGGATAATGAAGTTATAACCATATACTACATAACGCTAGTGCCAACTGGTCAACTCATCTATTTGACAGGACCATATCTTTGAACATGCATGAATTTCTTTGAAAAGCAGTGTCCTCTCTTGATGAAATAGGGCAGACTTTACAAGCACTGTATCAAGTATTAAAATAATTTACTGCCCCTTACATCTTTATTGGCACATGCAATTTGTATTTTCATTAAATGTATTTCAGATCTATATTTTTAGATGCACTTTGCATGTTTACGCTAGCATTAAACCGTTCAAACACTGAACCAATTCCGCTCATTACATCAAAACGGGTCGTACCACAAGGAGAGGGGTGAAGAGGCTACACAAATGTTAAAAATTGCCTCGGAAGATTATTGTTGTCCGCGTGTCCATATTTACTCTACAGTAAAAGGTTTTATTCACCGCATTTCCACGTGAAGTTATTGTTCTGTTGTACAACCCGTCCACACAATAGTAGGATGCAGAGTTTCATCAAACGGCGAGCGTTACCGCTGCGCGCGGGTGACTCGGTCGGTGTAACGACCCCCTCGAGCGCTCTCGCGCACCCTCGGCATCGGCGTGGCGCGCGGGGAAGGCGTAAAGTGTGACTGCATGAACCCGAGCGGAGAACGGACGTTTTAAATAAACGGGCGACCTACTCGGCCCTTCGGGTGAGGGAGGGTGACTGTTTTATATCTTGCTAGACCGAGGGGCAGCGGGAGGAGGAGGAGGGACGGATAATGAGCTATTCTTGTACGAGCACAGGCAACAGCCAGGACCCATCGAGCTCCAAGTCCGGCGGCGTTAATCCCGGCAGTTGCAATAGCGGTAACGGCGGCAGCGTCGGAGACGTCGGTCACGGCACCAACAGCCACAGCGTCCGCGGCGGCAAGTCGAACTCGAACCCCAATTCTGCAGAAGCCATGAAAGTCAAGAAGGGCTGCAACACGACGGACGTGGGGGTCCCCGTTACCACGGAGGAGGAACTGCTCGCCAACACCATAATCACACCGGAGGACGTATTGGGATTACAGAAGATCACCGAAAGTAAGCAGCGTCCGTTTCTTCGGTCGATATTCCCCCACTAAACGTTACCTCGTCGTTACCGAATCGCTCGGGCGCGTTGTAACACCAATTGATGAAACACCAGTTGTGGTCAATTACTTTAAATGTATTGCGGTTGTTCCTTATGACCGTAAGGATGTTCGTTTCCCCGTCTCAGAGGACACGGCGCCCAGACACCGTTACTTCCGTTAGTAAACATGTATTTGGATGTGCTTGTTTTAAATGCGTCATGTACAAGCTGCCTCACATGCCACTGAATGGAAGTGATTGAGAGCTAGTGGCGAAAATTTACTAAATAATTATCCACCGTCACTTGGATGACAAGGAAGGAACATGTGTAGTCTATTCCGTGGTTTAAAACGTTGTTTGTTAAATATTTTCGACCACTCGAGTGTGCACATGTGTGGTGCATGATACAGTCCCCAAACCTAAATCCTTATGTTTTATCCAGCCCCAGTTACAAGAGTGAAAATGTTAGCCTTGACACAAGATTAAACTCCACTGATATAAAAAAATAGCTCAGGCAACAGATGCTGACATAATAAGAAATGATCAGAAATAGTCTCAATTGGTAATGAATGGCGGGATTATTTTTCACCAACTGTTATCAAACTGTATCAAAGATCAGTTTGGAATACAAGGACACACATGGGGATCATTCCTAAGGATCAGCTGTATTTAACCTTATCAGATTGTCCAGTCTTGCAGTCCTGAGTTGTTAGGTAACAGGTGGCAGGAATGCCCTCCATCACTGTATTTAAAGATGAATCCTTAGGAAACACCTACACACCATGTACCTCTGAGCTTTTATTGCAGTGTGTTCATCAGTGATTTTGCTTCCTGCAAAACATAGCCATTTATTTGCCTATGCATTTTTGCACACTGAATCCAATTATGTTTTCAGAATTTCTTTACCACCCATAGTTTTTTGTTCTAGTGTACTCATTTGTCATTATGTGTGGTATGGGAAAGTGATACTGAGTGAGTGAATTCCTTCTCTACTGCCAGTCTACTGCTGGACACAGATGAGGGATGTTCACAAGGCCAAATCTAGGCAAAATGTAAATATTCAATAATTAATATAAAGTTTCATTGTCCGATGACTTAAAATGTATACAAACATACTCCAGAATCGTGTAAAACACATTTTTATTATGCCAACCAAAAAAAAAAAAAAATTTTTAATAGCACAAAAAATGTTGTCATTGTGGTTCTTTCACAGTGGTGTTTAAGTAAATGTTCCAGCATGCACACGCCTGCCTATTTTGCCCCAGCCATTCCACTTATTAATTCATGTAATTTATGGTATTTGAAGCATCATGTTCGTATGCTGAAAACTTAATTTAACACACATGTACTATTGTACCTCCCTATCACACCATAACCCATTGCACTGGTATCCATTCATGCCTCAGAGGAAAAACATACGGCCATGTGGTGGAACTGGAGACCTGTGTCCATGGTGGACCTCGCCTTCACCTGATGATGCTAGGATTGTCTCCAGCCCCCATACACCCCCCCCCCCCCCCCCCCGTGACCCTTGCAAACTAGTGGGATATAAAACTTTACAAACACATCTTTAAATATTGTTTATTATTGAGATTCTAATTAAAAACCTGTATAATTCTAGAGCAATGTTATACATTTCTTGTTGAAAGGCAAGATACCGATGTGTTTCAGCTTGCAGTTTTCAAAACAACTATGGAAATAATTTAGTTGTTTTTAGGCTTTTGGTGTCTAGTAGCCTTGTATGTGAATGGATGGTGGGATAATTTTCAGAATTTTAGCTTCATTGAGTTTGTTATGGCTAAAACAATACAAGGAAATGCTAATTAACAGATAATGGAGGAGTTAAACAACTCTTGACATGCCCGCAAATCAGCTGTTACATTAAATGTAAAAACCACTGTGAACTTCGTTGTGTTTCTGTTTACCTTTATTAGCAAATGAACCAAACTGTTATAGAGAGTTTTAGAGAACACCCATGCACAAAGCCATGGTGATTTGATCTTGGCAAAAAATCACTGACACTGAGAAGTGTCAGTTATCCCGAATGGGCTGGAAAGTTGGTGCACAGTCACTTTTAAAGATAGTTTTGAGAAATGCAGATTTGCAGATCTTTTGGAGGTTACCATCTGCTCCGTGTACAACAGAATATAACTGTACATGATTTTTTCCCCTAGTAGCTTTAAAGCATATTATCTTCTATAATGTGGTTCTGTAATTGGGCTGTCAGTAGTAATTTGATGGGTAATAATGCATTTAAACATCCTAGCATGATTCTGACTGATCTTTCGAAGCTTAGAGAGTTGAGACATCAATTATGCAGTGTTGCACTTTTGAGCAGATTTGGGGGTAGGGTTGCGAGTGAGTGTAGAGAGCACATTCACATCGAGGCCCAAAAAGTTCCGAGAGCCACACTGGTGCCAGTCCAGTCTGCCAGTCTAGAGCCTGTCTGCTATGGCATAATGAAACTGCCCTAAGGGTCAGGACCATGCTGATTGGAACAGACAGTGTTGCATGCTGTCTTCAGTGTTGCCATCACTATCTGCTGTGTTTGTGTGTTATCTGCTCAGCCTTGAGAGATGGTATTTTTGGACAAATAAATATGAAATGTGGGGTAGAATAAGGGTGTTTCTGAATTATAAAGAAGATAAATGACATTATGGCATGGTCCTGCACCTTGACAACAACAAATCATTTTCTTCAAATCAGAAACAATACTTATTATGAATTTTGCAGGATCTGAGTAGCTGATTTGGTGACCACAGAATGCATCATGATGTAATACATGTAGCTTTTCGATGTACAGCATGTAAACGTGAGACTCTAGAATCGTGTGTCATGCCTCCCTCCTCTTCATGGCTGAGTGAGGTTTCCTTTTCCCTATGCTGTGCTCACAGGATATGGCAAAAAGATCATATTTTACTGCTCCAATTGTTGTTCCTGGAAATGTAATCAGAAAGTGTTTAAAGAACTGCAAGAGTTAAGGGTCATTGAAAAAAATATTCAACACGATGGCCTCCTCGTGATCACAGAAATAGGAGAAAAAAGTTTTTATAGCTCCATCGTCGAACTCCAACCTGTGAAAAGCAGCACTGAGTGCTTGTGCATTGACATGTTGTTAATAATTGGGTGCGTGTTATCCCAGGATGAAGAGAGGATATCCTTATTATTTAGTTTCCTGTTGCGGGACATTTTTATTGCTGTTTGAGGGAGAAAAGGTCCTTTGACCATAATACTTTTAGATTCTAGTTAGCATGGGCAGATTTTAAAAAATAAATAGAATAATTGTGTTGAATTGTGCTGCTTGTTTCACTTTATCTGGTCCAGGAGATTAGGGAGGCAGGGATCCACCACAAAGCTATTTCAAAACTTATCAGTTTGAAGTAAAACACAATAACAGTATATTGGTTTTTAACATTAGGGCAACATTCTTCAACCTCAAACATGCATTCACAAATACAGAAAGGTCCACGTTGCCACATAATAAAGTCTTTATGAAACATGACAGCAGAGGCTCTGTCACTGTCGCTCACATCCCTGGCCACGTGTCCGTTATTAACAGAGCGACGGCATGAAGACCGCTCTTCTGTGCCAGGTTTGCATCGCGTCCGCCCTGCCAGTTACTGCCCCGGCACACTGCTTAGCTGTCCTGTCAGCTTAGAGAAATACTGTTGTTGGCGATATCAGCATTGAGGAATGGTTCATATCCGTGGCTAATCTTACAAACACACAAAGATGGATATGAGTGCAGCTTCTGGAAGTTTCCACAGTCCCTGCTGAGTAGCCACATATCTTTGTTCGCTTCACTGTACCCCCCATTCTCTGGTATGATGGTTTTTTATTTCGATGGATGCTGTCCGCATGGTCCTTCATTCCTTCACCCCTATTGCTGTACTGGCCGTGTCCTCAGATTAGATGGATTCGCTCCTGCCACTAAACTGGATTAGAGAAGTTCAGCTTCAGTGGGTTGGAATGCCTTCGTAAACCCTTTTCTCTCTCTGCTCCAAATGGACACCATTAATTACTCCTTTGTTTTACTGTGGCCTGCTGTGTAGTGATGGCTTAACTCCCCTTTGTGTGAGACGGTACTGGGCTTTGTGTGACGGTACGTCAGGCATTGCAGTGAAACGTGCCTCGTTGTTTGCAGTGTGATCACAGGTGGAGGGGAATAAAGTACAAGTGCTTCAGTTTTTGAAGTTGGATACTTTCCAGAGACTTTAAACCTTTACTCCACTACAGATGAACCCACATTTTCTAAGTATATTTGCTAAGTACCCAATTAGTTTGGCAATTACATAAATTGTGAACTGTGCACTTTGTATAATTAAGTAAATTTAATGTTCCTGGCTAACATGGCTATTGTTGTTGACTGTTAGGTTGCTGTTTCTATTCCAGATATCTGCTGCATAAAATTTTCCTCCCTGGTTTTGTGAACATTTTCCAGGAATGAATGTGATGAGACTTTTTTCCCATCCTGACACTAAAAAGAACATAAAAAAAAACATTTTACGACCGATTCATATGCAGTTGAAACCAAATGTGTTTTTCTGCATTTTAGCTGCCCATATACAAATGTTATGATCATAACATAAGTTATGGAACATAAGTATCTGTGTTTTTTTTTTTGTTTTTTTTGGCCACACTCCCTTCCAATCTCGCAGGCTCGGCTTACACACTTAAAAGGTGGCACTATACTGCATAGTGTGCAGAATCACTACAGAGTCAAATTCAAATCTACCAGGGTTGTTTTTTCCTACCTTGAAGGTACCTGCATGAAAGCAGAATCCCATTTCAAGCCTGTTCTTTCTCTTAACCTGGACTGTCACCAGGTTAAGGGGTCAGCTATTACCATTTGGAATATTATGAAGGAAAAGGGTTTAGAGAAATGAGTGAGCTTTATTATCTGTGACTGGTATACCTGTGGCTTCCTGTGGCTTTTAGTGACTATATCAGCACTTCTTACCTCCAGATGGCTAATCTACCAGCTTACTGCTCTATAAATGGCTGCTACTCTTTCAACGCAGTTGCCTGAAACGACACATTTTTCAGATCACAATAATCTATGAGGTATATATTGTACACGGTGCAGAATAACCATGGATGAGGTAATTGGATTTTACTGGGATTAGTATGAGTATTTGAGGAAGCATTGTGTTCTGTGCCACCACCTAGTCATGACTGTTGAGGTGCCTGAATTAGCAGCTCTCTTTTTTGCCAAAAAAGGCAACGATATATTGTACTATCTCAATGATTTTGAGTGGTTTGTGTTTAAAGCAACTTTAAGATGATAAACCGTGATATCCAGCCAGTTTATGACTAGCATTGAGTACCTGAATATCATCACCATGTCTGTAAAGTGGCTTTTAAAAACATTATGAGGCAAGTAAGCTAGTGTTATCTTTTCTCCTCTGTGACCAGGGGTCCCCAAAAAGGCAGAGCTAGTGACAGCAGGGTATCTGAGGAGATAAGGGAGAAATGCAGAATGATAAGGAGTCCAAATATGAATGAGAGCATGTTGAAAAAGAAGACTGAAGGAAGTATGAGTGGAGAAGGACAGAGAAGCTGAATGGCTGACAAAGAAGAGCCAGGTTACATGGGAAACGTCGTGTAGCTTCTGGGCATCTGTCAGTCAGTGGGTGAAGCGAATTCCTTCAGCAAGATGGCCCTTAGGGAAAAAAAAAAAGAAATATGGAAAGTAACACAAGAGTCCACAATGTGGATACTACTTTCTTTGATGTTTTTTTTTCTTATAAAGTGATTTATTCAATTACCAACACACAAGTCTTTCAGTTTTGAGGTAAACATTGTCTCCATTTTCTTCCACAGCTAATTACCTTGGTTAGTTTTTTTTTTTTTTTTTTTTTTTTGATTATCATAGATTTCACCTCAGAACAACTAAATCTAAAGATCTATTTAGGGTAGTTTATGGTAGTCTTGATGAATGATTATGCAAAGAACTTTGATATTAATAATCTGTTCATTCTTTCTGTGGAGTTCGATATGTAGGTTAGTCTGACACACTTCATCTCTCTCCGAGGATAGACATCACCTTCAGCACAGTATGATGGTATGTAATAGTAATGGTTCTTGCTGAACTCCAGTTTCAGGGAAATTGAACAAGCAGTCTCTGTTATAATAAAAAGGGCTTAGTTAAGGCAGTGATGTTGTATCACACCGTGACTCATCGCCCAGTACAAACTGGATGAGTCATGAACAAATGTGAGTTCACAATGAGCGACCATGTCTGATGGTGGCAGTGTAGGAGTCTGTCGCTTCTCTTGTTTGTCTCTGTGACATTAAAGAACAACAGGGAAAAAGGAAATTGCACGTACGCGAACAGCCACACGAGTGATGGCACCTGCAGCGGCCGTCGCGTCTTAACGCATGCAGATGTGCGAAGTGCTTGGTCCTGCTGGGGGGGTTGGGGGGTTGAGTGCTGCCCAGGCTGTTGTGTCTGTGAGTATCCATGCTTGATTTCCTCCCTCAGAGTAGTTGGAGGGATATATTAGGCGAATAAGAAGGTTCCGGAACTTCTGTCGGATTCCCTTTCTATTACACGGTGGGTGTGGGTGTGGGTGTGTTGGAGAGAGTGAAGGCAACAGAGAGAGAGATAAGCACATTAAAAATCTTTCGAGTAGCTCTTCTCTGATACGAGTTTCTTCCCAGTCAGTGCCACATAGTAAAGTCCCCTGGTTTCAGGGCCAGGTACCTTTCTGTGAACCCTCATTTACTGTGACAAAGCACACAAATCATCAAGGACCTTAAATAGCCCCTCCTAAACGATCTCGAAAGTGTTATGAAAATCCAAATGTTTGCATTTCCAATGGACTGTACAGTATTTAAATATGTGTACATATTGGAGAAAGAGATTTTGGTGGTCCAGAATAAACAGAAAATTGTGTAGAGATTCTTCTAATTTTGTTACTTGATGAGAGGTTACAACTACTTCCATGCTATGTTTTGGGGTCTACATTATATGTAAATTCGATATAATCTCTCCGATATTTCATTTCATTATGATGACAAGTGCTTCTGTGCTGTATGTTTGTGTGTGTGTGTGTGTGTGTGTGTGTGTGTGTGTGTGTGTGTGTGTGTGTGTGTGTGTGTGAGAGAGAGAGAGAGAGAGAGAGAAGAAAAGATTAAACTACCCACAATGTACACCCAAAATAATGTTCTTTATGTTCATACACACATGTAAGCCTACACACACACACAGTCACTGTCTGTTCTGCCTTCTTTGTTGTTGTTCTGATAGCAGATTACATGCTGCCTGGTACCCAGTGCGTTTATATTCATTCACTCATCCCTGTTTTCCTTCTCCTCCATCTCTCTGATATTCCAGGACAGCAGTGTATAGGGTTTCAGATATGATTTTTTATTTCTCCAATATAATTTGGAAAATATAATCCAATATAATTTTGGTTAGGGCTATTTAAAGGCATTATGCTAATTTTATGACATTACATTAGTACTATATTCCACAACGGTGTTATGCTGTTATTCCTTAACAGGAACTGCTTAATAGTTTTGAGATTAGACGGAGAGTCACTAATCATGATGTAAATGCCACATCAATGGGCATCATTTTGATTAACTTTGAGGCCTATAGGGGTCATAAAGCACAAAAGCGTCTGGGTTCACGTGGCAAAGTGTACGTTTAGCCATGTGTGCATTGTGAACACCAGGTTTACTGCTCGGCTGAAGCCAGCAGGCAACCAGCACAAAGTGTCACTGGCATTTGTAGCGGAACGATAAAATTAGACACAGTGGGAACCGAGGTGTGAGAGCCCCATATGGAGTGTGAAAAACGGAAAGTGGTGGTCAAACGTGGGCAGCGGCCGGCTCCAGAGCAGGTCGGCACAGTCGGCCCTGTCACGGCGGAACGGTGGGCCCGCTGCCAACGTGACCTCAAACAAGGCCACAGAACTGAGGCATATGCTGCAGTAGTGGGACATGATCGCAGCCCCTCTGCTTTGCTCTCCTCTTGCTGTTTGGCGAGGTGGCGTCTGACGAGACTGCGTGTGTTTCAAGTTGTTCCTTTGTGACTGTAACATTGTGGTCGTTTGTCTGTTTCTGAACATTTTAATCCATTCCTAAAAAAAAGGTTTAATACATTTTGCACGTTACACACACAGTTCTAACAGAATATTATGTTCACCCCTGGTTTAGTCTTGCCTGGGACATCACAGATGCCATGTAACGTAAGTATATTGCAGCAGAATGCAAAATGATGATTGCAGGCAAAGGACCGACCGATGTCTGGAAAAGTCATGAGAACAGTGTACCGTGTGAGGAGGGGCAGCGTCAGGGAAGTTGCTAAATTGGCTGGATGTTCTAGAGCCGCCGTCGTGAAGGTGTACAGAGAACGGACTTCTCACACATTGCCTGCTTCCCAATGGCATTCACAGCGGCGTCTCACGGGCCAGTGATGACGGGGGGATTCTGGCAATGCTACAGAGCGATCGCCAAGCCAGAGTGGACTAGTTAACCTCCGTAATGACCACAGGTGCAATGGGTTAAGTGTCAGGGATCACCAGTGAGCGAAATCTTATGTCTGAGCCTTCAAAGCAGATGGTTAAGGTGCAGATCCTGGTTTGAGCTGCATAAAGTGGATGTACAGTGGCGTATATGCAGCCAAATCTTTGAGAACCAGTCCAAGAGACGACAGTGGGCCAAACGCCAAGTGTTGGTACAGTGTACATGTCTGGGGGAACGTCCTCCTGCCATCTTGGACCACTAATACAACTGCATGAGTCTCTGAATGCCAGTAGGTGCTTGGCAGTCCTAGCGGATCATATGCACCCGTACATGTTGACGTTCTTGGATTGATGGTCATGGCACCCATCAACCGGATAACGCCCCACATCTGGGAGCACTTGGATTACTAGTAATGACCCACAACCACCCAGCCAAGGGTCCTCAGCGCTCTGCTGTAGTTGGAATGGACAGGAGCCTCCAGATACGTTCTGTCACCTAATACAGTCCTTGAGTTCATGCTACAACATCTTACTAGAGACATTTGAGTAAAGGGTGGGTATTGCCGATATTAAATAGGTGGTGGTAATATTCTGATATGACTGTATACATAATTATAAGAAGCTACATCAGTTACCAAGACCAACAATCATCTAAAATGTTCAAAAGAGGACGAGAATGTATTTTTTTTATAACTGCAGTCATAGAATATTAGAATATAGCAGTGTGCAAGATATTGAACAGAAAACAGTGAAGGGTTAACTTTCAAGTCTATATTTTAATTGATATCTTGTACTCAATATCAACATATTTTAATGCAAATGTGTTTTATTTTGGTTTTATTTTTGGCTTTTTTGTTTTATTCATGAATCCCTTTGCACTTTAGAAACACTTGTGATCACCCATAAGTGTGTGCATGCGTGCGTGCGTGCGCTCTTGTGTGTGTGCTTGTGTACGTGTGTGTGGATGCACTGACCCCAATCCCTTTGCTGCTCACTTATCATCCTACGAATAAAATAGCGCCTAATATAGTTAAACTTTCTGAATCCTCCAGAATGGTGCAGAGACTGCAGTCCTTTTAAAGACCCTCCACTAATGTCCTACAAACGAGACAAAAAGATCAAACACAATGAGAGTGAGATAAATGACCAGGCAAATAATGACTGTTGCACAGTATCCTGCAACTGCTCTAGTTGTGCAGCTTGTAAATTTATAGCCACATCCAGTAAATTAACTAGCACAACAAAATCAGTTATTACCACTTGTTCCTGCTTAGGAATTACTATAGGAGTTGTCTTGTATTTTTTGCATGAAATGTAATCAGCTTTACATTTACATTTATGGCATTTGGCAGACGCCCTTATCCAAAGTGACTTACATTTTTATCTCATTTTTTATACAAGTGAGCAATTGAGGGTTAAGGGCCTTGCTCAGGGGCACCTCAGTCATGGCCTCAGGTCTGAGGATCGAACCCACAACCCTCCGGTCACAAGACCAGTTCCCTAACCACCAGGCCATGACTGCCCTACATGGAAAAACCAAGCTTTACATTGGAAAAACCAAGAGAAAGAACATTTTCTTTGCTGTTTATTATACGTTTGAACCAGTGACTTGTTGTTTCCCTTAGCAAGGCATTTTAATGCTAATGGATATTACATTAATGATGTCTCTGTTTGCACCGCCACTTGTTACTATGGTAGCAATGAAGTTGGGAAACTCAAAGAAAAATAACTTTAGGACCCATGCAACAAATGTTCTTTAAACATCTACTTGTTCTAATGCAAATTGATTTCTTGTCCTAGAAGGAGATGTAGAGATATTTAAAATGGTGGTGAAGTGCACAAGGTTTACAGAAAAATTGGATGTTTCAGTGCAGTTGTGTCATCAGCTGTGCAAGGAAGGAGCTTCTGAATTCTCAATGTATAAATATATATGAAGAAAACAAAAGAGGAAAAGTGATCAGTGCAGAGAACCACCACAAGGCCATATATCAGCTCTGTCGGACAGCTACAGATATGTGGAAATTCAAGCTGGAACTCTAAGGCAAAAAACTGGAAGGACATCAACATTAAAGTACGTCCACAGGGTGTGAATAACAAGATCAAATCCACAAACTCGTGCACTCTGCCGGTCACCAAGTTTCCAGCAGGCACAATAAGCTGGCCAAGAGCCAGAAGCTACCAGTGGCCAAATGTTGTACACCAGCCAGAAGGAGTGGAGAAGGAAACCTACTAAATGTGACCTCCACTATCCACAAAACATCCATGACATCCAACATCCAAGCACTGGCCCCCAAGGATGAGGTGACGAGGGTGTGCCTCAGACAGATGGGGGATATGGTCACCATGGGAGCAGTGGTGGTGCCATGGCAAAATAAGCCCCTCCGTGGAATGCGTCACCGCCCGACAGCAGTCGGTTGACGTAAGACATTCAAACAATTGACTATTGCTACAAGAAAACAGAAGTGATGCCCAGCATGCATGTTTGACACCAAAACACAGCACCTTGTACCAGGATGCCAAATGCTGGTAGAGAAAGAATAAAGTGAGAAACAAGCAAATGGGTCTTGTACAAGGACATGCCAGCCATATGAACCAGCACCCACGAGGGAGCCATAGGGAATGGTGGAAAACAACAAGACTTGTGGGACTTTCAGATTTAAACAGATAAGCAATTAATGGTGAACCAACCAGACATCGTAATAGAGATGTCAGCAGCAGTGGTAATAGAGTCTGACTCAATGGTATCTTGAATTCTGGCCTATACGTACTCTTTCCTAGGATGAATTCTGTGATCGGATGCAAAGCACTTTGTAAGTCGCTCTGGATAAGAGCGTCTGCTAAATGATGTAAATGTAATAAAAGTAGCAGTCCCATGTGATGCATGTATTCAAAGGAAGGGATATTAAAAATGTCAAGAAATAGCAGGAACTCAAAAAAAAAGAGAGAATGTGGAAAGTTAACACCAAGGTTGTCCCAGTGGTCACACGTGCACTTGTGGCTATGACCATGTGTGTGCATCTGTGATGTGTAAAATAAGAAAAGATTAAACTACCCACAATGTACACCCAAAATAATGTTCTTTATTTTCATACACACATGTAAGCACACACACACACACACTGTCACTGTCTGTTCTGCCTTCTTTGTTGTTGTTCTGATAGCAGATTACATGCTGCCTGGTACCCAGTGCGTTTATATTCATTCACTCATCCCTGTTTTCCTTCTCTCTCCTCCTCCATCTCTCTGATATTCCAGGACAGCAGTGGATAGGGTTTCAGATACAATACTTTCAACTGTTTTTATTTATCCAATTTAATTTTGGTAAGGGCATTACACTATTGTTATGACATTAGTACTATAATCCACAACAGTGTTGTGTATGCACACCAGCTGCTTTATTATGTACACCTGTTTAACTGTAGACGTGATATAAGTGGTGTATATATTGTAGAGAGATACACACACTCACTAGAACTTTATTAGATACACCTAATTAACTGAAGACATGGCCAATACGACCTGCTGAAGTTCAAACCAAGCATCAGAATGGGTGATTAAAGTCTGAGTTTTTCATAATATATATAACAAATACTTGTTTGAGTATTTCAGAAACTGCTGAGGTACTGGGATTTTTACATAGAACCATCTCTAGGGTATACAGAGAAAATGGGCTGAAAAAGAGAAAATGTACAGTATTCTGAGCAAAAATGGCTGGTTGATGCCACAGGTCAGAGGAGAATGGCCAGACTGGTTTGAGCTGATAGACAAGCAATAGTAACTCAAATAAGCACTCATTACAACTGTGGTATGCGGAATTCACTGTACTCAACACCTCATGATGTGGTGGAACAGAATATTTGCCCCATGGATGTGCAGCTGGCAAATCTGTAGTAACTGCATGTTGATATGAACGAAAATCTCTGAGGAATCTTTCCAGCATCATTTTGAATCTATGCCATGAAGAATTAAAGCAATTCTGTAGGCAAAAGTGGGACCAACCCAGTACTTATAAAAAGAATAGAGATAACATATTACTGCAAATCCATGTGCATATTATCATTTATTGCTTAATTTGCACATATTAAACAATAAACATACACATGGGGTGCTAAGATATTCCTGCATTTGTTGTGAGATCTTGGTGAACTCATTGGGAAACAAGCAATTGACGACGTAGTTAATATTTACACTTCTTGTATATGTTGTGAGCATACTATCGTACCTTTCCTTTATCTTTTGATGATCTTGCCTGATTAAAATTACTTGTGACTTCAGAATAACAGAAGTATCTTTGTTTATATGTCTGTTTTATCCTGCCTTTAACAGAATAACCCCCCCCCCAAAAAAAGGATAAAGAAAATCACTAGTATGATTTCCAGAAGTGTCTCATCAAAAGGAGTGAACAGCAAGTTGATTAGTTCAGCTTCATAACTGACAGTTGCACTGACTCAGCCGATTCAAAGTTGGATCCAGAAACACAAACAAACATAGTTGCATAAGGCTTCTGTGGTTAAAAACATCATGTAGTTAGTCAAATTCAGGTGGGGGAATTCAGGACCCCCACACTCTGTCCCCAAAGACAACACGCATTGACCTTGTTGTGTTCTTGCTGTCACAATTACTTATGTTTGCCCTGAATAGCAACACTGAATCCTACTGGCAAGTGGTGGAGAGTTATTCATTGGGACCTTGTTTTATTAAGATTTCAATCATGGTGATCATAGTGGTTGGCTCTAAAATACAAAAACCTTCATAAAGGTGTTGTCAGTTAATAATTTATGTTGGTAATGATGTGAAACTCCATCCTTCACAGATTTCTTAGAGACTGTTTTCAGATCAGTACAGTGATTGCCTGCTGAGACATGTTATCACTAAATACTTTATTGTAGTAAAAAAAAGTGGGATTGTGCACTGAACAGCTGACACACTGGTAGGCTGGCTCAGACACAGATGCACAGAGGCCTCCCCTAAATCCCCAGACCACGACCCAATCCTCCCCCGTGACGCTGAGATGCCCTAAGCAGCTTACGGCTTAATCTGGGCCCGGGGCTGCGGTGGACATCCAGAGGGGAGCGTGCTTCACATGACCATGAATAAAACACTCACCTCCTCAGCTACTGGACCATTTATATGGCCATCGTAGAAACTTTGCTATACTGAATGCTGAGTTGGAAGACTGAATTACTCTACTGAATCAGAGTGCTTTATGAGTGCGAGTTGGTACTGTATAAGTGAAAATGGGGCTCATTTCATGGCATAGGAAAGACTCAGTGTCCTCAAGTGTGCAGTTGGTAAAATCACTGCTATGTGTAGAGGTGTAGCTTACCTCAGGGACATGGGTTGTGTTGTTCACAGTATACTGCACTTTATAGCTACCTATATCCTTCCTGTGACTGCCAGTTGCTAAGTAACAGCAGTTGACACTTTACACTAAGATGCATAAGTGTGTATATTTTTTTGCTTTAAGAACTTTACAGTATTCACAACACAACTAGGCAAGCAGAGTTTCACGGGACCATCATCCACTTCACAGGCCTTTTCCACCAAGTATCAACCATATAATGCTTGGAAATGTCGAAGGAGGCAGTTGGGGTGTGTGTGTGTGTGTGTTAGTGCTGGGAAAAGGGTTGGTCTGGAAGGTGCTTCAGCAAATCTGTATTTGAAAGACGATTAGAGCTTGCATTACTTGTTTGCATATCAAAAAACTGCTTTCTAATATCAACAAAATGCACAAACGTCATGTGTTCCAGCCACAAGCAGAAGGCAAGATGACCTCATACTTGCAGCTCATGCCTATGACGGTCATGATTGTGTTCTGTTGCTTTAAGATATCATACTTATTAGTTGTTGATTTCTGCTAGAAGCAAAGTCAATAAAATGCTTGTATGTAATATTTTATATTATCTACATTGTCAAATATTACATTAGTCAGTGTAGTTATTTCAAACTGTGACACAGAAGGCAAATTTTCTATCCATGTGTGCAGCTCTCTCTCTTTCTTTCCATTCTTTAATTTCCATTCTCAATGCATATAACCTCATATAATGTAACATCTCATCATCTTTACAATGATGGATAGACTCATCAAATAGACTCGGATCACACAGTTTATTAGAAACACTTGGGTTCATTGGCCACGTAATGACTAACAGAGGTGTTTCTAATAATAAATGTTCTAAAGTTTCTAATAAAGTGTGTAGTGAATGCAGCAGATTTTAAGCTAAATTAAAAACACAACATATCAACTATCGGCTTAAAAGTTAAAGTACGTTAATAAAGTTTGATTCAGCGTTACACGATTATAGAAATCTGACGTCAGTCCACTGCTCATAGAGGTGTTTGGTCGGTTGCTGCTGACTTCAGTGTCACATTTCACAGCGGCAAGACAGATTATTGTCACAAAAATAGCCGTAGTACGTATGTGTAAAAGTGAGCATGTGCACGCCTTTCTTATAGAGCAAAAAATACCAGTTGACAGTTGTGAATTTATAGTAATTATGTAACTTGGCATCCTGTCTGGATGGAGGGCAGACACGGAACATCTTGTCCTCTGACTAATTTTTTTGAGATGTTATAATTTCACCTTTTGATGGTAATCTGTGACTTGAAATTAAAGAATGATTGATAGCCAATGCTTGATCATTACCTCGCTGTCCCCTCCTGTCCCCAGACTACCTGTGCGGCCCCGAGGACAATGTATACAACATCGACTTCACACGGTTTAAGATCAGAGACATGGAGACTGGGACAGTGCTGTTTGAGATCACAAAACCTCCAGCAACTGGTGAGTTTGGCTGAATGCGAATGACTCTACACAATTCTACAAAATTATAATAAACACAAAATAACATTACAAAAAAAAAACAAAATATTTCATTGGTTAAAAAGTTTCCTTGGCAGATACAATATCATATTTTTTATAATGATCTCTGCTGGTCACCTTTTGATGAGCAACGTATACTTAATTCTATTCTGTTGCTACCTACTTTTTTGGGAGAAGGAAACACTAGTATTAAAAACATATCGGAAACAGTATTTAACTTCTTCATTGTTGACCTTTTTGTCTTTTACAAACAACAGCTGTGACATAATCACAGCTGAAAACACTACTGTGTGATGCCTTCTGTTGCAATTCAAAACACCTGCTGACTTTAATGAAACGTCACCCATAGGAATTAATTTAATATACAGTAAGTCCACATTGATTTTGTCATGACATAACAAAGGTGTCATGTTCGATAAATGCCATCTCATCATAACCAAACAAACCTTTTTAAAATATTGGAGTGTGTCAATTCATATGTGCTATGTATCAGACAAAGGTGGCGAGAAGCGAGACGTGGACCCCAACGCGGGACGGTTCGTGCGATATCAGTTCACGCCAGCGTTCCTGCGACTGCGCCAAGTTGGAGCCACGTGAGTGTGACCGAGCTCTCCGGGGCCGAGGAACTTATCGGCAAAGTTACAAAATCTGATTTCTGATGGGGAAGTTAATATTGCAGAGTGACTTGATCTTTAAACTGATTAACGTTCTTGAATGAGCGGTAGATGTGACATTAATGAGGCTTTTTGTTCTTGTTAAAGACGTAAATGAGCAAATGAGAATTTGGATTGAGGACAGGAAATGCCATGTAGAGATGTTGGGAGAAGATCTGTTCCACAGTAGAGTTCTACTTTGTAATAGTGAATGTCTTGCTGATGTCCGGGTAAATAAGCTGAAATGAAAAAGTGTCAAACATCATTAGGTATAATTAATACCACGCAGTGATTGTAATGGTGAAATGGATAGGGAGACCAAGACTAATGCAACAGGTATGTAATAAGTAATGAAAGAGAATTCCCTTATGCCATGCTCAGGACAAGCGGATGTCGGGCATCTGGAGGAAATGAGGAATGTGAATATTAATGGCATCTCTGAGTATGTGACCTTCATATTTAATTTCATAAGCGCTCAGCTACAGGGTAGACAATAGGACCGTCTGCAGTAGACTGAAGGCATCGTGAAGATGACCAGATGTTGAACGAATCCTCTCCACATGCTTTGTACCTCTCCGTTCCAGCGTGGAGTTCACCGTGGGCGACATCCCCATCAACAACTTCCGCATGATCGAGAGGCACTACTTTCGCGATCAGCTGCTGAAGAGCTTTGACTTCGAGTTCGGCTTCTGCATCCCGAGCAGTAAGAACACGTGTGAGCACATCTACGAGTTCCCCCCGCTCTCCGAAGACATCAGTAAGTACCGCCGCGCCAACGCACGGACCGTGTCATGCCATCTGCACCCGTCTGAGCACGGTGGTCCTGGGTAGAGAGCACCCAGTATATCCGTTATATAGAACTTGGGTGACTACACGTAGTCGGTGACATCCAACATACTCAATAATTTTGATCTGTAGTCCAAGAAGCCTTTGAAATGCAGAACATACTAATGGTGAGTTTAGACTACGAGTCCAACAGCCTGCATTTCTCTCAGTAGTTTGACTCCATCCTTAGATTGTTGACAGGGATGTAATCAGTTGTAGCATCATAAAACTAGGATTAGATTTACACCAATGTATTTGCGAACAACATGCAGTAGATAATGCATTACAAAACAATTAATTTTGCGGACTGCTTAACTGGATCTAGATCAATACCAGTTTCCCTTTAAAAGCTATTAAAATCTTTTTTTTAACCCAATCTGATATATTCTGATGGTGCAGGACATCATGGAACATCTGCATCTCAAGGATGAAGTCAAATTTCAGTCCATAGTTACGTAGAACCCGCTACACTCTTATGGGTCTCTGCTCTCTTCCAGTGCGTGAGATGATCCTGCACCCCTACGAGACGCAGTCAGACAGCTTCTACTTTGTGGACAACAAGCTGGTCATGCACAATAAAGCAGACTACTCCTACAGCGGAGGGCCCTAGTGTGGTCATCCAAGCTGACGCGGCGGACGGTCTGATTGGCTGACCTAAGGCCTTCCCACATTTGTTTGTGTGCACCAATCATGCTTTCCCTGAATCCGTCACTGACAAAAACTGCCTGCCACACATTAATGCCTGTCTGTGTGAGAACCAGTCAGTGATTCGAGCATTATGATTTCTCAGACACATACATATCATGAATATGTTTGACACTGCCATTATTTACTACACACCAGCAGGAATGGCCACTTAAAAGTTTATTAGTTACTTAACATTAGGGAATATTTTGGGAAGATTTTCATTTTTTTGCTTTGTATGCATGAGTATGGCCAAGGGAGATGATTTCGGGGTTATGTTTAGAGCTGTAAGCCTGACTGTTCCACTGTGGGTGTGACTGGGTAAAGATTCATTCTATGATCCTGCTGATTGCGTGTGTGCGCGCACGTGTTTTTGCGTGTGTGTGTGCGTGTAGACCCAAGCTGAAAAAGATTTGATTCCCTCTATCCTACAGATATTTAAATATATAGATGCAGATATTTATTCTTTCCATTTACCAGATTTCATACCTGTAAATGTTAGAACAGTAAAAGTGTTCACATATGATTTTTATTATGAGAATCTGATAGAGTAGTTGATACAGTGAGCTTATATTTGTGATACATTACACACATTTTGATATGGGATAAATAACTTGTCACTTCGACATATTATGTGGAGGGGAAATATTTAATCAACCTACAAAACAGAGCACATTACCCAAGACCAAAAAATACTGTAATATACCAACAGTTAAGACCAACATTATTGTTACTGTAATAACGATCTCACAGAGAGAACCTTCCTATGTGTTTCCAAAAATGTCAGTGTGATCATGTCTACATTGTATGTTCATTCAGTCTTGAAGCAAAGAACGAAACGGGTTCTGTACATATAGATAATACAGGTGAACCAAAAATTGTCTTACAGGACAGAAAGGGAGTGCAACGTGTGTCATGGCCTTTGACATCATTTCTTGTCTGATTTGTGTAAGCTCTTTTGTACTTTTCAAAAAGCAAAAAGAACCGCTTTTATGTTTTGTTCTATGTTCTACAAAAAAAGGTCTGCAGACATTATCTACGAGGGATAGGGCCCCGTTTTCTTGGGCGCGCAAATGCTGTCGCTACGGATTAGCTGCGCCACTACGAAACCTTACGCATTTGCGTAACTTGTACCACGTGCGCATTTGAATGGGTTCGTGCCCTGCGCGAGCACGCCTGTGCGTACGGTGAAAAGAGGTGGGGGCTCCATGCACATAAAGCACAGCATGGCAAGGTGTCGCTGTTTTAATGAGGATTCAAATAGCTGTTCCACGGCTTCGTCTTAAAATATGACGGATGTTTTCACCGCAAAAAAAAAAACCGAACAATCTGCTATCCTAATCAAAGCACTAGGTGTAGGGTGCAAGCAAAATGCACGCTGAAAATACACAAATGTCCTTTACAATCGTAGTTTTAAATTATGGCAATAAATGGACATCATTTAGGATTCATTATTATTTAACAATTTATTGGAGGGTTAAAGGTAATCAGTCTTAACCACCGAATCCTTACGAGATACACAAAGATTTTGACTGTTAACTACTAACGAATGGTCTGCCTGTCTGTTGCTACAGTTCACAGAAGGCCGAATAAGATCGCGGTCAAAAATATTTTCTATACAGGTCTGGCTTGCACCTTGGGTACATTACGGCATCTGTTCTGTAGTTAAACGTGTGTCGTGTTTTCTAGATTGCACATAGCACAGGGATTTGAAAGGTATTAGAGGATGAGGGCTGAGACGATATGAGATAATCACCATACCGTTCTGATTAAATTTCTCTTCAACCATCCCTGACGGTGCCATTACTGCGCCCGCATGGAGATCGCACGCGTCCTCTGGACACAACAGCGTGACTGCACGCGCAGTAGTAGCACGAGACGTGCTTCGTGTCGTCGTGTCCCAAACTCCATCGAACATTCCTTAACTCAAATGTTCCAGTGAGTTGCGTCCTTATGGGTGTTAGAGTATATAGCAGAGAGTAGGTTAAACATTCTATCCACAAATGTGTTGTATCTATGATCTGTTTATTTGTAGTGCGAAAAAATGTGCATTTAGGAAAGTTATTTAATAAAACCAGTCTATTTTTATTTTGAGTTGGATGGATGCCGTCAGACACTTGTCTTGAATCATAACAGTCAAGGTGGATGAACGTCGGTAACGTAACAGTTCTTTATTTTTTGTGATTTACTGTACATTATTTTGAGGAAGAAAAAAAAAAACCCTGAAAAAATTGTGAAGTTTTGGACAGTTCAATTGCCAGTCTGGAATACAAGAAATAAATGTATCTGTGAGTTTTGAAATGTTTGATGTCTTTTTTTATGTACATTTCATTTTTTTAATCATTTGATAAGCAAATTGTTTAGCAAGGAAAAAAAATTTAATAATCACATTTTTATTCAGTTTATTAACTGGACTTCTACTGTAGAGAAAATGTAGCTGTTTGTGTACTACAGTAGAAGTTGTTGCTTAAGAAGCACTTAAGAACTTAAAAAGCAACTTTTTTGTTTGTTTAAAGGATTTAAACAAAATTTTTGCCATTTGTGTGCCACTTCCTAGTATGTGCCTCTTCTGTCACATGACATGGGAAAGCAAGAGGCATCACATGCCTCCTCTGACAGCTATGGAGTCACTAATAAACTGCCTGCCAGGCGAAACTGCCAAGAAGGCTCGGCAGAACTGGCTGTAATGCGACTGGGCCTTCGTTCCAGCGAGTGTGTGACCGCGCCGATCCACATGGACTCTTGCTTTTCCTGAAGCAAAATGATAGCTGCTTGTGTTTGCATCCATCATAAAGGTAATGCAGCTCTTCCCTGAAAAACTCAAGGAGGCTGACATTAAAGAAATGCTTTCAAACTATTCACAACTTTAAGTTTGAAAGGTTCGTTCGATTTGCTTTTAAAGGCAGCTGTATAAATCATTCCAGAAACACCAAATCACTTGTGGCATTTGAAAAAGTAGACAATAAATAAATATATAATATAAAGGTTGAGCCTTATGTCTGTGGATATTCTGTTTGATATTGCTTGCAAGAGTGGTGATGGGCCGGTTCTGGAAGTCCTGGTGCATGGTGACATCCTCTTTGGAGAAGCATGTGTTTGGGTGCTTTACTCTGTCCTCTCTCCTCGTAGCTGCCTCACTCATTCTGAAGGTGTGTGTGTGATGCGCGTCCTCATGGTATGCTTTCTGTGATGTTGGCCCACGAGGGGAAGGTGTCCAGTTGAAACATCGCCATCCCCCACGTGTTAATTCCCAGGTTGATGCACAGAATGCCGATCATGTTTAGGATGATGCCTGCCTTTGCCTTGGGAAAGATCAAAAACAGTTATCTTTACACCTGTCAGAAGTATCCAGAAATACTGTTCTTGCTGACAAAACTGGTCACAAACTAAATGGGAAAGTTTGACTAAAGTCCATTTTTAAAGTTAAGTTTTTTTTGTTTGTTTTTGATTTTTATTTATTTTAATTTTTTACCAATTTCATTGGACATCTTTATTCTATACTTATAAGACAAAACTGTATACAAGTGTTGGCTAACTTCCCCTAATCCATTGCTGGCTTAGGGGAAGCCATCATCACTGGTGTTAAACATTGGTGGAAAATGCAGAAATGGTCACTTCCAGTAGTTCATGGAAACATTGTTGGAAAATAGTGTAAAGTGCATAATAAATGTTGTGTACCATGTCCACGACTTTGAGTGTGCCATAGGAGAATGCAATGGCATTGGGTGGAGTGGCCACAGGTAACATGAAGGCCATGGAGGCACTGATGGTGCAGGGCAGCATAACATACAGGGGGTGGAGTTCAATAGCACAGGCCTGTAGGACAGACAAAAAATGCATACAGCCAGATGATGCCTACTGTGTGTGTGTGTGTTGTGGAGCTGCTTAAAGGAATTATCTGTGGGTGGATTAAGAATATTCTGGGCTTTTAACACACTAACAGCAAATGTGCTTCAGGCTCTGTCATTGTTCTTTACATAAAACACTTATATTTAGCATCCATTAGCATGTAATCTCTCAGTGGTCTGAGTAAAACATAACTAACAATAAAAGTAACAACAATATCTTCATGTTTCAGAGGCTGACACACTTCAGCTACAAATAGTCCGTTAATGATTTCTAATAGCTTCAGTGCACTTAGTTAGCAAGGCCACAGTGTTCCACTAAATTCTTACCATGGAGGCGAGTATGGGTAGGAAGAGGGTGGTAGTTGCTGTGTTGCTGGAACACTCTGTGAAAGTGCCCACCAGCAGGCAGAGCAGAAGGGAGATGGCAAAGGGTGGGATGGTCTTCAGGGGAGCAAGACTCTGCCCCAGCCACATCGACAGTCCAGAGACCTTCACATCATCATCAATTGGGTTATAGTTACAGCACAAAGACCGTCCATGGCTCATCATTTCACGATTGACAAACACTTATAATAATAAGCTAATAATCATGGCCAAGTCATGTGTCTAAATTCATATATCTAAATAGTTACAGCCATTTTGAAGCCTTTGATATAACACAACCATATACACCAATTACCTACAACATTAAAACTACCAGGGGAAGCAGCCTGGGGAAGAGATGACACCACATTGCATTATGGGAAGAATGTAAACTAATGCGATACTCTAGTGTTTCATGTTCTAGCAATGTTTTGCTGTCAGATCTTGGATCCTGGCACCATGAAAATTACTTTTGACACATACCTACCTAAACATTCCTGCAAACCAACTACACTCTTTGGCAACAGTCTTCCCTAATGGCAGTGGCCACCAATATGATAATGCACCATGCCATACTGCAATAATTATTCTGGAATGGTTTGAGAAACATGACAAGGAGTTCAAGGTGTTGATTAACCTACAAATTCCCCAGATCTCAGTTTGAAATGTCTGTGGGATGTGCTGACAAAGCAAATCCAATCCGTGGTCATGCCATGCTACTTCCAGAACTTATAAAATCCTCTGCTAACATTGGTGGAAGATACAAAAGGCCTTGTTGAGTCAGTGCCTTGATGGGTGGGTCAGTGCTATTTTGGGATTGACAATATTTGGCATGTGGTTTTAATGTTATGGCTGATGGGTGCGTGTTGCGTCTTTTTACCTCACTGCCGCCAGCCAGAGCAAATCCACCTCCCAGGAGCAGGATAATGTTCCAAGGCATGCGTTCATGCACCACAGACCAGACCAGCAGAGCTGGCACGGACTTCCGTTTACTCTGGGCTGGCATAGCTGCATGGCCTCCTGCTTAACACAACACCTGCTCAGTTCATCTGTCTTGGGAGGTAGATGATGAGCTACAAGAAGTCTCTTACAAGGGACCAGGAGTCCCATAGAGGGCTCTCACCTCCTTCCTGTGCTCCTTCCTGCCCATAACCGTCCTCCTCCTCTTCCTCCTCATTGATGCAGGAGGAACAACATGTCAGCTGGGAAGGGATGATGAAGAACAGAAGTGACATGAGAATGGCCACCGTGCCGTCAGTCACGAACCTGTAACAGAACCAGACAGCGGTTATTGAATGGACGATTCAGTTGGTTCTAGAACGTTTTCCTATTTTTCTGCTATTATGACATGCGGTTTGTCCAGAGTTTTGACCACAGTGGCATTATTTGTGCAATTATATAATTACAGCATTTGTAACATCCAGATGTAACTTTGCTCTGCAATTCTTTTTAATTCACTGCAGATTGAATTCTAGGCTACATTTGGATTTGCATCTCACTATGTTCCTTTTTGTATTATTTTTTTACTGTTTTGTTCTGTATTGGATTGAAATACCGGTGAACGAAATGGATTTACTTCTAATGTATTTTGTGGGAAATTTTAAGATGCTGCTTGTATACTTGCTATTAATTTCAACTCAACAACAGACCATTTACATACACCCAGGGCCTATTGCTACTGTGTGCTGTATGTCCTGACTGAATACATTTATAGTATAACATCAAGAGACTTCTAAATGTGACGATTCTGCACTTACTGTCCATGCTCGTTGAAGTAAGCTGCCCACCCTGGCATGAAGCCTGGCTCCCTGGTGAACCACAAGACCACCAGTACCACAAAGATGGTGAGCACTGCGCCCTCCGCAAACTTCATCCTCCCCAGCTTCTTATATTCATCCTTCATCACTTTGTAAGCCTCACGGTCCGCTTCACTATAGGAGTTGCAGCCAAATGACTTCTTGAAGCTGGAGGGGAAACAGCAGTGCTGTGTCAGGTTACACATCAACCAGCAACATCATGTCGTATTGACATGGGCAGTCTCACTGTTTTTTTGTGCCAAACATCGAAAGTCCATGAGAATTTGCATTTCACCACAAACAAGTTTTAGTGCTGTGTACCACATGCAGGTAACATTCAAGGAAACTCACTTCAAGCCCAGATACATGAACTGCAGCCATATCCAGGACAGAAGAAGCATCAGCAACATGTTGGGGAAGGAAAAGCCAAACCAGCTGGCAAAGTTGATCACGCCAGGGTTATGCTTGAAGATACTGTGAAGATAGAGATTTAGTTAGCAGAAAGAATATCTAGATGGACTGACATTAGGATTGGAGGTTTGAATCAAAATCTAAACTTTCAAAAAAGTTGGGAAAGTGTGGAATTTATTATTGCCTTTATCTGGGTATTTTCAATGTAAGAACCTCTGTGATATGTTTTTTAAATGAAACAAAGACATTTCTCAGATGTAGAGTATGAAGCTATAAGAAACTGCAAATCTCCTGTCTAACAGAAACAGCTCAACCAAACACATGAGAGTGCCCATAGACGAGATTAGCTAAGCAGCCTTACTTGTCCATCTGGCCCTTGAGGATGAGGTTGGGCGTGGTGCCTGTAAGAGTGGCAGTACCCCCAATGCTGGCAGAGTAACACACACACAAGCTCATTCCTTTATTTAGCAGGAGGTACTTCTCCTCACGAGCCTTCCTCCTGATGGCCAGGTTGAGATCCTCTCCATTCTCTGCACTGGAGATCTCACCTGTTATGACCCAGGGCAGCACAGGTGTGAGTGGGATCCCATGCCTGACACCAGATCAGCGTTTGCGTACCCCAGGCCTGCAGCACCACAGCACTCGTGAGTCATTCCTGCTCTAATACAGCGTTATGAAGAACTCATCCAATGGCTGTGCAGCAAAGGGACCGGGACCAGCAAAGACTGAACTTGGCAAACCAGAAATACACTTAATATTAATGTCAGACTAATATTAACGATTTGCTGCTCTTGAAGAAAATGTTATGTTAAACACGAAGCACACGCGAATGAATTGTTACGTTTTTCTTGGATGAGGTCCAGTGGCACTTTGGTGTTGATGACTTCGGCCATCTCGAAAGCCTTGTTGTCTCTGCCCTGCCGCACTTCCCGCTCGTCACGCTCGGCCTCGTTGTTGCTGAGCTGCTCCAGCACGGCCTGGGCTATGGGCAGCATCATGGCGGTGCTGGCCGTGTTACTGATCCACATCGAGAGGAAGGCCGTTACCAACATGAAGCCCATCATCAGCCTAGAGGCAAAGGGGAGGGGCAACATAAATATGTATTCCACTGTATGTGCCGTGGGTTGTGTCCTATGAGTAAGCGTGCATTCTCACAGAGCAGGTCGAACTCCCACGATCAGCAGCACGGCCAGGGCGATGCGTTTGTGTAAATTCCAGTACTCCACGGCGATCGCCACCAGCAGGCCGCCGATGAACAGCATGTTGGAGTCCTTCAAATACATCACGCAGACCTACAGCAAACACATAAATTGCATGCTTGTTCATATTTTGTTGTTAATTTTCCAGGTTTTGAGAAGCAAAGAGCAGAATCATTGGGAAAATGTACGATTAGAAGGCTGTGTGACGTCATTCAGGAGGGGTTACTGATCAAATTAGGGATGTTATAGGTGCTCATCATGGCATAGTTAAATACAATTAAAATCATTAAAATATAAAATGAAAATAAAGTCAGTCAATTCAAATTGACTGATCTTGTATGCTTGTTTTAGTTTATGTGGATTTTAGTGGACAATGAGGAATGTTGTGCTTTTGGAGCTGGTGGAAACTGAGATACAGATCATGTTAAGATCCTTTAAGTTATATCTGTCAATATAATATTAAATTATTTGTAGCAATTTAGACCTGAGATATCAACCTTACGGTGCAATAAGATGTCTTAGACTATTGGTGAAGGATTAACTATAACCAGTAATAACTGATTACTCCATATGTATATAAACTTTTAGAGCTATAAAGGAACATCATGTATCATCATACGATGGAATTGTGCAAAAGTACTTTGCCTGTGTTTCAAGTTACCACAGGATAAAGGATGATCAGGAATTACCTCTTCAGACTTCATGATGCCAAGCATGGGGAAAAGGATGACTGGGAGCAGGGCGGTGACAGCCAGAGGCAAGCACTCTGTACACCAGTACAGCGCCATCACGATGATGACGAAGCCACATTTTGCCTCCTGCAGCACATAATAAAATGTGTCGTCTTGAGAAACTGGTCTCCATAACGGTGACAAAGATTCGAGCAGGGTGAAGATGGTGCTGAAAAGATCTCTGAAACAACTTGTTACAGACTACACAAACAGGGAACTGAGAAGGTGATCACTGTGTCAGCATGGATTGCACAAATGCATTTTCTCATGCCTTGGTGAGCTAGTTGCAGCTTGTATCCCATAACCTCCAGATCTCCATGAGAAGAGCACGTTAAGGCGCCTCATGACAGATCCACTGCTTTGGAACATGCTGATAAGATAACACTGTATTTATCTCCAAAGGGAAATTGGAGTGTTCCAACAGTGAACATATTGTATAACAGTACAATATGATAATAGTAACCTCTAGACATACATAAGTCATAAACAAGTTTTCACTTTTATCTTTGGGACCACTGAATTTTATAGTTCTTTAGATATAGTTTTATAGGACACCCATAAGACAATCACAATGGATGATTAAAATTATCTGGCCCACTAGCTACTCATTAAACGTGACTCCCTGTACTGTAAGTTACTTTGGATAACTACTAAAAAGGCAATTAAGAGGACTTAACATTTGTGAAATAATAGTGGTAATGAGCAGTAGAAAGCTATGAATTAAACATACTTCCACACAGACTAAAAGAGCAGGAGTCCCCAGTACTTCAGAAATTGTGAACATACAACCTGCTCGTATAAATAGTCCTCCACGTAAGGCAGCATGTGTTGTTAACAAATTACTCAGAGAAAGTCAAGTAATAGTAGTTTATGATTGCTATGGAGTTATGGTGAGAATTAGGCTCATCACTTTGGTTTGAGCTAGAATTGATTGAACTCTGAAATTGGAGTAATATTTTAGGTTACAATTAGTCTACACTAATTAAAATATTTACAAACCAAGTGTTGCTAGAATGCAAAATGTTAATTTATGAAATACACCATGTAACACTTTCTGTCAAGGTAGAACTAGAAAACTGCAGTTGCTCAGACATTGTCTAAAAAAATAATGTTCAAAATCCCACTGACACAATGTACACAATGTTACGCATTACACATTCAAACATAATGATACAGTCCTGCACATAACCACAATTCCAAAAGACAAGCTCTTACATTTAGGGCATTTAGCAGATGCTCTTATGCAGAGCGATTTACAAAGTGCTTTGCATCTGTTCACAGAATGCATCCTAGACAGGCTCAAGATACCCTTGAGCCAGACTAATACTAAACCCTTCAGCCAGACTAATACTAAACTACAGGAATCAATGCCATTACATAGTATTCCAAATAAGGCTTAAACCTAAACATAGTATCAAACAACAGCAATTAAAACTGATACCTAGAAGTGCAAATAACCATAGACAGATAAACATACAATATAAAGACCAAGGACAAGAAGTGCTATTTGTAGTGTTAGTGGTCATTTAAGTACTCAACATACAGGTGAGTGTTGAGTCTATGTTTGAAGACGGCAAGAGACTCTGCAATGCAAACAGCTAGTGGAAGATCGTTCCACCATCTTACCTTGGTAGGGATGAACAGGGGCAGAGAGGTAGCAAGCAGTGGGGTGAAGAGGACGATCAGGTATTTACGGTAGCTCCACAGGCACCGGCCGACTTCCTCCACACATCCCCTACACATTATCCGGCACAAGCGTGCGTCACGCGGGCTTTGAGGCATGGCTCAACACGAGAGGGAAACATAAAAGCACAACTCTCAATTTAGTGCTTATAAGCTTTATCACGGCAGAAAAATTAAACAGTAACTTATTAAGAGACAAAGGGGGAGGGGCGAGGCGATGGCTGAACAAGGAGGACTTTTAGAACTTTTAGGTGAGAATATGAGTAGGAAAGAGAGAAGAAGAAAACACAGAAAGAGGTACAAAGAAAGAAAGAAGAAGCTGCCAAATTGAAAGAAGAAGTAACGCGTATGAGTTTTTAACTGGGTTACTTTGTGAGATGCATTGACCATGTACTCAACTGCAATTCTTCTGCTGCTGCCTTTGTAATCGCCGTTACTGTGAAAATGTGAACTTTCCCCACGTGAGCAATGCTGTGGCTGTCATTCTGATAAGTGTCTGCTTCTGCTGATGATCATGGATAATCTTCATTCCTTCAAAAGCAGTCAGAGACCTGTAGAATCACCAGGATTGCGATATTTTCAGTTGCTGCAAAGCTCTTGCACGTATTAATAACTAATGTTATTTGTTGCAATGATAGTTTAAGGTGATAAAAGGACCTGTTGAATAAAAATCTAAATATAGTTAGTGACAGTAAATGTCCCAATCAGTATCAGTGTCAACACAGTTGGAGTTTTAGGAGTGCCTTGCATTATTCATTTCACAAATACAACACTGTAGGCTACTTGTTTGGAAAAAAAATGAGAAAAAAATGCAGATAAACTAAATAAATTAGTACAGCTTAATGACACTTGAGAAAGAATTCTTGGGTAAAGAAGTGAACAATGATGGTTCAGAACCAGGAGCAGGAGGTGGAGCAGCTACATGCAACTCACTGGAGCGGGACCACAAGACAGAAGACTGAGCTTCAGGTGTATTACTATACTATAGCAGCTTGATATCTAGCTTGATATCTCCACAGCTACTATCTATGGCTAACACGCTACGGGGAATAAGATGCAGATTCATTTAAGTGATCGAGAAAGATTTGGTTCCTAACCGATCATTGTGTGCTCTGTCCATTTAATCTATGTCCTTCAATGGAGCAGGCAACTTGGAGCAGAAGGTTGCTTCCCAGTTGTCCCTGTGTGTTGTCGTGAAACATGACATGTCTGCCCTCCGACGTCAGCGATTACTCTAGCTGTTATCCACACTGTGCAGTTGAATGCGGTGGAGTCAAAGGAAGCTCAAATGCTGTGTTTGTGTGCCAGCACAAGGCTTTTAGAGGTGGGACCATCACTACCGTTGGTGTATCCAGCGAGCTTCTCCATCTGAGGTGTCCTACAGCTTAACAGCACCTTGCCTTTATCCCACTGAGCAGCATCTATGATTCATTCAAACCAACAGTGGCTGGCAAAACACCTGCCGGGGCCCTAATTGAAGCCAACTTGGGGCGGTACTGGCAATGCTAAAGTGGACGCTACAACAATCTGTGGTAGCAGCACAGAATATGCCTGGAACTGAATGGGCTATTCTGCATCTCCGATGGACATAATAGTAATGAGTAAAATTATCATAATTGCATGGAGGAGGACCTGCCACTGCAGATGAGTTAGAATGACAGTGATGTTGCAGAGTTTGTAGATGCTTGGCATTTGACTGTGGTATGTGTGTCGTACCCAGACCAAGATTAGCATTTTGTGTGTTCTTTGAAGGGATACAGTAGTCCTTCTTTGCATGAGGTTCTCCATCATAAGGTCCTCCTTCATGAGGTCCTCCGTCATGAGGTTCTCCATCATGAGGTCCTCCATCATGAGGTTCTCCATCATGAGGTTCTCCAGCATGAGGTCCTCCAAGAAGGGATCAGTATGTTTGGAGACACATTTAGGAAAACAAAAAAAGGCCCCTAGACCTCAATACAGAGCAAAATGGCGCAATTAGCCACTGAAAGACAACAGGGTAAAGTTAGTAGCACCTTACTAGCAAAGCTGTAATTGTCTAGTCCTTAACACATGAAATATGCAATAAGAAATGTCCCATTTTTCCAATTGTGCATTGAGCCAATATACTAAACTTTACAAGAAGAGGTTTGAGATATGGCCCTAAATGTGCTGCAATAAAGGCATAAAATCCATGTCCAATATTTCAAAGATTTTTTAACAGGAAGATGACAGGTTACTCCTCTCATAAAGTCTCATAAGAAAGAGTGGCAATGTTAAGTGTATAAAAAAAATTACAAATTTTCTGAAAATGTATCTTACAGTTTTTTTTTTTGACTGTCCTTTTTAGACTCAGGTTAAATCAAGTCACTAAACGGTGTTACCAGTGACCAGAACATCATTTATAACTCCAATTTAGTCAAAGACTAAGCTGAGTCAGTATCCATGATATGTAGCCAGTTCGGAATGTACAGACAGAAATCAGACTGCTTAGACCACCATTAATATATCAGTATTAATTATTAACCAGCGCAAACGTCTTAACCATATCAATTTTGTCCCTGATGTGTTCCTGTCTCTATCTCTCATAGAAAGATCACATTGTTCTTTTTAGTAAATTGGCTTTCACACCTTGATAGCATGTGAACTCCCAGAGACTGCACCATTATATTATTATATTATTATATCTGCATGACTTAAGCAACCTCACCCAAATCTATGTAGTCATTCTTTTACCATGGGCACTGTTTTTTCTGGCAAATGTTGAAATTTTATATTTACTGCTTATTACAAGAACACTTTTATAAAAACGCCCAGTCATCATCTTCTATCGGGTGTTAATAGACTGAGATAGTCCAGCAAATCTGCTTTTTCAGACTCATTTCCATGACTTACAGCAGTGGTTACTATGACAGCATAGTCCCATGACCTTGATAGGGATGAAGAAATATGACAGCTGATTTCCTGAACAGATAACTAGATTAATAAATTACCTTAAGGAATAACACTTGAACGCAATTCCAGTAAGTATTTCTTTCTCACTGCTTTAACATTTTTAATCACTTCTTTAGTATTCATGCATTTTATTTAACACGTGGTTTTAAAACAGATTCCAACTTCTACAGTATGGCTAACAAGTATATGATAACATGCTCTATACAAAGAAATTAATTCATTGACACCGTTAACTGTAAACCTCACTGAAGATTTTTTTTTTTAGGTTTCTGTGGGCATCTACGTGAAAAATATTTTTCACTTGAGGTTTTTTTCTTTGTTCTGGTAAAAGCAGTGGTGCTGTGGTAGAATGTTTCTCCTTCATCATAACTTGTCATGCTGCATTAAAAATATAAGATTGCACATTACAGAAATGCAGTCCAAATATTCTGAGCCTTTCTGTTCTCAACTGTTCAATAAGGTGCAGCTCATCTTGTGATGAAAGGATGATACAGCAAGGAAGCTCTTATTTCCCCATACCCAAGAATTTCCCTTTTAGAAATATTTTCCTTTTTTAGTCTGGTCCTCCCAAGATTTCTTCTTTACAGCCCATTTTTTAAAACTTTTTTTTTTAACTTTGAGACAATGTCTTTTGTTAATGTAAACCCAGAGGACAGGGGGGAGGAAGGCTCCTTAATGTCTCTGTGGTTTCTCCTACCCAACAATGAGATCTAATGGAAAGACAAAGGAGATTTTACGTAAATCCCCTGCTGCTCAAATGTGTCTCCTGAGATAAGTACCATGATAATATCACACCACTGCTACCCAGCTCATCAGTATCCGTTATCCTACATTTTGTCATGGGTTGACTGAGGAAATGTATAGGCATTGCGGTTAAACTCTGTAGTTATAGTTTAACAAACTTTGAGACAACCTCATCAGATTAGTGTATTGGTTAACTAGCTAACTAGGTTAACTAGCCAGTCTAGCTCAAATCTGATAAGGCAACTCCATCATAGGTATGTAAATAATAATTGTCCTCCTTAGTTACCATTAACCGTACATGTACAAGCATGTAACCAGTTAGTTAATATTTTATTAGCTGTCTGTTTCTGCACACCCCCTAGTTGATTTGAAAGACCTATTAGCTGTCTTGTTGAAAAGGTTATTTAAAATTACACTGTCAATAGTTAGATCTTATAATGTTATGCATAATTATTCAGCAAACATGAAAATTACATGAACTATCACAGTTAATAAAGGCAGTAAGCAGCACAAGCTGCAGTAAATGTCCAATCCAAGTGCTGAAACTTCCAGTATGACCCACTTAGTGCAGCTGAGGTTGTTGACTCCAGCAAAAAAAAAATCTATTGATTCTAAAGAGTTTAAAATTGGTAGAATTACTAGCTCACAGTCTGGCTATTCGTATTTAGTTTTATGAAAGCCAAAATGAGAATATTATAGACCATGCTTCTTCTCCAGCACACCTGCTGAAATTCTGATATCCATATTTTGCCTTTTAGAGGAGGAAATTTCACTGTGGTATTTAAAAAGAATGTTTGGTGTAATGTAAATGTCCTTTAAGACACTTCTGTCATAGCCTATTTCTCTCTGTCTCTCTCTGTCTCTCTCTCTCTCTCTCTCTCTCTCTCTCACACACACACACACACAAATGGAGAAAGAGAGAGAGAGAGAGAGGGACAGAGAGAAATAGTCTATGACAGAAGTGACTTAAAGGACATTTACATTACACCAAACATTCTTTTTAAATACCACAGTGAATTTAAGACTGTGAGAGGGTGTGTGAGAGGGACAGAGAGAGGGAGAGAGGGACTTCGTTTGTGTGTGTGTTTACACATACACACACACAAACAAACGGAGAGAGGGGGAGGGGTGATATAATATCTGTAAAATATGTATTATAAATGTAAAGTAATGATGTAATGTATCTACGTAATAACACATTTTGTAACCTTAGCACTAATCACAACACTAACCTTAACCTCATTAACCAAAAATAAAATGATAACAGCCTATTGTTCTCATAACAAGCACTAGTGATTGGAGAACTGCATGTTGCAGTTTGTTAACTGATAAGGCAGGTCGCACTCGATTTCCCTGGATATTCTAAACACACACACCCACAGATTTATTGTAATTGTTAAGCTTTTTTGTGAGGTCGCCGCTGACAACCCCCGGTCAAGGTTAAAGTCTGAGGATCGAATTGCATCGGAAAGTGAACAAAATGTTCAGAGAACTCACATCCGAGTAACTATCCAATATCCAGCCCAAATAGCTATATTTTATAAAATTTTTATATATTTTTATAATGTATTAGCGTGTTCGAAATTTTAGAAGTAACAAACCATAAAGTCACAATGTTCTGTACAGACTTGCAAATCACTAGAAATCCTCCTTTAAAGTTGTCATAATAAAATGTGGTTTTATTGTACACAATAATACTATATAAGAATACAGCATAATAACACTACATAATAATATTGTGTAATTATATGGGAGACCAGGGACAGTAACACTTTTTGTGATTTTTCCAATAAATCAAAAACCATTTACACTGGAATAGCCAATTTGCTATATTATGAACTTCAGTGTGTCAACTACTGAAACAATGTATTTAAGTGGGTTTATGAAATATGTACAGGTTGCAAAATTGATTTAAATACAGTCACTCCACTGTTACAACCGTCCCAGGGCACAGGGACGGTTCTAACACATGCCAGGGACTGTTGAAACGTCTAAAATTTACATAATTAATCAATCAAATACTCAAAATGAAAAAGATTATTTATAATTTATGTTATTATGACTATTCATTTCTTTTTTTTAAATAGGCCTAATTATTACTCTCACACCACATGACAAAACGAAGAGGGGCACCACACATGGTGTGATGGGGAGGATGCTGCAGGTGCTGTGTAGGATGCCACCGTTGCCACAGTGGGTGTTGGAGCTGTAATACATGCAACTGCATGGATGGAACCTGTGGAGTGCTCTCTTCACAATGCTTGAAAGATCATAAATGGTCACTGACTATTTGGTTCAGGGACGGTTGTAACAAGGCGTTACAATCGTCCCAGTATCACCAGGTATGTTTTCGCCTCATGTGAACGAGCCTGACTGCTAGTTGGACACATATTCATCAATTCTATTTTTTTCTATTCTATTTGATCTCAGGACAGTATCCAAAAAATACCTCTGAAAGAAAAGTTACATTTTTACATCAAAAAACACTTTTGGTGATTACCTTCTCTGGGAGTTTCAAATGTGGCTCCTTTTTTGTTAGCAAGAAGACAGTCTAACTGAGCATGTGCACAGTGAGTGTAATCACTCTAGCTTGTTTCTGTTAGGAGGAGGTGTTACAACCGTCCCATGTTAACTGTCCCTGGTCTCCCCTACTGCAGAATAACACTGTAAATGGTGCTCACTCTACCTTTATATGTTTTAAGATGCTTTTGGGAAATGGCCCAGCATTGGTTAGCATTAGGGTTTGTTCATTAGATTCTTTAAGTGTATGGGTGGCTATTATTTTTTTCTACCACTGGATACAGAAACAGTGAAGAGGACGTTTTCCAGGGCAGCTGTCCTTGGTTATTTGCTCCTGTACACAATTAAACAAACTAAAGTTGCCTTCCATATTTGGTTTCTGTTACAATCACAACATTCCAGTCTCACAGCGTCTAGTTTTTACTTTACAGTCCCAGCTCAGGGTTATTATAGCTGATCAGTGGTTGCTCTAGTAATTAAATAAACATTGGGCTGGAATTTGGAGCTATTGATCCACTGAGCATATCCCAGACTCGGTGAGAGGAGTGAGACGAGGTCAGGTGCTAAAGGCACTGCAGATTCATTTGAGAAACTGCGTATGATTTTCCAAACATGAAATTATCCATCTTGCTATCACTTGCTGTGGCTGCAACCTTCGCAGCAGAGGGTAAGTGGATATCTTGTTTGTGGGATATTTGTGGGCTTTTAACAAAATGCACGTTTCGCACACAAAAGTTTCAGTTCCTTAAGATTTAGTCTGGAAACTAAATTTATTTATTGGAGCGAAATAAAATATGCACAAAAACACATAAAAACGACAACAAGTGTATCTTGAAACCTAGAAGGCAAAAGTGCTGTGTGCTAAGGTTTTTCAAGTTGCCCAATATTTTCACATTGCCCGTGGATAGAATATCAACAAACTTCGACTTTTGATCGCTGAGCCGCAGTCATTAACCTTTAACTGTGCTGTGTCCTTTTCAAAGAGTCTTAATTCCAAGCGCTAATGAAGCCATTGTGGCAAAGGAAAACATTTTTAGAATTACTGGTAAGGCTGTCTCTGGAGTTTACAGAAATCTCTGGTGCCCTTTGCTTCTTACTGAACCTTAATTAGACGATTCTTCTTGATAACAAATGGGTTTCCATACAGGATGGATCCAATAAGATTTTTTAAGCTTTCTGGATTTGATACCATTACATTCTATTAACATCCTATAATGCACATGTTCCTCTGTTGCTCAGAATCATGTGTTGGACGTTGTAAGGAAGGCTTCAACAACGAAAAGAAATGCCAGTGTGACTCCTTGTGCAAGTACTACGATAGCTGCTGTATTGATTTTGACACCGTATGTCGAACTAAAGGTAAGAGTTATGAGTACTCAAAACGAGCACAGCGACTCATATAATTATAGTTACACGCTCACTGGACTCAGCTATATTATTTTGACTAAAACACATGAGAATAATGCATGTTTAATCTTCAGTTGCCCGTGGAGATGTGTTTGACCTTCTCGAGGAAGAACCCTTAGCTGAGGAGGTGAATACGACAGTCAGTCTCACTGTAACACCAACAGCCAGCACCCTTGACTCCAACCTGTCTCCAGACCCTGAGGGAGTGACCTGCAGTGGACAGTCGTTTGACGCTTTCCTGCAGTTGAAGAATGGATCCATTTATGCATTTAGAGGTGGTCAATGGTTGTTATTCTCTCACTCTCGCTCTCTCTGGATGTCAGTACACCTGCACTGATTAGATTTTGAATCCGTGCCCTTTTTTTTGGCATGACAGGTGAATATGTGTTTGAGCTGGACGAGAAGACTGTGATGCCAGGTTCTCCCAAACTCATCAAGGATGTGTGGGGTATTTCTGGCCCCGTTGATGCTGCCTTCACTCGAATCAACTGCCAGGGAAAGACTTATTTATTTAAGGTACATGGTGTGCTACCAAGTGGAACATGGAAATATTCTCCACAAATAAATGTACAGCAGATATCTTGCACCATTCAAATTAAAGGATTTCTCGAGGGTTTGTGACCTTGGAAATGTATTTGAAGTAGAGTTTATTGTTTTTATGCGTTTCTGTTTAGCTTAATTTTTAGTGAGATAATTTAAACATGTATTCATTATTACGAATTGCAAAAACAGAAATAAAGTGATTCAATGTAGTCAGTCAACGTGACCATTTAACAGAAACACACAAAACCACCACACATGACCACCTCAAAGAATGATAATATTTTATTGGAATCTTTTATTACATTTAAACACTCCATCATATTAACAATTAGTCATATTTTATGAAGGTACTAAACACTTGTGTGTGTAACACAACCCAGGGTAATGAGTACTGGCGTTTTGATGACAACGTCCTGGACGAGGATTACCCCAGAAATATCTCTGTAGGCTTCGATGGGATTCCAGATAACATTGATGCTACATTTGCCCTCCCTGCTCCGAGCCACCTTGGGAAGGAGAAAGTGTATTTCTTTAAAGGTGTGTGGACTGTTGACACTAATGTGTTGTTCTTTAGTCATCAGGCAGTAAACAACAGCATGAGTGTCAGTACGTACTCTCTCCTCTGTGGTTACAGATGACAAATACTACCACTATGAGTTCAAGCATCAGCCATCGCACGCAGAGTGCATCAGCATGACCAAGTCTTCCCCTTCCGTGCTCTTCACAAGTTACACTAATCTCTACTGTGACTATGACTGGGCAGACCTGTTTTCTTTGATCTTCCAAGGCTGTAAGTTTGTGCTTCATGTAGCTGAAGACGTGTTGGTTTCTACACTGCGCATTTATGTCCCCCATATCTGCCTTTGCCTCGTCCGCCTCTTATAAACATTCAGGTCAAAATGTAAAAGTCCTACTGTGGTTGTGCATCACCAAGCTGGTCACACCAATGAATCCTGCCAGCTGTGCTGAACTGATTAGAAAAACCAGTTAGCTGAAATGAAATCCTGTGATCCTCGATTTTTTAACTAGGCACTTCTGACTTCTCACCCCAGTAGAGGGTCCTCACAAAGGCCCCCGATCCATTGCCAAGGACTGGGGCATTACACCCCCGATAGACGCCGCCATGGTCAGCAGGCCTTTCGTGAGCCCACCCTCCCAATCGCAGACCCCCACCGCAACCCTGGGAGGAGGGGGCCGCAGCAGGAAAAAAGGGAGGGGCCGGGGGACCCAGAGCAAGCGTTCACTCGGTTGGGACGATTTCGGCTTGGATTATGAGGAGAGGTACCTTTTCGTTTGGACGCATATTTATGTTTCTTCTTATGTATTCAGAAGCAAAAAACAAAGTGAACAGCTGAAGTTCAAGCATCTGGGTTAAGAGCAGAGGAGGGAAACGGCACTCAATGCAGTGCATGTTCTACACAACTTATGCATTTATGTTCCAGTTTATAATTATGTGCATGCTTGGACCAATATTATTTTTCACATCTGATGCATGTAGATGCACAGGATGGATTCCTGTACAATCTCAAGTTATTAAGAGATAATAAAATGTTGAAGTGCCTGTTTCTGGTGGAAAGGTACTTTGGAGCAGAAAGGCGAGGTAAAGATAAAAAGAAGAAGCGTGTCAGACGCCCCTCTCTCTTTGACTACGTGGACTACACTGATGACGTGATTCAGGAGAAGGCCACGCCAGTGCAGAAAGTCTACTTCTTTAAGAATGGTACACACCAACACGCTGTTATAGTCACACGAAGACATTCGCATACACAAAAACAAAAAATATTTACATTATGGTGAAAAAAGTGTTTTGTCTCCCTTTATAGTATTCTGTTTAGGGTTGTTTGAATTATTAAGCTGTTATTGAACTGACTACTTGATTTTTCTTATGAATCATTCCCCTTTAGATAAGTACTACAGAGTGGACCTGCAGAAGAGACAGGTCGATTATGCAAAGCCACCTTACCCAAGATCCATTGGCAAGTACTGGCTGGGATGTAAAGAGAAGGACTTGGCAGAGAAAAAATAAGAAAAAGTCCATTTGAACTAGAAGCTGAAAAAGATGAACATTCCCCACCATGAGCACTGGGCAAGTTAAATGACCACAAGGATCATTAGATAAAATGAGATGTTTTCATCATATATTGTCTGTTCATTTGTGCTTTTCATCATCATTAAGACTTATTCAGTCCATTCACTTATTCAGTCCTCGCTCCATCTAAACTATCTAGGCTCCATCAGTTAGATAGACAGACACACACATACACCAACACACTTTATGGTGGTGTATCACCGGGCAAATGTCTAGCTATGCCAGACCCTCATCTTAAACTTAATAAACAATGAGAAGTTGTTTGGTTTGCTTTAAAGTGTAAACTGGTTTTCAGAGCAGCTGTTCTCCTGCTGAAAGGGCCAAATGATTAAAACAAGCAAGTAAAAAAAGAAACAAATTAGCAATTCTACACAATTCTATTCTAGGCACAAAGATCTTACTGCACAATATGAATCCACCTCTCCTGTTGTGGCTGTGATCGTATCCTGCTGTAAAAGATGGGTCAGTAGTGGGAGACAAGCTAAGACCCCCCCCCCCCCCCCCCCCCCAGGCCTTCCGAGCCAGAGCTGCACATAACTTGTGTCGCCCTGACTTCTGCTTCAAATCAACAAGAATATGCCAACAAAATACTCATTACTTTTATATCTGTGACGTCACATCGCCGATAAGTGGGGTGTCTCTAGAGATACAGAAGACAGTGGCTCTCACTTCCTTCTGTGATGATGACCTAAGTCAATTCCTGACACGCGGCCGCTGTTTTCTAGTTCAACCACTCTGTTCCCACCAGAGATTCCAGGGACCCAAATTGTGTGAAGTTCCTTGACATGGGCTACTGCCCCCTGATGGGAAAACAGAAAACTGCTTATGGAAAATTGTGCTTATTTAAGTAGTTTTCCATTGACACAAATCTAAATAATAATTAGGTATAAAATATTTCAGATTATTGGATTTTCAGAAATTGAATAATCTGAGCATTCTGTTGGCACTTCACCTGTTGTACTGGCCCAGTCACTGTGGGTAAGAAGTACTGTGGATGAAAAGCTCCCTTTCCTAGTGTTGCTCCTCTTGTTTGCCACTGAAGGCAGTGTTGTCCCTATAAAGAGCAGCATGCACCTACATACAATGTCTTCTCTATGCTGCACTGCCTCTCCTTCTACAAGCCAGTAAGTGACTTAAGTAAACTTTACTTTGGAGACAGCATCAGCCAAGCAGCCACGACAACAATGATTATGGGATGTGGGAAAGCCGACGGCTCCAAAAATAATTTCAAAACCAGAATAATGTTGCGAGATCCACCATGATAATGGACTTGACTCAACTGAATTGGCGTGAAGTGATACAGAAGTGAAACAATTTTGTAGGATAATATAACTTGACTTACAGTTATATAGGGGGAACTGAACTGGGTCATACACAGATGGGGTTTATGAGCATAGTACACCCACGATCATTAATGAAGAGCTCTGAGCTGTCAGTGTGCAGAGAGCTACACATTACCAGGAGAGAAACACATCTTAACGTTTAGATGAGATTAGCAGCAGCATGTTGGGAAGATCTCACAGCCTTCCTGGATATGCAAAATAAACAGTAACACCTCGTGATGGTCTGCGTTGTGGGCATCAAAATGTTGGACCACATGACCTATTCAAATCCCCAAGTTTCCATAGCAGCCTAGAGGTCTGTAGATACCGCTGCTCCCTCTGCTGGTTGAAAGATTCTTGCCCATCCAAAAACACCATCTTGTTTAATCGGTTTTTGAACATTGGAAAAGAAACTGGAGGCTGTTTTGCCATCATTATCAAATTCCTCCAAATGGTAGACTACAAATTTTGGTATTAACCGTAATTAATCATTCTCTCAGATAAGTTCTTGTAAAAGGCTCCTTAGACTGTCCTCAGAATAAACTGAGCCAGATTGTAAACCCAATGGCTCACTGCTGCCACCTACAGGAGTGGAAGATATTACATCAGGCTGTTGATAGGTCTATAGATTCAATAATAAACCATTAGTCCTTTTGTGAAGCTTTACCACAGCCACAGTCAGGTTTTAAAGAACTCAGCAACTCATACTCCCAGAAGGCCTTGTGTCAGCAGATGATGCCTTTGTAGAGAACTGTTGCCGCAGTACCTCATTCTCCTGCCTCAGCAGATGGATCTCTCTCTGCAATCTCTCACGCAAGTTTTTGTGCAGGTCTTGCTAACGAAAGTCAATAAGCAATTAAATCACAGAAAAGTTTTGATATGAGTTGCATGTGCTGATTGTGACAAGTGATGTCAGACATCCATGAACCATTATCTTGCAGTGGTACATTACATTTCACTGTGAATATATTTTGTACATAGATCAACCATGATGGTTTGTGCTTTACACGTTGGGCTTTAGATTTAGTTTTGATCTTCTTTGCTTTGCAGGAATAGTGCAGTGTGTCCATGCTCTCTTGTTGGTTAGATTTGGTTTATCTGGTAGATTGGTAGATTTGGTTAGATTTGGTTGATCTGCTTCACCCATATGTGCCAGCTCGTTCTCTTAGATCGAGTGATTTGAATTCACTGACTGTTCCACGTTCTTAAGACTCGTGGAGATCGAGCTTTTGCGGTCATTGCTCCCAAACTGTGGAATGCACTGCCCCTGTCTTTAAAGACCTACCTGTTTAAACAAGCATTTGGATAAATGGACCAGACAGAAACGCATTATGTCTTCGTGAATTACATTGTTTTATTTATATATTGTTTATATATATATATTGTTATATATATTTTAGTTGTATTGTGTATATGTAAAGCACTTTGTGGCCTTTGTCTGAGAAAAGTGCTATATAAATAAATTTTACTTACTTACTTACTTACTTGGTTGACAGCAGGTGGACACACACATCCAATCTTCAAAGAGAAACGCACAAATTCCAAAAGCAGCAATACACAACAACCTGTTTCTCATTTAAGAAGCACCAACATACCATGAGTGTAATGCCCACACCCCCCAGAGAGTCAGACAGGAGCTGTGTGAGCATGCTGTCCCTGAACGGTATGTGTCCTCCTTCCTTTTTGGTGGCTGCCAGAGCAGAGATACATTTACCTGTCAAGCACAGATGATCTGGAGTAAGATTAGAATCAATATGAAATGGTAGTACATTATTAGACTCCTCAGGCGTATTGCTCAAGGACTGACAGTGAATCCATCAAACACATTACAAAATCCGCAAATAGTTTCAGAATTACTTTTTGACTGCCCACCATTGGGACTTGGTAATCAGGCACTAAGTGATTGCATTTTGTCCTCTGACCCGCCCAAGGTGAGAAGGCAGTGGTTAACGTTGCCCGTCTCCTCCAGAAGATCGTCGGACATGGCGCCTGTCCTCCCCCCTCTCACTTCCTGCCAGGTCCAGTTTGCAGAGCTTCCCCTGTGTGGCCAGGCCGTCCTCAGTCCGTGTCTGCATGATGGCTTCAAAACATGCATGAACAGTACACAGAATGTACTACATACAAGTACAGGGTTTCTTCTAATATCAGGGGACTGATATCTTTCGTGGGCATTATGTCCTCCATTTAATGTCTTCTTACCAGCATATTAGAAATACAGATGCTTTGTATATGATTTTGGTATTTGAATAATATGTAAATACCAAAATTATCACAAACATTATTTTGATAGACCAGAAACATGTGTTTTCTGTGGTAAATCTTATAATTTAGTGTAAATCTAAATTATACATATGAGACACATGTATGACCCTATGTTGTGGTCAACAACAAAAAAAAGTGTGCATGTATTTCTTGTATGTATGTGTGTGTGTGTGTGTGTGTGTGTGTGTGTGTGTGTGTGTGTGTGTGTATTTGCCCATTGTAGATTTCCAGGTATGAAGAACAGAGATGAACTTGCAGGTCTGATGTGTACCTGGTCCAATGATTATGAGATAGCTCTCTGCATTAGGCCCTGAAGTTTACTGTCCTGCTTCCTCCCAAGAACCTACAGGTCAACATAGCCCATGTCATACATTTCTATTATTTCTTTGTAGGTGTGAGAAAATTAACAAAATTTTTAAAGGTGCAAATATGCTTACTTTTAAAAGTTTTTATGGATGGTTATAAACAAAAATTGGAAAATACTGCTATGTGGTATACATAATCATTGTCTCTGTCTATGAATCACTGTTACATAGTATAATGTAGTTATCCTCTTATGTGGCTTTAATTAAGCTACTAAATGAAGCCATTTACCATTACCATTTTATATGACTTTAACTTCAAGTTTAAACGACTGCAAAATATTTCCCACCTCTGAATATTATGGAATGTTATTAACCCATTTTAATATTGTGGTATATCTATGGAGACTTGCTTTAAGGCCAGAGATTAATATCATGATAACTATGTCCAGTGTGTAGAGTGTCGAGTGTAGTCCAGTGATAGTGTATGTATTCCCTAAACCAGTTTGACCAAATGCAAAAACTGTACAGGAGTACCAGTCATAGCAAGAATAAGACAGACAAACAAGGGAATTGTTAACAGGAAAAAAGGAGAATGATCAGCTTTTATAGATCTAATGTGGTGGATTATAGATCTGGATGTGCTGTATCTATCACCCAATAATAGCCAAGTCTATCCACCTTTTCTCCTCAAAGACATAATGCTGAGAGCTTTCTGGGCCTAGAGAACCATTTCAAGGATAAAGAAATAAGAAATAAGATACATTGCAATTACAGCTTAGATTATACTATAATTAAAATTGCCCAAGACTGACCAACAGGATAAAAGAACGAGTTTATTTTTTCACACTGTGTATTTTGTTACCATCAGATTGTGTTGATCATGGCATTGTACAATCCTCCATATTTAGTGGCCTAACCCTGCTCAGATGGGAAGTGTGAAATTCATACACAACACAGAAACCTAGAAACTGCTGTTTTCAGTATGTCATTTTCATATATGATCATGGATTTTACCTGACTGCCACAACAGTGTTTGACTCCACCTCCCTCACCATTACCTCGTTCTGCCTGAAATCTTTAGAAGATATTTACAAACTAAAACCTGTCAAGGTCAAACAAACAAGCTTTAAAAATGCATGGACATTTTTTTCTAAGAAAGCAGACAGTTTCAAACATCAAACTGGGGAATTAAGCCCAGCAGTGAGATTGGCATTGTGGTGTCGAAACATTATTTTTGACCCTCACCACAGAGCTCCATCAATCTCCACTAGAAATATCCAGATGTGCTTTATGACCTGCTATTCTCACTCCATTCCTTTGATGTAACAATAGCAAAGAACATTGGAACACTGTCACATAGAACCTTTGTGTCTATTATCTCTGGGCAAAGGACAACCTCTGCAGCTCAAAGCAGGCCATGAATCAGCACTTAAACTCCAAAGAAGAACAAGAATACGTGTAGCCCTAACCTTCACCATTCACATTGGTTTTGTAGTTACACTTGGTACATATTAGATCATGTGGATTCTTTTGAATTTGCAATCATGAGATGGCATTGAAATGCCCCATTGGAACGTCACTATCAAGTACTATGCACTGGAATGAAAGCATAGAAGACTGCTTAGCAAGGCTTGCTAAGCAAATGCTGATTATAAAATATGTCTGGGAGGAATATGTATTTCTGAAAATGCATTTATTCTTGTTTACAAATACTGTTGTATGTACTGTACTGCACAAGTGGAATTAGAGGTATAGAACAAAGGAGAGGCTGAAGCTGTTATCTTTACTATAAGCGAATGCAGGGGCCCCTATGCCTACAAAGTGAGATATTTAAAATACAGGTGACTGAATGACAGGATAGTTTCCTTCTGGGATTGTCAGTGTCCCAAGTGGGGGTGGGTGGGAGAGTATACTTTTGATCTATTTAGGTCTATGGAATATGTAAATTACTTCTTGCACTGTTCCCCCTCGTGGGTTTATGTATGAGGACACCAAGAGTTTTTCTGATGTTACAAGAGACGGTCATGAATTTTTATTCCGCTTCGACATGGCATTATAGCAAGTTATTCTCTTATTCATACTTGTGATTTTACTGTTCGGTAATGTGGAGAGAAAATGAGAACAGAAAGTTTGCGCTGGAATCACCTTTTATTGATTCTTCTTTAGCTGCCACTGCTATTTTTCTGTGATATATTTGCAAAGCATCATGGCCCATTTTGAATAAAAAATGGGCATATCTGTCTGTTGTAAAAGTGTGCATTGAAATACTCTCATGGTTTTTGTTTTCCCAGTGGACAAATTATCAGTGGTGGGACGCTCGTGTTTTGCCCTCAATCTCTCTCGTCCAACATCTCTTCCCTCTGTTGTCTTTGTGATGCAAATAATTGTTCTTGGTTCATGTCTCAGCATTGCATGAACCATTGCATGAACATCCTTTTAAACAAATGTATTAATTGAAAAGAATCACAAGGGAGTAACAAAGAAGCTGATGTACATGGAGACAAACGTTCTTTCTCCCAGCAGTAAGATTTCACTTTATGTCTTCTAGCTTAAGACCGCTATGTGAATGTGCACTGTAGCATTTATCCACATTTGTGTGTACCAGGAAGTGGTGACCTGTATGCAATGGATCTTCTGTCTTTTCCTCTTTCTGAGGGCACGCCACTGACACGCAGGTGCTCATGACGTGTCATGGCCGTTGAACTTCTCCCTCCTCCACAATATGCAAACACCACTGTGTTTGATGTGGAAACACACACAATATATCCCACTAGCCTGTGGAGAAATCTCAAGGAGAGGAGTCAGTTCACATGCTCTGGGCGATAGTGCTAGCAGAGAGAATTTTTGATATGGGTCCAAAATTATGCCATGGGACTCCAACTGAAAGAGATTTGAGAGCTATGATAGATTATGCACAAATCCATGTCAAATATGTGTTTGAATAGCTGTGTTTGAGATTTGGATGAATTGCTTTTCATTGCTGGCGAAGTAGTTACTGAAGGTTACAACTAGAGCTTTCTAAATGAACTGATTACACCCTGTTTTTATCCCCTTTTTATGATTGTCATGTATCCAAAGTACTTTTGGCATCTAGCTTCTGTGTTTCAAGTTTTTTCAAGTTCAAGTTGCTTTTATTTTTATACACATTAACATTGTTTATCATCCAGTTCACCTTCTATACCATACTCTAACCCTATTTAAAGAATATCGGAAATACAGTTGTGATCAAATTTATTCAACCCCCAATGCTGCGAAGGGTTTTATGGAATTCAGTGCACATTTGTAATTGTGTTCATAATGAAATCTTACAAGGACTTGTTAAAGAACTAAATGCAACTAAGATAGCATCAATTTTTTTGTCATAAAGTATTAAATGGCCTTTTTGTGATTTCTTCATTGACACAATTATTCAACCCCTTTACGACTACCACTCCTAAGAACAGAGGTTCATTCCAGTGTTTTCCATCAGGTATTGAAAACATCTGTGGATGTCAACGAGCAGCAATCAAGCATGATAAGCACCAATTAGGCAGATTTAAAAGGACTGTGATACTCAGCTCCTTCTAGACATCTACTGGTGTGTTTCCAAGCATGGTGAAGGCAAGAGAATGGTCCCAGAAGACAAGAGAAGAGGTTATTGCTCTTCACAAGAATGGCAATGGATATAAAAAGATTGCGAAGTTGTTAAATATTCCAAGAGACACTATCGGAAGTATCATTCGCAAGTTCAAGTTAAAGGGCACAGTGGAAACGTTACCTGGTCGTGGCAGAAAGAAGATCCTGACCACGACTGCTGTGCGCTACCTGAAGCGTAATGTGGAGAAAAATCCCCGCGTGACTGCTAAGGAACTGAAAAAAGACCTGTCAGATGTGGGCACTGAAGTTTCAGCTCAGACAATAAGGCGCGCACTGCATAACGAAGACCTCCATGCCAAAACGCCCAGACGCACCCCCTTGCTGACTCCAAAGAACAAGAAAAGTCGACTGCAGTATGCCAAAAGTCATGTGGACAAGCCACAAAGGTTTTGGAACAGTGTACTGTGGTCAGATGAAACTAAATTAGAACTGTTTGGGACAATGGACCAGCGCTATGTTTGGAGAAGGAAGAACCAGGCTTATGAACAAAAGAACACCTTGCCTACTGTGAAGCATGGCGGGGGGTCAATTATGCTTTGGGGCTGTTTTGCTTCTAATGGTACAGGAAAGCTTCAACGTGTGCAGGGTACCATGAATTCCCTTCAGTACCAGGAGATCTTGGAGGAAAATATGATGGAGTCAGTCACAAACCTGCGGCTTGGGAGACGTTGGACCTTCCAACAGGACAATGATCCGAAGCACACATCCAAGTCCACTAGAGCATGGTTGAACATGAAAGGCTGGAACATTCTAGAGTGGCCATCGCAATCACCAGACTTAAATCCAATTGAGAACCTCTGGTGGGACCTAAAGAAGGCAGTTGCAGTGCGCAAGCCTAAGAATGTGACTGAACTGGAGGCTTTTGCCCATGAAGAATGGGCTAAGATACCCATAGGTCGCTGCAAGACACTTGTGTCAAGCTATGCTTCACGCTTGAAAGCTGTCATAACTGGAAAAGGATGTTGTACTAAGCACTAAAAAATAATGTCACTAGGGGGTTGAATAAAACTGATAATGATGTGAGCACAGTAAAGACATTTGTGGTTATTCCATCATAAATATTATGTTATGTTTGTCTAATTTATAAGTGCCTCTTTGATATAATTGTAAATAAGATGACTGAAATGATCAAAATCAATGTCAAACTGGCCAAAACACTTTATTTCAGTGGGGGTTGAATACATTTGATCACAACTGTAGTTTTTTAGAATTCAGCGAAAATTCCAAGTCATTTTTAAACTAAAGTACAAACCAACATTTCAGAATTTCACTTTACTATGGTAATGTGCAGTATGCAGTATTTACAGTGTTTACTCAATCCTGATTTTTATAGCAACTTGAAAACAAGCATACAGTATATTGGATTCTGTCATGGTAAAGATTACACAGTGGGACTAGAGTGGCGTAGCTGACTGGGAATTGCTTGCCACATTCCAATGCTAAAGGAGGTGGTGACCTGCTTCGGGGCACAATAACAGTAGACAGAGCAGGAGAGGTGTGTTTTAACTTGTTTAAACTTCATTCATGGCTGTTCAGTTTTGGATGCTTGGCATAGTGATTGCATGAAAAGTGTAGTAAGCATGTAATTATGACTTTCATAACGGTACAAGTCCTTAGTTGACCTGTTTCTTTATTGGCATTTTTCATACAGCGTAATTAAAAAAGACAACTGACACACCTACTTATGAGATGCAATATTTAAATATTTAATGCAACTTGCATTAATAATTTTTAGAATAAAATGGAAAGAACTGTGTTTACATGTAGGTAAACAGGACACCTTAAATGTGTTCAATGCAAAATTAACCATAAACTTGTATGATCTATTTTCTGTTAGGATAAGATACCAATGGTAAACTATCAAATTTCTGTACATTTATATGACCCTCATTTCCAAAACCACAAAACGCTTAAGAAATTACAAGGAATTTGTATGTTAAAAAACAAACAAACAAAAAACGTAGTAAAGTCCATTTAAAATTGATAAATACTTTCACTCATATTGTAATCAGCAGTCAACGGTATTAATCGTGTATTTATGCTATACTACTTGAGTGACATGTAAAGAGACCAATCAAAATGCTTCTCTCCAACAAAATGGCTTTTCGTGGCTACGTCAGATGAGTATACAACGTTGAGAATCATAAAACACTGGATGAAACTTCCTGTTAACTGTGCCACAATAAATATAAACCAAAACCCTCCAAAAGCAGTAGAATGCGTTTTTGTCGTTGTTATGAACCTTAATAAAGTACCCACTATGCACTCCTTGACGCTTCACGTGATTTCATGTTATCGCCAACAAAGAACGGAAATATTGTTTTTACACTTTTTGCACATTATAAACGTCTATAAGTACAATATAAGTACATATTTCACATTCCACTGTACGTTTAGCACGATAAACAGCTCGCAACATTAGAGAGCCTTAGTCCACTCCCACATTCATATCCTCCCTCCCCACTAACCGTACTGTTAACGGGACAGTGTTTACCATGGTTGGTTGCTAGCATAGAACCATCATCAACCGGAACCGCACAAGTTCGGTGCATCTCTAAGTGCCAGACGGAACGGAATAAGGGTAATGTATCCGTTTTGGGGCTATTTGCAACGATATCTCTTAGAGGACACGTCATATGCAGTGTTTTGCTAATGTCATATATACAAAGTAGCCGAGGAACTGAAAACGTCAGTGCAAATAGTTACAGCACCGTGTCGTCTGGGCTAACAGTACATTACATTTCGCTGTCTAACTCTGTTTTTAGTGCGCTAAACGACGAACACGAAACAGCATAGCTGCATAGCAGACTGCCCTCCAGGTTAGTGGACGGAGATGTAGCTGTATCCGCTGTGACAGGCACTACTAGTTAATTCTAGCTGATGTCACATGACACAGCCTGCTTTTGAAACAGAACTACTTGGCTACTTGGCTACTTCTCCAGAAACATAGAAACAGATTTTTGACTATATGTTGCAACCCTGTGTACTTTTGTTTGCATGATTATTTATTTATTATCCTTGATCTTGATTTGAGTTGGGTTAGTCTACATCAGATATATCATTTCTACATCAGATATATCATTTCTATTTCTATTTTGCAGTATCAGTATAAAGTTTTCTTCATTTGCCAGTCCAAGTACTAAACTTCAATGTACATTCTGCTTCAGTAGATTAAATTCAATGGATTGTGCTTTGACAGGTGTAAAATATTGATTTATGGAACTTCTTTCCTCTGTTCTGCTCAGCTGGCCCTCAGTATCTATGGGCCGTTGAAATGAATGAAATCAGCTCAGATGTGACAGAAGTAGAGCTGCAGTGAAATAAATGGCCTCCTCTTTCACAGCATGTCTCGAGAGCAGAGGGCCGTGGAGCGTGCCAGAAAGGCCTTTTGTACTGGCCGCACCAAACCGATACAGTACCGCATTGACCAGCTCAAAAACCTGCAGCGCTTCATTGTGGAGAGGCAGAAGGATATCGCAGATGCCCTCAAAAAGGACCTCAATAAGGTGCGACACTGTCCAGACCGCCGTTTATATCGGAATCACTCAGAGTGTACCAAATTCAGTTAAATTCTGTTGTCATTTCATACAAGCACAGGTGTGTACAGTACACCGAAATGGCACAACATGGCCATAATGGATCTGTACTTTGCCATGTCATTTGGCTACAGAATAATTCTGAAATGTATAAATTTAGCATGTGCGCTAATATTAGCATTTATATGATATTGGCATTTGCGTTTATATTTGGTGTGGGTTTCTCTCCTGTCAGAGTGAGTTTGGCACCCCTCTTTATGAGACCTTGGGGCTGGAGGGTGAGATCAACCTGGCCATGAGCAAGCTGGCGGAGTGGGCCGCCCCAAGACCGGTCACTAAAAACCTGCTGACCCTTTCGGATGAGGTGTACATCCAACCCGAGCCTTTGGGAGTGGTGCTTATTATCGGCGCCTGGAACTACCCGTGGGCTGTCACCATCCAGCCCCTGATTGGAGCCATCGCAGCAGGTGCATTTAATGCTTGTGTGAGCTGACAGTGTCGGGTGTGAGTTAAAACCAAGCCTTTCATGGGCTGAAAAATACACAACTCTCAATACATTACAATACACAGCAATTCAATACACTAATCAATTCAATATGTGTTTCTGAAAAGTGAGAATGCTGAGATGTGATTTAGTGTCTTTATATGTTGTTTAATATGCTTATTTATCTTAGCTGGCCTACTGCTAATTGATGGTCACCCTTTACCAGCTTTACTGCATGACATCAGTGTATTATACTGTGGTGGAACTGTTGAAGTCTACCACATTTTCACCAAACTTCTTTGATGATTCCTGTGTGTTTAAACTAAAACTGTCCCACAAATTCATCAATGGAATAGAATATATTCTCTTTACTCTACTCTTTAATCATCTAACTATATTTTCCTCTGTTGGGTTTATATATTCTTGGTCATCCAAGCCATAGCCATGCCCACATCTAAATAGGAAGGAATCAGTGTAAAGGAACCTGACCCCACATGGCACTGCACCTTGTCCCAGTCCCAGTGCTGTTTGCTAAGTGAACATAGTACACTTCAGGGTCCCTCCCTATAGCTGTTATCATTGTTAGGTTAGAGGCAGAGTCAGCACCCTGGTAGTCTTTAATCTCTCTGTGCTAAGGTTCACAATGATACTTGTAGAATGTTTTAGGCTTATCTCACTAAATATTTGATCTCAAAATGAAGTTATTAAACAACTAGCTGTTCAGTTATTCACAATAATATCTGTTTCAAACTCAGTGTTACTAAATACTGTATATTACATTGTCATATTGTATATGACATTGTCATAATAACTACAACACTAATAATAATATTACCAATAATAATAATAACTGTATCTGTTCCATAATATATAGACTATCCTCCACAATACCTGTCACATTTGATATTTATAGTTTTATTGCATTTACATTGTAATGTACATATTTGACAATGTCATTGATTACATTCTGTTGCATTCAAACTGTTTGAGTGAATATGTGTTTAACTTTTAGGTAACGCTGCTGTAATTAAACCATCCGAGGTGTGTGTACACACCAGCAAAGTGATGGGGGAGATTCTGCCGTTGTACATTGACAAGGTTGGATATCATTAATCACTGTCATTAGGGTTATGCACTGGAAAAATCTTAATCATTATTCACCATGAAATTGCACTTCTGCCTTACTTTAATCTTTTTGAGGTGTTCTTTACTTGTGGTTATGTAGTGGTTACCAGCTATTTAAATCTTGAGAGTGTTTCATTAGCTGTTGGCTAGCTAATATTGGAACTTCATTGGTGTATTTGTAAGGTTCTTTAGTTACTCTTAACGAGTCATTCAAGAAAGCAGAAGCCCAATGCTACACATGATCATCACATGACCACCACAAGAGTTGTTAGAGCCACCAGTTCCCTTCTACTGTTACCGTTTGTTTGACATGTTCACATGTGTGCAGCTCTGTGTCGGTTGATGTCAAGACACGGAGACATGCTGTCTGATTGTGATGTTGGTTGTTTCAGGAGGTTTACCCAGTCGTCACAGGTGGTGTCCAGGAGACCCAGGAGCTGTTGCGGCAACGTTTTGATTACATCTTCTACACGGGCAACTGCACGGTGGGCAAGGTGATCATGGAGGCAGCTACCAAGCACTTAACACCCGTTACCCTGGAGCTGGGGGGAAAGAGCCCTTGCTACATCGACAAGAACTGTGACATCACTGTTGCCTGCCGGTGAGTCCAGTAAAGGAAGATGAATCAACATCAAGGCGAGATATGTGTTTTAAAACATCAGCAACTGCTTCATTACTATTAGTAAGATCTTTTGGTATGTAACATTAGTTATTTTTTATAATAACTATGTGATGTCTGTGATTATAATAGCCGTATTGCTTGGGGAAAGTACACAAACTGTGGACAAACTTGCATTGCTCCAGACTACATCCTCTGTGAACCCAGCATCCAAGACAGAGTTATTGAAGAGATCAAGAAGAGTGTGAAGGTATGTTTACTGAATATAAAATCCACTATGGCCTCACATCAGAAGGAAAATGTATTGTCGCTTCGCTCGTCATGTCGGCTCTCTGTCAGTTATGAAAGGGAATTTAAAATCATCTGCCTCATTTTGGTGGCTTTCATTTCTCCAAGAAATTCTACACTCAAGATCCCAAAACCTGTTCAGACTACGGACGCATAATCAACGAGCGCCACTTCAGAAGAGTGATGGCGCTGCTGGAAGGCAGCACTGTAGCGATGGGAGGAGAAAATAATGAGTCAGAGTGCTACATTGGTAAATACACTAGGCAGCTATACCAGCCCTTAACCTTTTCTCTACAGCAGCAATGTATCAGCTGACTTAAGCAGACAGCCCAATGATTGTTTTAAAAACATATTTACATTTTGACACTAAACATATTGCTTTTAATTTGTTTAAAATTTTGTCATGAACTTGTCTAAAATGTATATTGTTTAACCCCCACAGCCCCAACAGTCTTAAGGGATGTGAAGCCAGGGGCAAAGGTCATGCAGGAGGAGATCTTTGGGCCGGTGCTACCCATCCTGTGTGTAGGAAGTGTGGATGAAGCCATCGACTTCATCAACCAGAGAGAGAAACCCTTGGCCCTCTACATTTTCAGCTCAGACAACAAGGTGTTTACCTTTAAACGGGAAACTTGAACTGAGCTGAGGGGAATAGTCAGGCTTCTTGATTTTTTGTTAGTGTAACACAACACAAACAGCCAGACCCCCACACATGAAAGTGATCCTTACTGAAGAAAGGGCAATATGTATGTAGTGAAAAACAGGCCAAAACCAGCATAAGACGGTAACAACACCAGGAGGGTTTGTGAAAGGGATTAAACAGGGACAAAAGGCCAGTCAAAATCAGAAGGTAAAATACAAACAGGCAAAGGGGCAAATCCCAAAAAATAAACAGCAGAGTCAAACAGCAACAGCCAAAGCAACAGGACATACAACTCTGTAACTCTGTGTACACAGTGGTAATACCTTATAAGAACCTTCTAACAGGCAGTATATATAGGCTGTGGAGATTGTAAACAGGTGAAAACACTTTATTTATACTTTACTTGGGTTATGAAGCTCTGCAGATCAACTGGACAATATCTGAAGGTTGAACTTCACTTAATTCCACATGGTTTCACAAACTTAACTGCAGTTTTAAGTATGTTGTTTATCTCATCATTTTCAAAACCAGTTAAACAATAAGCTGTAAATGGCTTTAAACAATTGTCTTTACAAATCCCTGACTGTGGCTTTAAAGTACTGTATAAGATCTAGGTCAGCTCTAAGAAAATGTTTGCTTATTGCAAAACTAAAATTCTTTTCTCATGTTCTGTTTTAGCTGATCAAACGTATGATCGCAGAGACCTCTAGTGGAGGAGTGCTAGCCAATGACTGCTTGGTCCATTTCTCAGTCAGCTCTCTTCCTTTTGGTGGTGTCGGTGAGTCATATCACCCTCAAATTGCATTTCACTGCCACCTGTCTCCACTCTATTTAAGCAGATACTCTAAACTCATGTTGCAGTTCAAAAACATTTACTCAAAATACAAAAATATACAGCTTTGATTCGACTTATTACCAGAGTTAACTCAACTGACATTGTTTTCATATTGACATAATTCCCCTATAATGCCAGACCTCTCAGTTTCAACCAGTGTTAAGGAAAACTATGTTTTTAAGGAAAACTATGTTTTTAAGGAAAACTATGTTTGCGGCTCCCCCTGCAGGCAATAGTGGAATGGGCAGCTACCACGGCAAATTCACCTTTGACCAGCTGAGTCACCAGCGTGGCTGCCTCATCAAGCAGCTGAAGATGGAGGGTATGAACCAGATGCGCTACCCGCCACACACGGCCAAGAAGCTCGGCTGGGCGCGCTTCTTCATCCTCAACCAGGTGGAACTGGGCAAACTGGGACGCTGGGCCTTGTTCGCTCTGCTCGCCGTTGTTGCCGCGGTGATGCTGCAGGTAAGAGCCAGGCCTGCTGTCTTCATGGTGATTATGGCACCGCATTGGTTCAAGAGATTCATGATTTTTGACACCGCTACATGTAGAATGCACACGCACAAACAGACTGAAGGGACGCTTTATTAGAGACACTGTATGGAAATTAGTGACCTCAGAGCAAATCATAAAATCAGGTGAGCAGGTTTTCCACAGATCGTTTTCATTGTGAATCCAGTATATAAGTCAGAATGGAAAAATCATTCTGATGAACAGGTGGTTCACTGCCAAGCAAATTGCAGCAGAATACAACACTGATGTTCCATCTAACTAAATGCAAAATTCATTGTTCTGTAGCACAGATGGGCTAGTACAGCAGTTTACCAGTTCAAGCACCATTGCTGTCTAAGGGAAACAGAAAATTAAGTCTTCAGTGGCCAAAAGAGTGCAAAAGTTGGATTAATGAGCAATGGAAAAACATCACCAGATTTTTGTTGCATGTTGATGAGATGGTCAAAATTTAGCACGAGCAGCATGAATCATTGAGACTTCAGGTATGAGTAGTACAGGGAAGAGTAATAGTGCAGGGAATGTTTTCTTGGCACACCTGGGTCCTCTAATACCTGTGGATGGATGTTTGTATAGTCTACCAAAGCATTGTAGCTGATCACATTCATCCTTTCATGGCAGTTGTTTACCCTAAGGCAGAAGAACACTTTCAGCAGGACAAACTGTTACGGTTCTCAAGGCCAAAGGAGGTTCAACACGATACTAGATAGGTGTCTGTAATAAAGTGGCTGTTCAGTATATAATATTATAAATATATTGTGATGTGCGCGAACAAGGCAGCATCCAGTTTTAACCAACAGCACTTCTTTATTGGTAAACAGCTCTCTCCCTTACACAAACAAACAGACCCTCCTTCACTGTAGAGAAGTACTTAATTACACTAACAACCTGCGTCATAGTGCTTTGCATTAACCTCTGCTTATGGCTCTAACAGTCTGGTGGCATTAACTACAGTTAATAACAGCACACAATATAGTGCCAGAAAAACAATATCCATCAATTAAGTTGGTAAACAAGAACTCGCATTGCATTATGGGAGGTGGATGCATACCCCGCCTCTCCTCTTACCTTTCACACACACCGCGATAGAAGAGTCCAAGTGACGGTCGTCACAATATACACACACACACACACACACACACACACACACACACACACACACACACACACACACAATGCATGCAGTTACTCACCAGGGGTGGGTTTCCCGAAACGTTCGTAGCGCTAAGTACTTCGTAACCTCGTATGAAACGTATGAGGTTAAGAAGTACTTAGCGCTAAGAACGTTTCGGGAAACTCACATCAGGACGGCAAGGCTTACCCATGTTTCTTGCTTCAAACACAACTTCAAATACTAACTTGCTGCTTAATATATCCCACCGATTATTTATTACTAAAACTAATAATAATAGTTTTACCTTTATGAGTTAAACTTCAGACTGCAGTTCAGTTGGTGTAACACAGATTAAACTCAATTAATTTTAATTTAAAATGAAAAATTCACTAATGTCATTAATAATTCATTAATAATCATCAATCAATAATCACATTGTCATGTCACAGATATCACAATTATTGGAACTAACCCTTCTCAAATGATAAGTGCCCCTTTTTGAAATTGATTTGAAGCAGGTATAAGGAAGCACTCAGAAAATGTACATAACTGCAAAACTCCACAGTCCATCATCAGATATTTTGGTTAATGAGAAAACAGCAGAATGAAAAAAAAATTAAATCTGCTGTAGGAAAAATTCCAAACACAGGTTGTACTTTACAAAGAAAAACTACATATCTCTAATTAGTATTTTTGTTATAAATGTAGTAATATGCAAAGAAGGCGTAAATTACCCAGAATGCTTAATCTGTTGCATTATAGGTTGTATTTATTGTCCGAATATTGAACCGATAACAGTGAAACAAGTTGTCTACATATATATATATATATATATATATATATATATAGAGAGAGAGAGAGAGAGAGAAAGAATGAGAGTAGTTTACATTTAAATGTAAAACTATATAGCTATTTTCATTTTTTAAATTAAAATAAAATATTATAATTGCTCTGCTCTGATGAACGATGTACTCTTCCTTACAGAAGTATTTTGCTGCATAAGAGAGTCCGTTCATCTTGAAGAAAACCACCACGCAGGATTTTGGTCACTTGACGGTTGATGTCCATGCCTACGTGCAGCTCTTCTTCCCTGATTTAATCTGAATGTTTTAAGGACCTTAAAACCATTTTAAATAATCAGAATCTAATGAAGGATTTCCAGTGAATTCATGGCATCCATATGAAGTTAATTACAATGAATATTTCCTAATGAAATGATTTCCTAATGTGACGTTTAATGATATCAGCACTTTATCATTAATTTGCTTCTGTCCGTTAGCTCTGCATGAAGTACAGTTTTTTTAAATATATTTTACCTTGAAAATGGAACACTTTCATGAAGGAAAAGAAAACATTTCACTATGATTCAGGGCTTTTTACACTTCATAAACATGATTTGCAAATCTAGTATGCATAAGTGAACAGAGAGGTATGTACTTTTTAAGAATTTTATTTTTATCTTTAAAATTGTTCAAAAGACATTTTCTTTTGTGCATAATCAAGGATTTCTGACTAATGTGATGATTGTTGACTAACAATGCTTTAGAAGCTAAAACATTTAAGGTTTCCAATAAGTTTGACTGAACCGATTGAAAGGAGTTTCCAAAACCAAGGTTAAACTACTGAACAGTGTGTGTGTGTGTGTGTGTGTGTGTGTGTGTGTGTGTGTGTGTGTGTGTGTGTGTGTGTGTGTGTGTGTGTGTGTGTGTGTGCGTGCGTGCGTGGGTGTATGGTTCATTTGTTTTTACTCTACTGATTTAGCTTGTCAACTTGGTGAATTCAGTTTGGCATGTGAAAGAAGTGGAATCACTAAACTGTTCAGTGCTGCGGCTTCTAGGGCTTTGACAACGTTTCTGTTTAGAAGTGCTTCACAATGCTGCATAGCAGGGACCTATTAATCACTTCACTTAAAGTACTGTGAGCACTCTGGGATTGTCAATGTATTCAGTGTTCATTTAAAATTTTACATCTCCATTGTTCTTTCTTTTTTTCAACTTTACTATCACAGTTCCATGTACATGATTTTGGACTGAATTTTATGAAGTAGAAGAAAATTTTGTAGCTGTAAAATAAACCCCTTTCTGCAGACAGTTGTGTGTTTTGTGCTTTCACATTAAATTGTGTGGCACTGAGCTTAGGTAGCTTATGTCAAATCGTGTGAAATTTAATTGAATTTTGCTCTCATTGAAGAAATTAATTATGTATGTAACGCTCGCCAGGAACAAATCAGTGGATACGATGCAATCACAGAAGATATTTAAATTTTTAACTAAACACAAAACGTACGGTTACAGAAATAAGGAGACTACATACAATACATCCAAGGTGAGAAAACTGAAACGATGTAGACTAGGGAAAGAGACAAACACAAACTTAAACAAGAAACCACAATAAATAATAACACAAGAAATGAACACAGTAACAGAATGAGCTAACACTGATGAAACAAAAATAATAGCAATTGAACAAACCATGAACACCATGGATACAACTCCTAATTCCATTAATAATGAGACAAACTAGACAAAACACAGGGTATAAATACACTGGAGATCACAATGGAATGACAGCAATAGGTGACAGCAATACCAAGAGGCTGAATTACAAATTGTTAGGAGAGAATATATCAGTAGACAACAAGATCACATGGAAAACCAAAACAAAAGCACATGGATGAAAAAAAACCGGAAACAAGACATGATTGACAGGTGGGGGTGACTAGACGTGACAGTGTATACAGCTTGTGGTAGATTTCAGCACTGTCAATACTATATTGTACTGACTACATGTATTCACTACATATACTCTATTCAAATGATGCAACTCTTCATATGACTTACTTCTACATAGAAATTTCAAGTTATTTTACTGCTAAACAAAAACCACCCCCTCGGACTCCAGAATTATTATTCAGTTTTATGGCATATTATTCATAATTCATATGATTTATTCAAGATCAGCATTCAAAATAATTAAAAAAGTAACGTGTGGAGAATGAGGAATACAGACTTTAAAATGCCAAATTGTCCCTACTGAGTCATTACACTTTAAACATAACAAAGACAACTCAGACTTGCTAGGTCACTTCTGAAACAGGAAGCACAGTACGAAGAATGACTCCTGCAGTGAGCATAGTCCAACATTGCACCATGGGAACTTCCTGCAGTATCCACAAATTAGCTTTGTTGCCACTCTGGTGTTTGCTGTTCTACATTAGTTAATTATTTGGATAAATGTTTTCTCTTCATTGTTTTCCTTTGGTCATAAAGTAAGGTCAAACCATATCCCTGTGAAGAATGAGGAAGTAAAACCAGTTCTGCAAGTTGAAACTCGTTTCGATGAGACCATTCATCAAAGCCCCACACATGTATTTTAAGAGTCTATATCATAATTGTAATTTGATGTGTATTTATGATAAAAAAATATATATCCTTTAGTCAGAATATTTAAATCAGCATTACTCACATGTAGACTGATCACTTTCAAAATTCTTGTTTAATAATAATAATTCCCCAATTCTTGAAAACACACATTTACACACTCTTGCGCGCGCGGCATTCCAAACTGACATAGTTTCTGTAGGTGTAATGGGTGTGAGTGAGTGAATTAACAGATATTACCTACCTACCTATCTGTTAACTGCCCAAAATTAAGATCAAGATTGTCTAATTGTCATGCTTGCTGTGCCGTTGTCATGTTATTGTTATGTTAAGTGAAATGTGTGTTGGATTAATGGATGAAGACGTGGCTCCTCCTCCTGGATTAGAGGGGGACAGTGTACAAAACCCTTTTCTCCAGACACCTTGATTCCGGAAATGTCACGCAGCAACCTCGCGCTACACTTTCTGAGAGAAGATTTAAACGATAAAGAAGACGTTAGCGAGTTATTAATTCACTTAGTGGCTTTTGTGTTTTTCCCGAAGAAAGCTGACAAGGCAGTTTAAACTTTTAAATCTGGACTCTGCTTTTTTTTGGACTATTCAGCCCGAAGCGATAAAAACATTATGCCAGGTTTAGATTACAAGTTTCTGGAGCGACCGAGAAGGCGGTTTCTGTGCCCTTTGTGTCGCAAGCCTATGAGAGAACCCGTCCAGGTGTCCACCTGTGGTCACAGGTTCTGTGATACCTGTCTACAGGAATACCTCAGGTAGGCCTTTTGTTACTTAAAGTTAACACTAACGCTAATCTTGAAGCTAAAACATCCTAACGTTTACTAAAGGCGAGATGTGCATACTCGCACTTAAGATGCGTATGCAAATGAATATGCCTCCTTCCATTTTCTTTAGACATGTTTTTTCATTGTGACACATGCACATCAGTTCCCAAACACAATTTTTAGGCAAAATTAAGAGGATAAATGTTTTAAAAGCCCTTATACGTCCGTGAGATATATAAGTTGATTAGACAAACTAAAAACTGCCCTACAGGCAATGACATTATAGCTTCAGTATTTATCTTGATAACTAGAAGCCTATATTTTATTAAGAATTCAACTTCCACTGCACAAGTCTACCTGCATGTATCAGTTACAAGCAGAAGCTCTTGTGACATTGCAACACTGTGGTGAATTATAGCTAAACAGGTCCAGCAAGACGTCAAGAATTTTAAAGTACAAAACAGACATTTTAGTTCAAATCACAGCTGCCTTCTACTAATCCAACTAGACCAATACAAGTGATTTCTTTTTAGAACTATGGCCATTGTTTATAATTCCTAACTGCAGTTTAAGTGAAGTGAAGGTTTATTTCCTAGTGAGTTGCCCTGTCATTAAATATTGAGTAGCCTACTGTAGCATTATTACAGACCATCACTTGCTACATTAGGTAATTTCTGATGTATTAGAGATTGAGCACTTGGTAATAACACAACATGAGGTTTTGTAGTGATCGATCTTGTCACAGTTTCACAAAAGCATAGCGTATGTGTTTTTTACATAACAACCCTCAGAATTCAAGCTTTACTGTAGATGTTATCTTTGTGATGGTATGCTGCCAGTTTCACTCATGTTATCAGTTGACCACATAAGTCAGTAACTGGTTTTGGGCTTTAGGACCAGGTTATTTGTACAGTGCAGGTTTCTTTGTGAAGCTCCTTCACTTTCAGTGTAAACAGAAGAAATGTAGGTGGACAAAGAATGCCTCTCTTCAAGTAAGCCTCTCTCGTGCAAATAAGAATACGTAGACTCTTAAGTGTCTTTATGAGGTGTCATTTGGAAAGCTTTGTAAGGGTAACATTTTTAATCAGCATCCTCCTGATCCATACCCACAGGCTCCATCCATACCCACCAATGAATGTAATTTACAATGTGTAGCTGCAGCACGTCTAAAACAGCAATATTTCAATGGCATGGCACAGTCCTGTCCTGGGAACAACCTGACACAACCTGACACATCTCACCCTGCCTCATTTTGGTTGGCCTTTTGGTGTTTTTTGTGTACATGGCAAGTTATATGCTGGATGTAATCATTGATGTAACAGTGACTAACAGAGTCATCCTAAAGAAAGTTCTAGATAGCTCAAGTTTTAGAAATGCATGCCCTGGTTTTACAAAATACTCAGGTACTTCCTGGAAACATATGTAATTTCAAGAAATCACACAACTTGCATCATATATTCAGAAGTAACTCTTAAGAAGGGTTTCAAAACACAAGGAATACCCATGAATATGACACTAAAGCGATAGTGGCTCTTCCAGTCAGACGGAGGAGGGCATGTTCAAAAGAAGCCAGACATTTCCAAAGAACAAGGATTTGTTTTAAGGGCAGCATATTTCATGTCTGAAATAGCACTGAAGAGCACTGACTCATGTAAATATCAGCTTTGATGAGTCACATGCAGGTTGAAATTCAATAGTTTTAATCAAAGCCAAAACAGTCCAGGTCCAGTACAAGAAACAGCAGGTGAGATGACAGACAAAAAATGAGCGAGACAACGAGCAAAAATGAGGAGGACGAGCATGAGGTCAGAACCACAACAATGAAGTTCAAAGTAATGGCCTAGAAACGCCATACATAATGCTGAGCGAGACTTTTCAAAAATTAACAGGCATAGGTAGGATTAAATAGACAAACCATTAAGGATAATTGGACAAAGGTGACATTAATAGGTTCAAAATAAGGAATGGACTGGGCGGTTATCAGGAATGTAATCCTCTTGAGGCAGGCTAGAAGACATAGAAGTGACACAAAAGCAAAAACAAGCACCTCTTGCTATGAATAAGAGCCTATTAAAACACAATTTAAAGGCTTAATTAGGCTGACCAGTTATCACATTATAATCAGTTTTGTGAGTTTTGTTATTTGGGGCATATACAGACTTGATCCAATCTGTGTTATGACCCAAACATATGTCCATAGTAGCCAGTGGACGACAATTAGCAAGTCACAGATGTTCACTGACTCACATTCACATAGTAAATCCAAAACAGGCTCAGTGCAAATTTTCTGTGAAACATGTTATGCTTGCCAACATCGTCAATTCTGTCATGGTTGCATGGGTAGTGCCTTCATTCAAAGCCAGTCACTTGTGTCTCCTGCAGTGAGGGAGTGTTCAAGTGCCCAGAAGATCAGCTGCCTCTCGACTATGCCAAAGTAAGTATGCAGGATCAGAGCACCGACATGCACTCCGCTGTCTTACAGAGTTGATATTTTCTAGAGATTGCGTGGTCCACCATTCTAATGTAGAACCACCAAGAGCAGTGGTAGTTCACACCTTCAGGCACGTTCAGGCATGAGACTCTGCAAAACTTTTATCCTCCATTACATAATATCACCCACTTCTTATAGTTCAGAACATTTGCAGCACTGTGTAAACGTCATAGGCAGCACATGAAAATATACTCTATGTCTGTGCAATGTGTTTATTTACATGCAAAGACTCAGTATGACATTGAAATAAAAACTACAATAAAACATTAATGAAAAGAAACACTTATTAAAAAATGAATAAAATCTTTTTCATTAACACATTGAAAAGACATTTCAAGACCTAGAGCAACATAGACTGGGCAAAAAAGACCCCAGCCTCCACATAGCCAAAGCTGTGTGGTTTCACTTGGACTGCGATAACAACAAAAGCAGCTGAAGTCAGAAGACAAAATCAAGAACAATTTGCCATGAGACCATTTAGAACACTAACTGCCTTTATAAATGAACTGTAAAACTATTCAAATGAGCACTAAAAATGTTTATTAATGTCAGGTTTCTTGGATGGCCTAAAATCTTTGCACAATACTATATGTTTTGAATACAAATAATAAAATCTAATAAAATACATTGTTCCCCAAACACTCCCACACTCCTTAGGGACCCAAATGACAATGTCCATATTGGTGGGACTATAAAATACTTTGCTCCAAATGTTCTTAATAACAACATCACTTTTTCGGGGAAATGTCCTGGGATAAATGGCTTTAACTCTTTGTTTATTAAGTATTGTTAACTGTTGTCTAATTGCCTTTGTGGTTGTTACAATAACCATATTGTGCAGTTGCAGTTTTAATTGTTATATTGTACATCTGCATTTGCAGCACACACATTTGCCTGGACGAAAGCCTAGTATACAAAGTATTCCGTTTTCTTGTATAGTATTGTGTATTATTCTCGTATTATTGCGGAGATCTGTAGTGAGATGTTTACTGATTTTATTTTGCAGACTGAAATTATGCATAGATAATTGTTGCTGTCGTTTAGATTTTTCCAGATGTGGAGCTCGAGCAGCAGATTCTGGCTTTACCCATCCGCTGCATTCACAGTGAGGAGGGTTGCCGCTGGGCCGCACAGAACAAACAGCTTCAGGTAAAACACACACACACACTCGTGCTTGTGGGTACACGCACACCTGCATACATGCACACATCCAGACATGCCTATGTAGTCTTCTTGGATAAAAACGTACCTGTGTTTAGGGGACACAGATGAGAAGTGTGTACGCTCACCAGTCATGTTAATAGAAACGCTTATTTATTTGAAACGCTGTGTGTCCGCATATACTGTACAGCTCATATGTTGCTGTGGCCAATCTGTGTTGGCCAAACTCCACCCCTAGACCTCAGATTCAGACTCATCCTCAATCTAGCTGCAAAATTGACGCGTATTATAAACTCACTGCTAGTCGTATACGTTCATACTAGCATGACGTCCACTTAATGTGCCAGTACCTTGTCAACACTCATTTATTGTTGATAATAGCCATCACCCAGTGTCCAGGTGGCAATGTTTCTGTAATCAGAATGTACCTAACAAAGCAACCAGACTGGGCCCAGAATGTACCTAAACAAGTTACCAGTGAGTGTAGGTGCAAGGTAGGTGTTTGAATAAAGTTGAAGGCTTTTAGGCATCAGTAGTAAGCTTGAAGTAATTCAGGCGGTAAAATTTAGGCATCAGTAGTAAGCTTGAAGTAATCAGGCGGTAAAATTTAGGCATCAGTAGTAAGCTTGAAGTAATTCAGGCGGTAAAATTTAGGCATCAGTAGTAAGCTTGAAGTAATTCAGGCGGTAAAATTTAGGCATCAGTAGTAAGCTTGAAGTAATCAGGCGGTAAAATGTTGCAACCCTGGTTCATTACGCAAGGAATTTCACATCTTAACTTCTTGCTTCATATTGAACACCTCACAATGTTTGTAAATAATGTGTCAAAGTGAAACTGTGTGTGTGTGTGTGTGTGTGTGTGTGTGTGTGTGTGTGTGTGTGTGTGTGTGTGTGTGTGTGTGTGTGTGTGTGTGTGTGTGTGTGTGTGTTTGTGTGTGTGTGTGTGTGTGTGTCCTCCTTCTGGGTGCCCAGTGCACCATGACACAAAACCATAATGACAGTCCAACTGAAATAAGAAATTCAGATGTCTACAGATGTCTTAATTATGCTTTCCATGGCACTGTTTTTATTCATTTTCAGGATATTGCCAGAGTAAACATTTGTATTAAAGAGGTGTTTCAGGTGTTTGTCAGGCTATTTCAGATCTCTGAACTACTGGCTACTGGCTACTGTTTGTACTCTAACCCCCATTACCTCTCCCTCCATCTCTTCTTCAGGCCCACCTAGCAGTGTGTGCGTATAACGTGGTGCCATGCCCCAACCGCTGTGCCATGAAGCTGCAGCGGCGTGACCTCCCCGAGCACCTGCAGCACGACTGCACCAAGAGGAAGCTCCGGTGTGACCACTGCACCGAGGAGTTCACCGGGGAGGCGCACGAGGTCAGTCAGCATGCTGCAACCACTCCACCCCATTCATGGCATCAGCACTTTAGATGTTAATGCTGAAGTAGCACAAAGAGATGCACAAAGATTGCTTTATAAAAGTGTGATTTGTGTGAAATGGTTGCAAACCAGTCGCCAAAAATATTTTATTACAACAAGGACGCATGTGGATCATGAAGCTGTCTGTCCCTGTCTGCACCCCACAGAGGCACCAGGATGTGTGTCCAGAGGAGATGCTGTACTGTGAGAATAAGTGCGGGGCCCGTGTGGTGCGCAAACTGCTGTCCCAGCATGCTCAGTCCGAATGTTCCAAACGAAAGCTGAACTGCAAGTTCTGTAGCAAAGAGTTCCTCTGTGACACCATTCAGGTTTGTTCACTGGGATTGATGTTCTCCTGCCCTTTCACATGCCTTACAAGTTGCAGAGATGTAATTAAGCTGTGGTTATCCCAATGCAAAGATGTGACTATTTTATTACACACAAGTTTTTTATTACAAGGATTCTTTTGTTTCATTCTTTTTTTTTGACATTGTATTAAAATCTTTGTCTGTCCCTGGTTTGAAACAGCATCATCAGAACCAGTGCCCACGTTTCCCCGTGCAGTGCCCGAATAAATGTGGCACGCTGGGCATCGCGCGAGAGGATTTAATGGCCCATGTGAAGGAGAGCTGTGGGACTGCCATGGTGCCCTGCCCCTTTAAAGACGCTGGCTGCAAATACAGAGTATGGATTAGGACTTCACTTACCCAACATAACTGTGCTGTTACCCCCATGGGATTTGCTCAGTTGCTTACTGACATCAGTCCAGCCAGAACAGCAGTGCAGCATAGACATGCCGTGACTTTATTAACAAAATTTAATTACTAGGAAAAAAGTATAGGGGTTCAGTTAGAACTTGTAATATTTCTCTTAGCAGTAACAAATTGTGTTAGTGATCTTCCATCTCTACTACATCAATTGTTAGTTTTTCACAACAGGAGCATTTTGGCTGGGGGTTTAGGTGGGAGACCATTTATGGCATTTGGCAGACACCCTTATCCAGAGCGACTTACATTTTTATCTCATTTTTATACAAGTGAGCAATTGAGGGTTAGGGCCTTGCTCAGGGGCACCTCAGTCATGGCCTCAGGTCTGGGAATCGAACCTGCGACCCTCCGGTCACAAGACCAGTTCCCTAACCGCTAGGCCATGACTGCCCTGCTAGACCACTCTCAATGACACATGATGCGTGCAAACTCTACATCTCATACCACACACACCAGTGCAATACGAACTGCCATGCTGGTGTGTTATGTTAATAATGGTCTGCAACACACAAAAAAATCCAGTCAGCTGTGGTCTAGTGGTCAGACACTGAGCAGTGATGAAGAGGGTTGATGGGGGCTGACCAACTGTGCATGGCACCTGATTGTCCTAATAAAGTAGCCAGTGTGTGAAAGTGTTTTCTAATAAAGTAGGTGGTGAGTGTCTTGTCTTCTTTCTTCCTCCCTTCTCATCTCCTTCTACCCACTCTTTCTTGCCAGTCTTCCAAGCCTGCAGTAGCTCGTCACATAGAAGACACCACCCACTCCCACCTCACCTTACTGTGTGGTCTAGTAAACCGGCAAAGGCTCGAGCTGCGGGAGCTGCGGCGTCGTGTGGAGGAACTCTCAGGCAGTGAAGATGGCTCTCTGCTCTGGAAAATCTCAGATTACACCGGTCACCTTCGGGATGCCAGGAGCAGGACCAGTGGCAGCTTGGAGCTCTTTAGTTCCCCCTTCTACTCCCATCGCTATGGCTACCGCCTCCAAGTCTCCGCCTTTCCTAACGGGAACGGTAGTGGTGAGGGAACCCACTTGTCTGTCTACATCAGAGTTCTACCAGGCGAATACGATGGGCTACTGGAATGGCCCTTCCCATACCGTGTCACTTTCTCACTGCTGGACCAGAGCGACCCAGCCCAATCTAAACCCCAGAACATCACAGAGAGCTTCAGCCCAGATCCCACTTGGAAGAACTTCCAGAGGCCACGGCCTGGGGTGTTGGGAAGCATCTGTGGAAGCAGCCCGGATGAGAGTTTGTTGGGGTTTGGCTATCCCAAGTTCATCTCCCATGAGCTGATGAGGAAAAGGAACTACATCAGGGATAATGCCATCTTTATCAAAGCCTCTATAGAAGTGGTCCAGAGAATAATTAATTAAGCTGAACTTGAGGCATATAGGATTTAAAATGGAAAGTCTTTGTGACTTTGAGTATAACCATTTGTACTTGCAAGCCAATATATGGGAAAAAGGTGTCAGAGACTGGTAGAGCTGAGGAAAGTAAATATAAATAGAACAAGGAAAAGGACAGACTGAAAAATATATAGAAAACATTTGTACTACTGAGCCACTTACTCATCAGAGATGGGAGTCTAAGTCCTTTAGAAGATGAGTCTAATAAAAAAAGGTAACACTTTACTGAAGGCTGCTATTTAGACAGCTAACTGACACCTGCACAAGCCTTTCATAGCAACTGCCATAAAAGCTGCTCACATATTCTGGTGATTTTTGGGTGAAATTAGGATTCCTCATAACTGGAGTGACATGACATCATGTCATTTTAATGGCTGAGTTTACAGCTTTTTACAGAGTTTTACAGCAGTGTTTTTTGGTATGTAAATGTGTCAATGCTGATGATGACCACTTGCCAAATGATCCTGTTGGCAAAACTGAACAACAACATCACAGACTTCACAAAGATACTCTGTAGTAGCTTATGTAACATAACATTGTAACAAAAGTGCTGTGTAGCAAATATTTAATACATTCACTTGAGTAGAATTTTGTACAGAGTTTGTACAGCACTTTGGTCAACAACTATTAGAAATAAAATGTATTCACTTAATAGTATCAATAGCATTAGAAATACATCAGCTGTACTTCCATGTTTTTGACGACCCGTTTCATTAAACCACCAGTTGAAAATGACATGAGAATCTTCCGGTAGATCTTCTTCTATGGTGTGCTGTAGCTCACATTTAAGGCTGACGTGTTTGATAATGATGAGGAGGATAATTAGCCTGGATCCTGCTTCTCAATGCTCAGCATCTCCTTTGGACTCCGTCCACGTTCACCACTGGATTTTCATTGTATCTATAATGCCATAACACCACATGTTTGCTTCCTGCTCACTACATATGGTCTCACAATATCTTTGGACCCTGGCAGCCAAGCCGTCTCTGTCTGTAACCCTAATCAGAGTATTAGATGGGAAGGGGACACCCTTGGCATATTCTTTTTTAGGATAAGTCAAATAGCCATATTACGTGTTTTGTGTGGACAGCCCTTTTTAAATGATTCAGCATGCATTTTAGTAAGGGGTACAATTATGAATTTGGCTATTTAAAAAAAATAAAATTCTGAACAGAACCAATCAGGCTCAGATGTCTCACTCCACACAGCAGTCTTGCTCGCGATTGTGTGGCATAGGATATACAGTATCTACATTTCTCAGATAATGTCAGGGAGATTGAGTCCTTTGAGGCAGACACCCCAATTACCAGAAGTCAGAGCAGAAAGAGATGACAGTTTATTAGGTATGTCCATGTAAGTGTGTAAATGAGGGATCTACTGTATAATGTGCAAGGATGGCAGATTTGTGGTAGCACAGCTAAATAAGTAGAGCCTGAAAGAAACACATGCCTGAGAGCTCCCAAGAACACCAGCACCCCTGCACAGTGACGGCATCATAACATCCACGTTTACCATAACTCCCCACGCCTGTGAACAAACACTGTGTCTGAATCTTGAATATTGACATCAAGGTTATTGCATAGCGTGGGAGCTTTATAAGATGAGGCACGCTGTGGTAGATTTCCTTATTCAAGATGTTAATAAAACACCTGCAGCTTTTGATATAAGAAGATGCGGCAGATCATAATGTACCAGGAATTCACTGTGGGGCAAGTACTGTAGTAGTGGGGCAGCTGATCAGTGCTTTGTTGGTCATTCGAAGTATTTTATAGTGAATAGAACATTTCAGTAGGATCCATATATGCAGTATAGATAAGAGATAAGAGTAATATGAGTAAGAATGGCTAATGCATTTTGAACAAACTGAAGCTTGTTTGTATTCTTGCAGGTACATCCAGATAGTAAAAGGTATTACAGTGATCCAATCTAGAAGTGATAAATGCATGGACTAGCTTTTTAGCATTATGTAAAGATAATATGTTCCTAATCTTTGCAATGTTCCTGAGGTGGGAAAGACTGAATAAAGTATTATTTGTGTTGAGTTGTATCAAATGTTGATTATGGCGCCTCACTGTAAACCAGCCCACACACAGCTCTGTCACTGAAGAAAGAGCTGTAGAGAGTGGGAGGAGAACAGCCCACACACAGCTCTGTCACTGAAGGAAGAGCTGTAGAGAGTGGGAGGAGAACAGCCCACACACAGCTCTGTCACTACTGAAGGAAGAGCTGTAGAGAGTGGGAGGAGAACAGCCCACACACAGCTCTGTCACTACTGAAGGAAGAGCTGTAGAGAGTGGGAGGAGAACAGTCTACACGCAGCACTGTCACTACTGAAGGAAGAGCTGTAGAGAGTGGGAGGAGAACAGTCTACACGCAGCACTGTCACTACTGAAGGAAGAGCTGTAGAGAGTGGGAGGAGAACAGTCTACACGCAGCACTGTCACTACTGAAGGAAGAGCTGTAGAGAGTGGGAGGAGAACAGCCCACACACAGCTCTGTCACTGATGGAAGAGCTGTAGAGAGTGGGAGGAGAACAGCCCACACACAGCTCTGTCACTACTGAAGGAAGAGCTGTAGAGAGTGGGAGGAGAACAGCCCACACACAGCTCTGTCACTACTGAAGGAAGAGCTGTAGAGAGTGGGAGGAGAACAGTCTACACGCAGCACTGTCACTACTGAAGGAAGAGCTGTAGAGAGTGGGAGGAGAACAGTCTACACGCAGCACTGGAAGAGCCAACTGGGGCAGAAATTAGGTTCTAAACTCATCATAACTGGACCACCAAGACAAACCATGGTAGACTTACAGGTAATCAGACTTACATGTTTGTTTTTAAGTTTGAGTCTTTATTGTCATTGTCACAATTGTAACGAAATTTAAAAGTGCTCTCCAGTCAGTGCATCATTCTAAATATAATTTTGGTTAAAAAAGAGAAAGAGAATAGAATAAATAGAAACATGTAACAGCTTTGCAACATACCTAAAACACACATTCACATCATTGCATAAAAACAAAATGGACATACATCAACAGACAAGCATGCTTTTTGAACCATTACGCATTGCTGTATTGAGGGTTGTTATTGCAGTTGGAAAAAAATATGCTCGTGTCTTTTTGTCCTTGCATTAATTGATCTGTGCTGTCTGCCTGAAGGCAACAGTTAAAATAGGGAGTCACCGGGATGGTATGTGTCCTTTATAATGTACTGGGCTTTTTTGAGTCAGCAGGAACTGTGTGGTTGTTCCAGTGTGGGGAGACAATCTTTTTGACGGTGTTGATAACTCTCTGCATGCATACTTAATCAATACATTTCAATGTCTCTCTTTGGATTTCATGTTGGCTGCTCCCAGACCCCTCTCCTCCAGGTCCTCCATGACTCATTCTGGGTCTTAAAGAGAGTCCATCCAGGGTCACACATCTCTTCCTGAAACTCCTCACAAGGTATGCATCTCAGAAATTAGTGTTTGTGGTTGGTAAGATGATGAACAATGGTGATATCATCACAAAACAACTAAATGTAGAGATGGCGAAGAGATATTAAAGCCAGGCACGTCAGAGAAGCAGATTTCTCAGGAAAGGAGACCTAATTTGTATTATTGCATACCACGGCATCAGCAAGCACACAGGCACAGGTGTGAAGTTGTTCATCTGTGTGTTCTGTTAACTGCCATTATGCTAATAATAGGGACCAGCAAACAAGCTTTACAAAACTAGCTCTCTGATTTATTACACATCTACAGTTTGGTTTGTACACGTTTATTTGCATGCCATTATGTTTATGTAACACCCCAGGAATGTTCAAACATTTTGTTGAGATATCTCTGGAAGACCAGTTTTCAGGGTTTGCTGGTGAATGTGTGTCTGCCTCTGAGCCTCCGTACAATAGGACATATCTGGATCAGCTGTAGTGGGAGTGAAGCTGTGGGTATCCAAACCACCTCCGTTATTCCTCTCAGTGATGAGGACTATGAGGATCATCCATTATCACTGAGGATTTTAAATGTACTCAATGTTGTTGCTCATTATTGTCTAGGGGCAAGCACAAAAACAGTCAACTCACGGAGGCACGAACTTAAGACAAAGACGAGCACGAGACATTGCGCGAACGCACATTAAATAAGTGCAGAACACATTCCTCAGTGATCACAAGACGAGGCACAGGTGAGACCAACAAACACGCTCACTAACGACCTACACCCACGGAACTACAAACATGGACATAACTGCACGCAGACGACGTAACAACACGCCCACAAGGACGGGTCCGGAGCTGAAACGTGACATATGGACAATAAGATTAAGCCGATCTTTAGAACCCAGGCGCAGTGTTGTGCCAGTTAGCACTAAAAATGAATTACTTCAAAGTTAATAATAATAATAAATAATAAATCTGTTTTATATAGCGCTTTTCTTAGTACTCAAAGTCGCTTTACAGTAATTTCACACAAAAATTCACGTACAAACATACACACAAAAAAAAGAAAGAAAACAAAACGGAAAGATAGGGTAATGACTTAAGTGTTATATGCAGACTGGAAAAGGTGGGTCTTGAGGTTATGTTTGAAGGAGTGCAGAGAATCAGAGTTTCGGATGGTCAGGGGTAGAGAGTTCCAGAGGGTGGGGGCAGCAATGGCAAAAGCCCTGTCGCCAATGGACCTGTGTTTGGTGGAGGTAGTAGGAGTGAGGAGGTTGGCATCTGCAGAGCGGAGTTTGCGGGTGGGGGCGTGACGGTGCAGGAGATCTGATAGGTATGAAGGGGCAAGGTTGTTGAGGGCCTTGTAGGTAAAGAGGAGGATCTTGAAGTGTATGCGTTGTTTTATGGGAAGCCAGTGAAGTTGACGAAGGACAGGGGTGATGTGTTGTCTGGGGGGGGGAGCCGGTGAGGAGTCGGGCAGCAGAGTTTTGAACATATTGTAGTTTTTGAAGAACAGAGGAGGGGAGACCATACAGAATGCTGTTACAGTAGTCGAGTCTGGAGGTGATAAAAGCATGAACTAATGTCTCTGCAGCAGAGGTGGGAAGAGTGGATCGCAGACGCGCTATGTTGCGTAGGTGGAAGAAGGATGTTTTGACTACATGGTTGATGTGAGATTTGAAAGAAAGTGTGGGGTCCATATAAATCCCAAGGTTTCTGACTAGGGGGGAAGGAGTGACAGAGTGGCCGTCAATATCGAGAGTGAGATTTTGGCAGGTGGGGAGGCTGGATTTTGGACCGAAAATAATGATCTCTGTTTTATTACTGTTTAGTTTGAGAAAGTTATGAGTCATCCAGTTTTTGATGTCTGTAAGGCAGCAGGTGAGGGTGGCGAGAATGGCAGGAGAGATGGTTTTTGTGGTGATGTAGAGTTGAGTATCATCAGCGTAGCAGTGAAATTTGAGGCCATGGCGACGTATGATGAGTCCGAGAGGAAGTATGTACAGAATGAAGAGGATGGGACCCAGAACTGAGCCTTGAGGGACACCGTGTACGACAGGGTTGGTGTGGGATTTGTGTTGGTTGATGGTGATGTATTGGAATCTGTCAGACAGGTAGGATTTGAACCAGGCGAGGGCGGTGTTGGTGATGCCGATCGATTCGAGTCGATTCAGAAGGATAGAGTGTTTTACTGTGTCAAAAGCAGCACTGAGGTCAAGGAGGAGGAGGATGGTGAGAGAGCCAGAGTCAGAAGAAAGCAGAAGGTCATTTATAACTTTCAGTAGGGCCGTTTCGGTGCTATGGTGGGTGCGGAAACCGGACTGGAATGTTTCGTACAGGTTATTTGAGCGAAGGTGGATCTTGAGTTGGTTTGCAACGGCTCTTTCCAGTAGTTTTGACAGAAAGGTGAGGTTTGAGATGGGTCTGTAATTATTGAGGTCCTCCGGGTCAATGCCGGGTTTTTTAAGAAGAGGAGTGATGGCCGCAAGTTTGAGAGGTGAAGGTACTGTGCCAGAGGTGAGGGAGGAGTTTATGATATCTGTGATTAAGTTCAGTTCATACTAATGAAAATTATTTAGTTTGCGTTCATAGTTCAGTTTGTAAAATACTGCAGATTGCCCACAACATGCTTGTCCAATTCTTTTTTTGGAAAACAAAGGCAGCAGGTCCCTTACAAAATCATGTGATCTTTATTTAGGTTGAATTAACTTTGTTGTATGGTAGTTCTTGATTTCTTGTACTCATCAATAAGTCTCGTTTATTCGGCGAGACCACGATGCTTCAACACTATATGTCATTTTAAATTTGATGTGACTGGTCCAAAGTTGTTTTTTTCAGATCAGATGCACACAATTTGCATAAATAATGTGGGTTTCTTTTCCATCTGAGTCCACACGTGTGTTCATAACGTATTTAGATGCTCAAACAAACCAGCATCAGCAGTTATGTTGTTTATGCTAGCAATGGATATGGGCTATGTGTCATATGGCGTGCAGTTAAACGTCATAAAAGAGTCATAAAACCCTTGGATTTATGTTCACTGTTTATAAACTGAACAATTCAAGTTCAGAATTCACAAAAATATTAATATTTTTAATCAATGGTTGTGTTACAATAGCTGTATTATTCTCCAATTAAGACACATTAATTAATGCATTTTGCGCATTAAGTACCGGTAAATGTTTTATATTCATTAAAACATTCATTGTTTTTTATACTAATATTACTGGTAGTATTAAGGCCTATTCACACAAGGCGTTTTTTTTCAGATTCTGTCACGAAATTTCAATATGCTTTTAACTGTTCAACTAAAAAAATATATCAGAGACTCATGGAAACACATGGTCTTATGATTATGCAATGAAAGCTAGCTAGCTAATAGTTTATATTTCTTCTCCGATCAGAACAGACAAGGAACTGTTTATTTGCTTCTATTCTTATGTTCACTGTGTTGCTTGTTATCTATGTTTTGTGCTCTGCCACAAACAAGATGAATAGTTCTGCTGCCCTGACATCCATTCATTTGGACTGCACTCTGGTTGGTCAACCCGATGTTTTTGTGCCACAAACTTTTGAATAAAAAAATAAGAGAAAGGAGGACACTACTTTCTCCACTACTTCAAACACAGAAGCAGTTTATGGTAAATTTTCAATAAATCTGTAGTTGTTCATTGTAATTCTATTGACCTGCAATGGGTTATTTGAATGTCAACATTTTTACTTCTCTCAGTTTTTCAGCCATGAATATGTATTTTTATAGGACACTACAATTCAGTCGTTTCCAGTTTTCATGCTCATTGAAATGTGATCTACAGCACCTTCATTAGGACTACCAGGACGTTCTCAAAAAGCAATTTGAAGTGTTAGGTCAAATACACTCAGTATGATGAAGATGGCTGCCACCTACTTTACTATAAGCATCTTGTGATGGAGATCATTGCAGTTAGTACAGATGGCAGACAGTACAGACGGACCATGTGAAACTTCATGTGAAGCCCTCATGAGTTGATGTGTCCCTCAATGAAAGGTGTATATGTGAGGGATACAAATAACACTAACACAATTACAGATATGACCAGATAAATATTATTTTTACATGTAAGGGTCACTGCTGGGTTGAGTATGGTCACTTCATATATTAAAGAAAAAAAGTAGTATTTGCAGTTAAAAGAAAAATCAAAGTACATTGATTTAGAACATACTGTTGTATCAAAATGTGCTGTTGGAACAGCTTCACCATAGGTCAGTAGCGTCCTCTGGTGACAGTCATGATTTTGCATCACTATGTATTGTCATGATGCATTGTTACACCCCTAGTGTTTACCAGTAGTAACACAGTGTATGTGAGGTAGGAATGAAACCAATGTAATGCTGTTTCTTATATGACGATAAAGTAAAAACATTAGAGACGTACATCATAATTTACTCACTGTGCCAAAGCATAGATTAAAATATGATTGGTGTTTTTATACTTCTAGTGCACAAAAGGGTGCATGTTGACCTTTTTATCAGTTGGTTAAAAAGCAGTATATTGTATTTTTTAAAGAGAACTTGCATTGCTAAGCTCAAAAAAGTCAATTTGAATGTTTTATCACAAGTATGTAAGTAATTCATACACAATTTTTTGAGTTAACAAAATGTTTTTTATATTATAGTGCTATACTATGTGTAAGTGTATGAAAATTACTGATATAGATTCAATCATTATGATTTGGAACAAACACACAGTTAAATGCCTGTTTATAGATAATAAGGTTTAATAGGAATTTGGAGAGCTGTTTCTTGTAAAAGCTTCATTGTAGATGCACCCTCTCCCCACTTTGCCATTTTACTCCTCTGGTAAGGCATGGCAAGTCATCCTAAACAGAAAGAAAAGAGAAATATATTGCATGCAGGAGACTGGAATTACATTGGAAACTGTCAAAGGATGCTTAGCTGGTATTCTATTCTATGTGGTATTAATAGGATTGACTTAAAATAAATCACACATATGCACAACATTTCATTTTGTTATGAAGCTGCATTTAATGCACTGTCCTAATTTAATTAATATTTTTGTTTTCCCTTGAAATCCTCGTCTCAGTCATTCAGTCAACCCAATCGCATCATCTCTTCACTGTATCTAGATCAGGCAATAAAGTAGAATAAGCATGTTCCCATTGGACAAAGGCAGCACACTGTGTGTATACACCCCACACACTGTAATCAATGCTGTCATTCTCCATAAATGTAACACACTGTAGACCATTTCCAATTTCCATTTACAGTTTAAAGTAATTTTTGAATTGTGTCCATCTATTTTCAAAGTTACTGTAACTGTAATGGAACCCCTCTAAAACAAAATATCTTCCCATCCATCCATTTTCATCTGCTTATCAGGGTCTGGGTCGCGGGGGCAGTAGCCTAAGCAAAAAGATTTCTCTCTCCCTAGCCAACTCTTGTGGGGGGAATACCATTCCCAGGACAGTTGAGAGATATAATCTTTCCATCATGTCCTGGGTCTTCCCTATGGTCTCCTCCCAGTTGGACATGCCCGGAATGCCTCACCAGGGAAATGCCCGGGGGCATCTGGACCAGATACCTAAATCACCTCTACTAACTCCTCTGGAATGACCGAACTCCTCCCCCTATCTCTAAGGGAGAGCCTGGACAACATGTGGAGGAAACTCATTTCAGCTGCTTGTATATTCAATATCATTCTTTTGGTCACTACCCAGAGGTCAGAAGGTAGATTCACCAGTAAATCAAGGGTTTTGCCTTTTGGCTGAGCTCTTCATCACAATGATCTGGTACAGTGTCCACAACACTGCCTCTCTCTCGTTCCATCCTTCCCTCACTCGTGAACAAGAACCCAAGATACTCAAACTTCCACTTGAGGCAAGGACTCACTCCCGACCCAGAAAAGGCACTCCACTTTTGTCCGACTGAGCACCATGGTCTCAGTTTTAGAGGTGCTGATTCTCATCCTGGCCGTTTCGCACTCGACTGCAAAAAGATCCAACGAAAGTAGGAAGTCCTGGCCTGATGATGCCAACAGGGACACATCATCTGCAAAAAGGAGACTTGGAATCCTGACGCCACCAAACCGAACTACCTCCACCAATTGGCTACACCAAGAAATTCTGTCCATAAAATGAACAGAATCAGTGACAAAGGACAACCGTAATGGAGTCTTACTGGCAACCATGTGAACCAAGCTCCTGCTCCATTTGTACAGGGACTGGATAGCCCATAGCAGCAGGTCCAGTACTCTATACTCCTGGAGCACCCCCCAAAGGAATTCCCAAGGGACACGATTGAATGCCTTCTCCAGATCCATAAAACACATGTGGACTGGTTGCGCAAACACCCATGCAAACTCTAGGACCCTCACAAGTGTAAAAAGTTGGTTCACTGTTCCACAACCAGGACAGAACCTGCATTGTTCATCTTGGAACTACTACTTCTTCTTCTTTCGGCAATTCTCGTTTAGGGGTCGTCACAGCGGATCAAACTCCTCCATCTGGCCCTGTCCTGAGTGTCCTCCATTCAGGCATGAAAATCTGTCACCTTTCGGCAAAATTCGCCGTTTTGAAGTTGAAAAGGGTGACCTGCGTGAATCGTGTAGATCCGATGAGTTTTTTGTTGGGGGGGGGGGGGGGGGGGGGGGTCGGGAGATTATATGTATATATTTTAATTATCATTGACTCATTAAGCAAACAGAGCACTTCCGAAATCGGCAATTTCAATGACACAGTGGCCAGCAGTTTCCGCCCCGAACCATCATAGAGGCCAAATAGCGTTTCAATCATACCAACGTTCTTCATTCATGTTATTCATTTACTGCTAAGCGGGACGAGAAGCAGGACCTAGTGCTACACTGCGGACAAGTCAGAAGAGCGTACATTTACCAGATCGTACATTTACCACTACATTTACCACTACATTTACCAGATCGTACATTTACCACTATATTTACCAGATCGTACATTTACCAGATCGTACATTTCCCAGTGGATTTAATTGGGTTATTAATGGTTTCAATCGTTTTCATATTTTGCGGTAAAACAAAGTTACTGCGTTGAATATTGTCAGAGCCACAAGCTCTTGTGATAAATAGGTAGACAGATAGACCTATTAAGTTCGCGTCAACCCCGTTTAGTTAACGGTGATATAAAATAAGAAACGAGATTTTTTTTCTAGTGTGTCTGTAGTTGTAACTGGTGAATCCAGGGACGGGTGATGATAACATTCGCGCCAGGGCTGAAAAGGTTGAAGATGAAGTTGTAAACTCTTGTAGTTTGAGTCTACCCTGTGCTTTAGCCCATGTTAGAAAATAAAAACACGTGAACCTGGTATTTTTACACTCATTTTCGCTGCTGATGTATTTATTGGTTCATTAAGACGTAATGGTTTTGACTGAGCCATCTGGAATGGCGAAAGCAGCCTCTCGCGTTTAAGGATCAGGCTCCATACATTGAATCCATTGACAAGACAGTCAAAAAAAATTTTTTTATGGATTTTACTATATTTTACGGAGCCCGTAAGGTGACATCATGTAAAAAAAAATAATAACACGTGGCCACGACTTACTAACGCGTGGGAACGAGATACTAATGTCGCCTTTCACACGCGGCAACAAAGTTTATTTTTTCACAGCAAAGCAAGCAGATCCCAGGAATGTTCGCGAACTGACTGCCCAAGGAAGGTAAACCTGGTTTTATATAAAGTAATACTTAATTGTCTCGTTCGCACGCGTTAATTATCTCGTTCACACGCGTTAGTAAGTCGTGGCCACGCGTTATTATATTTTTTACATGATGTCACCTTACGGGCTCCGTAATATTTGGCATCACCTCTCGCTGTATCCCCGTACACCAGCAAACACCCCCCCGTCGCCGTATACCCATGACGTCACATGTCAACGCCCCCCCCCCCCCCCCCCCCCCCCCACCACGTCAACGCCCCGTCGCCGTATCCCCATGATGTCACATGCCCCGCCCCCCGGTCTTCTCACCTTTTTAACCCCTGACCCATTTTCATGCCTGTCCATTGACACACCAGCCACCCTCATATCCTCTACCACTGCATCCATAAACCTCTTCTTAGGTCTACCTCTCCTCCTCCTCTTGCCTGGAAGTTCCATCCTCAAGACCCTCCTACCAATATACCTCTCCTCTCTCCTCTGTACATGTCCGAACCATCTCAATCTCGCTTCTCTAACTTTATCTCCAAAACATGCTACATGTGCTGATCCTCGAATAAACTAATTTCTGATCCTATCCTTCCTCATCACTCCAAATGATAATCTCAACATCTTCATCTCGGACACCTCCATCTCCCTTACCTGTCTCTTTGTCAGTGCCACTGTCTCCAGTCCATACAACATAGCAGGTCTCACTACTGTCCTATAGATCTTTCCTTTCATTCTAGCCAACACCCTTCTATCACAGATCACCCCAGACACTTTATGCCATCCACACCACCCTGCCTGCACTCTCTTCTTTACCTCTCTTTCACTTCCTCCATTACTCTGTACCCTCGACCCTAAGTAGGTAAACCTTCACCAAATCAACTCCTTGTAACTGGACCTGTCCACAGTCTGCCCTCTCATTCACACACATGTACTCTGTTTTTACTCCTGCTCACTTTCATTCCCCTGCTCTCCAAAGCATATCTCCATCTTTCCAAGCTCACCTCCACCTGCTCCCTACTCTCACTACAGATGACAATGTCATCAGCAAACATCATAGTCCAAGGGGACTCCTGCCAAACCTCATCCGTCAGTCTGTCCATGACAACTGCAAACAGGAAGGGACTCAGGGCTGATCCATGATGTAGTCCTACCCCCACTTTAAACCCGTCTGTCATTCCTACCGCACATCTCACTGCTGTCACACTGTTCTCATACATATCCTGCACCATCCTCACATACTTTTCTGCTACTCCTGACTTCATCATACAATACCACAGCTCTTGTCTCTGTACTCCATCATAAGCTTTCTCTAAGTCAACAAACACACAATGTAACACCTTCTGTCCTTCCCTATACTTCTCCATTAACTCTCTCAAAGCAAACATAGCATCTGTGGTGCACTTAGCTGGCATGAAACCATACTGCTGCTCACAGATCTCTACCTCTCCTCTAAGCCTAGCTTCCACTACTCTTTCCCAGATTTTCAGGCTGTGACTGATCAACTTTATTTCCCTGTAATTACTACAGCTCTGAACGTCACCCTTATTCTTGAAAATCAGCACCATTATGCTTCGTCTCCACTACTCAGGCATCTTCTGACCTTCCAAGATTCTGTTAAATAACCCAGTCAAATACTCCACTGCTGTCTCTCCCAAACATTTCCATGCCTCCACTGGAATATCATCTGGTCCAACTGCCACACTTCATTCTCCCAATTGCAGCCCTTACTTCCTCCTTGCTCACCTGGGGCACTTCCTACTTCACAACCGCTACCTTTTCTAACCTTCTTTCCCTTCCCAAGAAACTCTCCTCACCAGACAACACATTTCCATCTTTATCCTTTATCATCCTAACCTGCTGCACATCCTGCCCATCACGGTTTCTCTGTCTGGCCAATGTGTACAGATCCTTTTCCCCTTCCTTAGTGTCCAACTTCTCATACAGCATGCTATATGCCTTCTCTTTAGCTTCTGCCACTGCTCTCTTTGCCTTATGACACATCTCCTTGTACCTCTGTCTACTTTCTTCATCTCGCTGAAAATCCCAATTCTTTTTAGCCAACTGCTTTTCTCTCAAACTTTCCTGAACTTACTCATTCCACCACAACTCCTTGTCTATCTTCCTCTGTTCTGAGGTCACACCAAGTAGCTTCCTAGCCACATCCCTCACTGCATTTGAAGTCTCCTCCCAGGTATCCAGAACACCACTACCATTACCCAGTACCTGCCTCACCTCATCCCTGAATTTTACACCACAGTCCTCATCCTTTAACTTCCACCACCTGATCTTAGGTTCAGCTCTCACTCTCTTCCTCTTCTTCACCTCCAAAACCATCCTACATATCACCATCCTATGCTGTTTAGCTACACTCTCCCCTGCTAATAACTTGCAATCACTAACTTCTTTCAGGTTACGTCTCCTACAGGGGATATAGTCGTCCTGTGTGCATCTTCCCCCACTCTTATACGTTACCCTGTGCTCTTCCTTTTTCTTAAAGTGTTAACTACAGCCATCTTTCTCCTTTTAGCAAAATCTACCACCATTTGTCCTTCTGTATTCCTTTCTTTAACACTATATCTACCCAACACCTCCTCATCACCACTGTTCCCTCCACCAACATGTCCATTTAAATAACTAAATATCTGCTCAAATAACCACTATCTCTTCTTTAGGAACCTGCAAAACAACTTTATCTAATTCTCTCCAGATATCTTCCTTCTCCTCCACATCACTACCTGAGGAGCATAAGCACTGATGACATTCATCATCACCCCATCAATCTGTAACTTTACACAGATCACCCGGTCACTTACTCTCTTTACCTCCACTACACTCTTACAAAACTCATCCTTCAGGATTACCCCTACTCCATTTCTCTTCCTGTCTACACCATGATAGAAGAGTTTGAAGCCACCACCAATGCTCCTGGCCTTGCTCCCCTTCCACTTGGTCTCCTGTACACAGTATATCTATCTTCTTCCTCTCCATCGCATCAGCTAGCTCTCTCTCTTTGCCTGCCATAGAGCCTACATTCAACGTACCAATTCTAACCTCCACCTTCCTGCTCTGCCTCCTCTCCTTCAGCTTCAGAATCCTCTTCCCCCCTCTCCTCCTCCTCCTTGTCCCAACAGTAGTCCAATTTCTGCTAATGCCCTGTTGGACAACAGCACCAGTGGCGGTCGTTGTTAACCTGAGCCTCGACCGATCCGGTATAGAATTTCTATTTTTAAATTTTTGATGCGCATCATTTGATTTGGTGCAGTTTTTACACCGGATGCACTTCCTGATGCAACCCTCCCTATTTATCCGGGCTTGGGACCGGCATTCTTCATCTTGGAACTGGACTGCCACAACAGTCACTGACAACCTTACGGCCATAGCTCCAGTCCGCCACATTGACAGAGGAACCATGGCCTCACTGGGGATGCAGTCAAAGCAGTGCCAGATGTGGGAGTTTAAGTTCTTTCTGACAGGATCCTCTGCCAGATGTTCCCAGCAAACCCCCACGATACATTTGGGTCTGCCAGGTCTGTCTTGCATCCTCACCTGCCATCTGATCCAACTTACCAGTATTTGGTGATTATTTAACAGCTCAGTTCCTCTCTTTACCCAAGGGTTCAAAACACATGGTCACAAGTTCAATTACACATCTACAAAATTGATCATTGAACTGCGGCCTAATGTGTCCTTGTACCTTTGTGCTCGAATATGGTGTTCATTATGAACAGACTGATGAGCACAGAAATCAAACACCACTCGGGTTCAAATCAGATAGGTCGTTCCTCCCAATCATGCCCTTCCAGGTCCTACTGTCATTGACCCCATGAGCATTGAAGTCTGCCAGCAAAACAATGGAAACCCCAGAAAGGGCACCTTCCAGTATCCCCTCCAAGGACTCCAAGAAGGCTGGGAACTCCGAACTGCCCAAAGGCGCAGGGAAGCAACTAAATAATCCCACTCATGCCCTCCTCCTTTCTTCACGGGCAACAGCACAAAGGAATAAAATCCAGCATCTCTCGAAAGGATTGGTTGCAGAACCCAAATGAGTTGAGGTGAGCCCAACTATATCTAGTTGGTATCTCTCATCCTCACGCATCAGCTCAAGCTCCTTTCCAACCAGAAATGTCACATTCCATATCCCAAGAGCTAGCTTCAGTAACCGAGGATCAGAACACCAAGGACTTCAGCAGCAAACTGTCCAATGCACAATGCACTGGACCCCTAGTGTTCCCTCTACCACAGGTGGTGGGCCAATTACAGAGACAAAACATCTGTATCATTCAAAAATTTCATGTAAGCCATTACCCCCCACCCCCCAATGTGTCTGTAAACACTGATTAAATGCATGTTTTCAACAGCATTTATATTCTGAATATATACATTAGAAACATTTAAAAATATAGTATATTTTAAAAATATAACATATTTTAAATGTTTTACATATTTGAAAATGTTAGATATTCAAAAAATTACCTTATCATTGCTCCATGACACATTTAATCTTTCTCCTTTACCAGAAAAGGAAACATTGAAAACAACAATCTAAATATTTACACTTTATTTTTGAGCCAATTCCAAGTGACTATGACTAAGTGACCAAGTGTGTTTATTATAGGAGGATACTTACTGCAGTGAGGGGGAACGTATTAGATTCAAATACTATTACTGCGTCGTATCCCTCTGGATTCCCCACACACTGTACTGGGAGCTACAATAAAACACAACCATGATATATCATCAAATAAAACACACCTGTTAACTAACTTTACTGGGAAAATTATGATATCTTAACTAGATTGGATGTGAATAAAAAATAGTAAAAAGCTAAATACCTTAAGCTGTCCCTCCTGAGGGGTTCCCTTAGGTTTGACTTTTGAAATCTTAAGACCCTACATCACAAATGTTCATTATGTTACACAAGGCTCACAATAGGTTTTACAAAATAAAATGCTCAAAATTCAATAATTGATCTCCCCATTACCTGACAGAATCTATACTATTTTTTTTACATCTACGCATTCATACTGAGTGTTTCACAACTCTCCATATTTCAATTAAACTGGGGTAATTTTCCATAAGCTAAAAGTAGATTACAACACAAGGTTTACAATGGGTGCTGATAGCATTTTGATGACCAGAGGTGGTGGCTAAAAGCGAAATCATATAATTTGCAAAGTGAAGGTATTATTTATTTATTTGTTGTTGTTAAATTTTATATTTAATCATACATCCAAACAAGCCCGGCCACCAGGAAATGTCCGTTCTGCAGTCTTAACGACATAACGCTGTTCATAACAAAGATGACAAAGCACTTTTCACAATGCTTTGTTATAATTTTTTTTTCATTACTCCTGAAAGAACTGGAGTAAAGAAGTCAGGATTAGTCAGACATGCATTGACATAACATAGGCTATATGCACAATTTCCCCAAGAGTAAATAAAAAATAAAGCTAAATGCTAAGCTAATTGGGCATTACATAGTTTTCAGCATTTATGTATTTTCATCAATGCTTGTTAAATAGCCTAACTTTAAATATTCCTTTTTAAAAATATATATGTACATGCCTTTTTCTTAGAACAGTATTTAAAAAGTGTAAATGAATTGTATCAAAATAAATGCTTAGCATCATACCACCACACTAATGCTAACCTAGTTTCAAGCCATTACAGGTTAGACTTCGGATGTTTGTTCTTGATCGACGATCAGTAATCAAACAAACTATACATGCTGATATAAATCAACCATTACACATAAAAATATATATATTTTTAACATATATTTCTTTAAAATATTACCATGTGGGTTGTTGTGGTCGCAAAATTGTTCGGGTAAAACTTATGGTATGACTTATGGTCAAGGGCACGTAAGCCACGTCTAACTTGTAATACTTAGACTGAGGATTACGTCATCTTTAAATTAGAACAAAATGACAATGAATTTTGCATAAATGGTAATCCAAACTACAACCAAAGCAATATAACTATTCTATTCAAATTGAACAAAATAACAATGGATTTTGCATATTTGGTAATCCAAACTACAACCAAAACAATATAACTATTCTATTCAAATTGAACAAAATGACAATGGATTTTGCATAATTGATAATACAAACTACAACCAAAACAATATAACTATTCTATTCAAATTGAACAAAATAACAATGGATTTTGCGCAATTGGTAATCCAAACTACAACCAAAACAATATAACTATTCTATACAAATTGGTTTAGTTGCTTTAACACAGCTGATAGTGTTTTCCATTCCCAAGACTTGAATTAAATGTGTACAAACTACTCTGTGAACCGTGTTATTGATCTCTAGAAATCTGACACATTTTCCTTGCACTTCATGAAAAAAGGAACAACCATTACTTTACACTAAAGTATCATATCGATGAGAAAAAATTAACCACATCCATGTCGATAAACACACTGATACTGTAATACACTGAAACACTGGAGCCTTACAAATCATAATAATGTAAAAAATACTTTGAACGTCTGTATGTGGATCAGCAGTACTGTCCTGTGAGTTAATGAAGGGAATTTTTACTGACACTACCAACGCAAATGACTACGCATGTAAACCTATTCAAATGTATATGCAAAATGAGGAAAAAAAAACAGCGATGCATTAGAATGTTTCTATTTCAAAGTATTTTTATTCTCGAGACTACCTTTTTTAAAATACGTAATATGAGTGCTTCATAACTGCTCCGCCCACATACACATTTATTGATTACTGTTAAATTATCCATATATTTGTGTCTGTGGCATAAGTGCATTTTAAGCAAAGGACTGACTTATATACAACTAACAATTAGAAGTAAAATTCTAGTTAACAAGTCACCCATGCTATCTGCAACATATAAAGACATGTTAATGAATGACAATTATATCCTGCTTAACTGCCTAGTAAAACATCAAACCTTTTTTGTAGATTTTACATCTTAATGTTAATTTTAATCTCTTTAATATGTACACAACTGCAGGCTGAGTCCTAGGCCTGGTCAATAATCAAGAAAAAAATTGAGCCATGTAGTTTACAATATAGTTAACTTAAAATAACCATGATCAGTTATTAAACTGTATCACCAGTTGATTTCCTTTCACATTTTGAAAGAACATCCTGAAATCTAACAAAGCAAAATCATACATACAAAATGATAATGAAACCCCTAGAGCAATAAGACTTCATAGAATTATTGTCCATTTATGGATTTTTTTCTATTGAATTGTTGCTACTAAAAATATTTTAAGAATTCAATCTTGCTTTTTCCTGAAATTACACAGCATCACCTAGTTTCTCTAGTATACACTACATAAGCCATCACTAGACAGCACTACCTGCAAAAGAGTGCTACATATTTTCAAATTGATCCACATAAAATCACAAAACTCCCTTGTTGCATTTAACCTATTTCCACAATACCATGTCTATTTAACCTAAATGGAAACAATTACATTTTCAATGTATCTGCAAATAAGCTCAATACTCACCAATCATTATAAATTCATATTAGGAAAATCATCTCTGCTCCCCAAGATGATTTTGAGCTGAAACACTTGCCTGCAACATATTTGATTGACAATGCAATCATTGTCATGCTTAGAAGAAGTGAACCTTGTTGAGAAAGCATTTACTCCCAACTCCTTTGCAGATATGAAACCTCCCCCAGTTAGTATCGGTACTTTGTGGCTTTTCAGTTTCATCAAAAACGTGAAAACACAATCACAAAATGAAATCTTTTTGTATTATTTTATTTAAAAGACAAGGTAGGAGCCATTCAGACACATTTTATGACATTAAATCTCCATATCTCAGCTGTTTCTCCTCTCTCCATGTTCCCCAACTGCTTTTACATTTGCCTCATTTTTTTCTTTTTTCCTGAAAGTAAAAGCCAGAAAACATATTGTAAACTATAATATAACGATTACATTAAGATTCGTCTTAAACTATGACTACTATGTTTGAGGAAGAAAAAAAAAGAACCAAGAGGCCAAACCTTTTCCCTTTGTCAGGTTTCTTTTTCGTGAGAAAGCGGGGTGTTGTGCGGATTGTCGATCTCCTTGGCGGTTTCTTCTCAAGCTGTCGTTTCACTTTGCTGTGGAGACAAAATTGTTTAAAAAGAAAGCCAAGCACAAATTTCACCCAGGACTTAATATCTAAAGATTGCTACAATTTCAATAAATAAATAGAATTTCAATAAACGTGCCATCTTCTCTTTAGAAAAAATTATCAAGAGAAGAGATACTAAATGTGGTTTAGAATTCACAAGGGTGGACAACATCCAAATTGCCTCTGATCTGCAAGACATCATTGACTGTACCTTTTTAATTTCTTGAATCCAATCATGTAATCCGGCACAGGACATCCAGCTTGTTTTATTACAGTTGCAATGCTAAGGTTAAAAATGATGGACAGAATAAACAAATTTACTACAGAGCTTACCTTCTGTATCATGATCCAAACAACTAATTCACTGTAGGCTGTTATAATAGGTACCTGCGCAGAAGTGGTTTGTCATTCTCTGTAAAAAATGTGATGGCTTTCCCCTTATGGCCTGCTCTTCCAGTGCGACCTATATAAGGGCAAGGAGTAAACCCAATGATTTACATTTGTCAAGATATTAAAAATGTCCTCAAACTGGACCATATTTTTGCCATTTCAAGTACAGTCATAATTTGTGCTGTACTGACCTATCCGATGAATGTACTCCACTGCGCTAGTGGGGAAGTCGTAGTTAACAACCAGATTGACTCCTTTGAAGTCGATGCCTCTGGCCATTAATGCCGTACAGATCAGTACCCAAATCTTACCACAGCGAAAACTGCTTACCACGTTGTCTCTCTAAACACATTAACAGGAGATAAAAAATTAATAAATAAAAAAAATCACACACATCGTCACTATGCATTGGAAGTGTGCAAGTTTTCGTTAAACACAAAGTTTATCAAACCCTTCAAAAAGGACAAGATTGTTTTTTACATGAGCAAGATTTATCATTCATCAAAAGTGTCAACACTATAACATAGGATTTTACATTATTTATCAGACAGTTGATGCCTCGGGCAGTTTAGAGGTGAAAACACTTTAAAACATTTAAAGCAGAAGCAGCAGTCTTATGAGCCTGTATAAAATTTATTTTTTTTAAGTGACAAAAGAAATTTCCCCTGACATTTCACGCCTCCAGTTTTCAACAAACCACTGGGTATCTTCTTGGAAACACTGTTTACATTCAAGTGCACTAATTCCCGCTACAGTGTGGGGCAAGATGACTGAAAAGGATACCTAACAACTTTGATCTCGCAAAGGTGGTCACACCCCTACATAACAGCTTTTATAACTGCTCCCAAAGTTTTTCCTCTGGTACAGATGAGTGTACACTTCGACTAGTGTTATGTATTATTTTATTTAACGTCTTTTTCACCTTCACACCGTGAAAAACTGAAATAGAACAAACACATCTTTTACATTAGCAGTGCATCTCCATAGCTAACAATCGTTCTTAATTGATTTACAATTACCACACTTGTTAAACGACAAACCCAAACATACCGTGTGCACTTTTGGTCCAGAAATTAGGAGAAGTTAGGTTTTAAACGCTTTCTTCTGTGTGCAGCTTTCTACGTCTACGATTTTTATCTTCCTCTCACAACCCTTCACATGGCCACACAACGTGCAGCTCACAGCTCGAGCAATAAGCGAGATTACTGAATGGTACACATTTGCTTACATATACATATTCATACATACAGAATAGAACATAAATCCCGAAAGGCTGCCTCTCCAGTAATAAACACGGACACCAGATACACAAATCCAATTTCCTGCGACAGCTACAGCTTTACAAAGGCCAGTCTTTGCTGAGCCTTTGTGTGTTACATGTGTGCCAAGATTGCTGGAGAAGGGTATTTAAGTGTTGATTTTTAGTGGCTACGCCAATATGAATATCTGATATTATAAAATGCTAACCTGAGGAGAGGCTTAGAGCTCAGGTAGAAGAGGACAGGTGTTTATAAACTATTCTGGTGCTGATGCCATGCAAATGTTTCAGATAACGCTGAATGCTAATGTTATGTACATACCTTGTGCAACTGTTGTCTACATGCGTCTATATAAATGTCCAATTCTGTCTGGACGGGACATCTGTTACACATCTTATATGTATATAAACTTGAGTTTTTATTTTTGTATTTATATTTAATATTTGTGTATTTTCACAGATGTATTCATACATTTTGTATACAGGTGTATGCAGAATGCTGAGAACCTTTTCATAATTTATCATACTTTCAGACCAATGTTAAAAAGGCATTTAAATTTAAATCTTACATTTCTTGACCCAAAAACTATTAGTTTTATTTTTTTCAGAGGGAAGGACTTCAACCAAAAAGTTATCTTGTATCAGCAGTTTCACATAGCTGTCAGACTAAAATACATATATTTCATCAATGTACTTTAGTATATTAACCTTGTAATTATTATAACATTAATATTATTTAATACACATTACATATGCTATTAAATGTTATCTTTATGGTTCATTTATAAGTCTGATTTTCTGTATTGGAAGGTTGCTGGCCATACTGGCTATGTCCTGTAGGGGATCAGAATTTCAGCGCTCTTTGGCACTTAACCGGATTAGAGGTGAATTAAGACCTACTTATTCAGGTTAGCTTTTAATTTACCTGTGACTTCTGCATTTTACTATGTTTTAATTATTGGATTTATCTTTTATTTTTGTATTCATTTGTTCCATATCATTTCATTGCAGTATTATCCACCAGTCCATCTGCATCCACCAAGATCTGGGCAGTCTGACTAAAATACTGCGAATCGCTTTCAATGTCACAAAAAGGAAATAACACTGAACAGAACACACCGCTATTTTCTTGGAACCAACCTGTTGTTGTGTGCGGTCAGCATGGATCACATCCACATTGATGCCCTCATACACCAGCTCATGGAACAATTCACGGGCACGCTCAATGGACTGCACAAACACCAGCATTGGTGGCAGGAAACCCTGTTAAGAACAGTGGGGAAAACACAGCAGCAGTAGTAGTTATGGAAGGAGTTCGCTCTGACTCCAGGACAAAGGATATCCAACTGCATCATTATAATTCTTCAAAAAAATCAGACACCATTTTAAAATCGTTGGAAAATGAAGTGTGCATCCATGTTTTAAATGAATTGCACGTGAATCTTCTAAGGACCACTGGTCGTGGTTCATGGCTAAAAATAATGTTCATCAGTCAGTGCTTTCGTGTTAGTCCCATACCTTCTTAATGAGATCCCTCATGGCGAGCAGTTTGCCATTCTCTGCACCTACGAACAGAAGCTCCTGCTCTACTGTCTCTGCTGCAGAGTTCCTATGGACGTAAACACGGTGAATAAGACTATTATTCACATGCAAAACAACCTATTAAGCAGGAAAGAACATTGGCATTTTCCAAGACCAAGTTATGGGTGACAACAAGCTAGTGATGAGATACCTGTAAAGCTGATCTGCATGGAACTAGATAACACTGATAAGACTGCTCAGATATCAAGTGTCCATTTGCTGGAAAGGTTATTCATTAATCTAATTTACAAACAAAAGCACACTAAATCAGGCTGTGTACATTAGACATCGTACATTTCATTTTCTGGTTTTATGTATGAAAAAGCTGGACTGGCTAATGACATGACAAATGTTATAACAACGGCTGAACTGATTTAGTGGCTTCGCTATACATAAAAAGAGTAAACCAAGCTTTTCAATAAATGTGTCATGTTTTTTTTTTTTACCTGGGCCCAATGTTCACACACACAAGGTTGTCCAGATTGAGCTTGCACCACTGCTCTACCTCCATGGTGTAGGTGGCGCTGAAAAGTGCTCGGCGGATCTTGGGAGAGGAGCAAGCCTGGAAGATGGTGGCCAGCTGCTCCCTAAAGCCAGTCTTGCCGTCCTCAAACAGCTTATCGGACTCGTCGACCACCAGCCACTCCACACTTCACAAAACAAGAGAACAAAGCAGCTTTAACTGAAGGTTTGGTCAATATACCTTACCTCAGACCTGGTTCAAATACAGTAGCAGTGAATTTTAATTACCACCTATACTGCATACTTGTGCTGTTAAGACGAAGCCCAACTCATTTAAATGCACCCCAATAGGCCAAGTTCTGCAACGCAACATGCCGACTATTACTTGACTGCCTTAGTGTACATCACTATAAGGCTGCATTTGATACAATTAGATATCCAGTGCTGCTTGAACATTTGTGAACTCCTTGAGTAGTTTAGATTTTTCTGTTGTTTTACCATGATTCTCTTATTTTATCATCACCAGTTTGTATACGAAGTGTGATGTTTATGTTCATTAGTTCCATTTTGAAACATGAAATCAGAACATCAGCAAACGTAAATGAACCACAGCTGCACTGGTAAAGTCAATTAGGTAAAAGACTAAGGTGAAACATGAGTGCTCAAGTCATCAGTTAAGCAGACCAGTCAAATCAGACATCCTTGGGAAAAGATTTGAGCCACCCTGATTAAAGGGGAGAGGAAACAAACCAAACCACTGTAATGCCAAGACGTAAATCACACAGATCAACAATGCCAAGAGGAAAGGAGACATCCTATGACATCAGAAAGAAGGTAGTAACAGCCCATCAGTCTGGGGAAAGTTGCAGGACCATCTCCATCCACTGGAAAATGAATCATTTACAAACGGAGGGCTCTCAGCATCACTGCAACTCTGCTAACAAGTGGACGGCCATCAAAATGTGCACCAAGAAGCACCAGAAAAATAATTCTGGTAAAGGCCAAACCATGCATCACCTTCAGAGAGTTGCAAACCTCTGGCAGGACCTGAGATAAATGTACATGCATCTACAATAACACAAAAAAGACATGGCATTCATGGGAGAGTTCCTAGAAGGAAGCCTCTGCTCTCAAGAAAGAACAAAGTTGCCCCTTGTAACTTTACCAGAGAGCACTTGGACAAACCAGAGGCAAACAGATGAGTGCATTATTGCATAATTGGATTATTTGGCCACAATCACAGGTGCCATGTTTGGAGAAAAGTGAACACTAGGGGTGACCTGCAATAGTCGCTGATTCGACTATAGTCGACTATACCAGTCGACTATGAACGTCATAGTCGAATGTACCATTCTAACTGCATGGGGGTGCCCAAGGATGCAGCTAAGCATTAGTTGTTACATGAAATGTCGTTTTCGTTATATATAGCCTTTTGTCAAATAAAATCATCCTAATTTCTGTGAATAAATATTTTTAAATGATCTTTGCGCATTAACAATAGGCATCTTCCTTACTACACATTAATAAATCACACCCTGCTGTTGCACAATCCAAATGAGCGAAGCTGAACATGCTACAGCATCTGCCGAGATTAATGGCTACTAAAAAACTTTTGAAATTTTTTTTGAAAAACATAAAGATGAATCAAACAAAGTAAAGTGCAAGTTATGTCATCAACGTCTTTCATTTCGCATGACAACAACCAACATGGCATACCATTTAAAACGCGTAAGGCGAAAAAAAACTTGTCGTTTCAGTCATGTCGTCTCGTCGCGTCTCGGCAAGTAGGCCTATAAACATTTTTTGTTGTTGTTTGCTTTTTAAACCCCGTTACTTGAACCTTTCCTTATATTTTTTTGCTGTTGTGTAGCAATTTTTTAGTATTTTCAGGCAGGCATATTTTATTAAAAATATTTTTGACATTTTGCACAGTGCCTGTCTGAAAATTTGATATGCGCAATGCGCACTGACGGTTAATGTTCTCTAACGTTTTATTAAAAAATTAATAAGTAAATAAATAAAAGCGGAATAAAGCCAACCTACCGTGTTTATTCATTTATCTGAGTGTTTTAGGTTTTTACTTTGAAGAGGAAAAAAGTCCTGAATGAGAACGGGATCCTGTTTAAGGTGCTCTAAATAAAAAAAATTTTAAAAACCCGATTCGACTATTAGTTGACTAAAGGGAAAAGCTGACGAATCAGATTCGACTATGAAAATCCTTAGTTGAATACACCCCTAGTGAACACTGCAGAACCTCCTCCCAAAAGTGAAGCATGGTGGTGGAAATGTGAAGGTCTGGCCCTGCTTTTCTGCCTCTGGAACTGGAGGACTCCATATTAACAAGGGAATCATCAATTTCCAGGCCTGCCAACAAAATCTTAACTAGAATCTACTGCAATCAGTCAGGGAGTTGAAGCTGGAACAAATATGGATTATACAACAAGACAAAGATCCAAAGAAGTCCAGCAAATCTACCAAGGAACGGCTTAAGAGAAAGAAGATTTGTACTCTGGATTGGCACTGTCAAAGTCCAGACCTCAATTCCATAAAAATGCTGTGGCAATAATTTGCTATAAAAAGTCTCCATCTTTACACAACAATTCAGGTTATGTTAGCAAACCAACTTAGGCTTACCTGCTTAGATCTATAGCTGGTGGGTCCTGGTTAAGCAGGTATATCAGCCTATTAGGAGTTGTCACCAGTATGTCTGAGGGTGAAAGAAATATATTTTTTCAAAAACAAATCAGCACAATCGTGGCCGGAATATGTGGTTCAAGATAAGGTAACTTACCAAACTTCTTGGCTGACTTTGGACCATATTTTTTGACTGCATCCACTCCTTTGTTAATGATGTGAACCCTGAAGCCCATACCCTCAGACAGTTTCAGCAACTCTCTGTGTGTCTACAAGCAAAAGAACAACCAAATGAAGAAGAGATTGCCTTATCCCTGGGCAGGGATGGAAAGTAACTAATTACATTTACTCACATTACTGTAATTGAGTACTTTTTATGAGTAATTTTCTGAGTAGTTTTTGAAATATGTAATTTTTACTTTTACTTGAGTACATTTTGACCCAAGTAGTTTTACTTCACTACATTTGAACACCCTCACATTACTGAGTAAAAAAATATTGATGGTGAAAAATTAAATGCGGGCAGAAATTTAAACTTCTGAGTCCCAGAACTGAAGGCCAATTGCATGGCCTTGCGCGCGCCCTTTCCATTGTCTCATAATCAGGTCGTAATCTGGTGCACTTTTTTTCCAAAAGGATGAGATTGTTCTATCTTTAAATCTTCTATTTATCAGGTTCTGTGGGATCCTGTGGACATTTTATTGTGAAAAGTGGAATCCTGTGGGCACTGTATTTTGAATAGTTGGATCCTGTGCGCATTTTGTTTTATTTTGAGATGTGGGATCCTGTGGTCATTTTATATTTTATTTTGAGTTGTGGCAACCTGTGGGCATTTCATTGTGAATAGTGGGATCCGGTGGGCACTGTATTTTGAATAGTTGGATCCTGTGAGCACTTACTTTTAAATTGTGGGATCCTATGAGCATTTTTTAATTTTTGATGTGGGATCCTGTGGGCATTTTATTGTGAGTAGTGGAATCTTGTTGCATTTTAGTTTGATTTGTGGCATCTTGTGGGCACTTAATTTTGTGTGCATTTTGTTTTTTGAATAATTTGTCATTTAAATTTCTTTATTCTTATCATAGTGTTGTCCGTTGGACAACAGGACTGAACATTGTTTGCACTTTATGGTACAGGTTGTGTCCTTGTGCTGTGAGGAAGTATGTTCCTGAGCCCAGCTGATCTTTTTGCAAGTGTGGATGTGCACTTAAATACACTTTGAAATCGATTAAAACAACTTTTGCTGAATTTGGTTGATGATTCATCCATGCATTAAATAACTGAAAGTAACTTAGTAACTTTTACTCAAATTACATTTTAAATGAAGTAATTTTGTACTTTTACTCGAGTAAATTTAGAGATGGGTAATTTTACTTTTACTCTGAGTAGATTTTAGGCAAAGTAATTATACTTTTACTCAATTACAATTTTTCAGTACTCTTTCCACCTCTGTCCCTGGGTAAACAAGTCAGCTCCATGGTTTTATGGTTACGACCAGTACCGGTATGGTTACGACCGGTGTGTGACCCCAACATTATAATATCTCACCTGGCTGGCCAGCTCTCTGGTGGGAGCTACGATGAGGGCCCTGAAACCCTTATTAATCGGCTGGTGCAGATGGGCAAGCAGGGGAAGGCAAAAGGCTATAGTTTTACCAGAGCCTGTGGGGGCACATGCTAGGATCTCTCGCCTCTGAAACATAAAAAAGACATTAATGTCTCAATGTCACTTTCATTTTAACATATGGTGAGAGCTGAGAAAGGTTAGCCTACATGCATCATGAGTGGTATGGCCTGCATCTGAATGGGCGTGGGGGTTTGGAAGCCCGCTGCTTTGATGTTCTGAATGATTCTTGTGTCCAGGTCATATTCCTGTCGAAGCTCTTCAAAGGTGGTAAAAGGATCTGGGATATCTGTGCCATGGACATTAATCCTGTTCTTGTGCCTTATCTGATTGACCTGAAATTAACAGCACACACTGCTCAATCATCACACGAAACGGGTGTTTGTGAACTGTGCCCGAAAAAGGGTGATGTTTGTTTACATCTCTTTTTTTACTGCTACAGTATAAGAGTAGTTTTTTTAATTTAGAGTTTTTACCTTCTCTAAATGAAGCTGTTTTAGTCTGTTTAGCGAGGGCCTGTCTTTAGCTTTTGTCTTCGGTCCTTCTGCCTTCTTGCCTTGTGAAGACGTCCACTGAATTCCCCCTTTCTCTGGGTCTTCTTCGTCATCACTAGTGGATTCATCAGTCTCTGCATCTATGTAGACAGAGAGGAGTTAGAAAAAAAATCTTGCTGTTTATGATTTGGGAATGTACATCTAATTCAGTATGCTCTACTAAGCAAGTGTGTTCTAGCAGTGTACACGCAAGACAAACGGAATAAACTTTGGATGGACATAAGTCTAAAAACCATTTTCAGAAATACAATAATATAAATACATGTTTGAGTGAAGACAAGTTTATACATACAGCTACAGCTATATTAAATTGCAAAGGGAACAGTATAGGTGCTGCCATTTAGGAATTGACAGCATCATTACTAAATATTAAAGCAACAATATACAAAGCATTATGTATAAAACTGCATCTGTTCGGAGTGGCAGGACAGCGTGGGTCTCTTACCCTCAGTTTTCCTTTTTTTCCCTTTCCTTTTCTTCTTTGGTGCGCTCAACGGTTCATCCCCATCACAACCTTTACGTTTTTCTGTGACTGCTTGTCCTTCCTCTGCCTTTTCCTCTTCATCGTCATCGCATGTGCCCCCTATATCCCTCTCATCTTCTGCCTTTATGCCAAAGAAGCTAATACCGGTCAAGGGGTTGGCGATATCTTTCCTCTGAGACCTCACCACCTGTTTAATTGATAATGAGAAGGATGAAGGAAAGAAAGAAACATCTTAGATCAATGAACTCAAAATAGGCCATGCTTACAAAACCTTGAGCATTATTTAGATACAGCAATATTACAAACTACTAGCCAAGACGAACCACTGACTGTAGTTAAAATGATTTAAAGGGAGAAGTTTGCACATAAGTGTGCAATACCATGATTATTTTATATTTTCAAGACACCTAGGTAGGCCTGCCTTGTTTTCTAACTAGCTACCTAGCTTAGCTAAGAAAATTGATTAGCTAGCTACTTAATACAAACGTTTTCTAGCGTGATCTTATCTTACGTGTCATATATGCGCCAATTTATCTCAAATACTCATTTGAAAAATTTGCCTAGCTTATTAAAATATTACCTAGCTATATACGTAGATAACTATCTGACAAAATCATCTTTGGGTGGTTGACTGGGAACTAACGTTCAAGGTACCTAGTTAGGCTAACGTTGCACTCATAGAAACACATGTTAGCCAGGGCTAGCAAACTTTATTAAAGACCTTCATGCATCGCCTATATACACCTACTACTCAGGAAAAGATTCAGAGCGAAAGGTTATGTAGACGTCACCTTAAATCTTTCCGCATCTTTTCCAAAACGTTTAAAATCAAATTTTGCACCAGCACCAAGCCTCTTGAACAACTCCACTGCGTCCATTGAGCCTCCGAACACGTCGAATAAATCAGGCGTTAATAATCGACTGTAGAGTTGCCACGACGTGCAGCTCGACGGTCGATTATCGTTACACGTTTTGAATTACTGTCTAATATCCACTAGGGTGCGCTGCTTCTTTTCTAACTGTGGCGCAGCAGCACGACAGTGTCACATAACGTCAATGAAGGTCTTCGCAATAAGCTACAAAGTTAGCTAACGTTCTTCACATTCTTTATGAACCATTTTGAAATGGTTCAGCCCGACGCCAAATAAGGTTCCCGTAGCAGATCAATTCTGGACAATCCCTCCCACCCTCTCAGTGAAGAACTGTGGCAGATGGGCAGTTTATTTAGTCATAAACTCATTCCACGTAAGTGCAAGACGGAGCGCTTCAGACGTTCTTTTGTGCACACTGCAATCAGACAGTCTGTCCTCACACTGATCACACTCCTCACAAAATATCTCTCTCCTCCTCTTTATATTGAACTAGACTTGTTGTGAATCATTACACACTGCACGCTTATGTGTATACACTGTTTATACTAAAAACACTTGTTGTTAATACTAAATATCTAAATATATTTAGATATTACTATAACTAAATATCTATTTTATATTGCACACTTTGTAGTTGATATAATTTACTGATTACTATTATTATTATTTGTGGTAGCTTTTTTGCATTTGTTTTTAACAAAAGTACATATTTATATATTACTATATTTATATATTATAGTAAAATATTCTACTATACTACTATGGTATATCATATATTATGTAACAATAATTATACTGTATATCACTGAATTCTGCTGGTATATCATATATTATGTAACAGTAAATATACTGTATATCAGTGCGGCACTGATATTGCATTTAGTCCCATTAGTCTCCACGTCATTAACCTGCGACTGTCACATTCATTACACTCCATATCATTAACCAGTGCACAGCACTAAAGGATGGGGAGTTACTGGTGCAATTGTAATTGTAAATAGTATTGTAGTGTCCCCAAGGGCTGTGTCTCTGTTTTTGTTGTTGTTTTTATTCTTCTTCTTATATTCTTTTTTCAGCCTTTATCTGTGTCTGTTCTGTGCAGTAGCTGCTCCTGTAACAAATTTATCCCATGTGGATTAATTAAAGAATCTTATGTATAATCATTCCCAAACCTTTCAAATGTAGGAATAGGCTTGATTCTGTTATTGGCTCTTTTAGGGCTACACTACTGAGAATAGAATAGAATAGAATAGAATAGAATAGAATAGAATAGAATACAGGTAATGTATTTTCCATTTGTTTATATTCAAATTTTCCATTTTAATAGTAATTTAGATTATATAGCTAGGGAGTTATCATGTACTTATGTGTATTTATTTGAATTTTATTTTTATATATAACTATTGATTTGATGTTTTTATTTTAACACATAGAACAATAGCAGTTGTCATCAGTCTTGTGGTCAGGGAAACTATAACTTTCCTCATTTCCTCATTCCTCATGTAATAGTTAAACAAGCACAGAGGGAGTAAATGAAGAGACACCAAGCATAAGGTAAGAGACCATTTCATGTCTAAATTTTTCAATCAGCATCCACTTTATTTGGAACATTTATATCTTAGAAGCACGCTGTATGTGCTTAGTTTCTGACCACAGGTATGCAGTCAACTGTATTTTTGCATGGCAATCAATTCTCAACCCAGCATTGAAATTGCTACAGTTTAGTGTTACTGCTGTGTTGAGAATGGTCCAATGCTAAAATCACATCAAAGTCATCAGTGATCCTGTGGTTAGTAACTGAGGTGTGATGAATGTGATAACAACTATTTTGTACAGTACCTGTATACCTATAAAGTACAAATGTAAGATAGTTGTAGTAATATTACTTTCAGCCTGTTTGTCTATAGTTCAAATAGATGAAGTTTACAAATTTTTATTACGTTAAAGTATTTTTTTTATTTAAACTATAATGAGTTTTCATAATAAAATTATTAGCTTATCTGTTCTCCATTCAAATATGGTTATTGACCATTGAAACAGATATTGTTGAAATATGATGTGGTGAAAATTCAGCTTCTCGTTTTTTTTTTGTGTGACTCTGAAGTGACGTTTGATCTGGCTGTCACTGAATATTACAATATTGCACAATAATGAGGATATTGCTTCCAAAATTGCTTTACAGCTCTGGTAAGGTCACTTAATCCAGAAACGCAGTTCCCTTATCTTGAGGACACTACACAAACGTTTTAGTATTTCACTATCAAGGTGGCTTTGGTATAAACTGATATGCAGGCTATGCATGACACTGTATTTTTTTCCAGACCAAATTGGCTCACCTCTACAAATCTGCTGGACCTGGCAGAAAAAATAAAAAGGACGATTATCTAAGAATCCATTACCTGATGACCGGCTCGTCTTGGTTAAGAATGCCAGCAAATTTTGGACAAGGATGCTCCAAAGTAACCATATATCAGACTGTTTTCTTTATATCCATTACTGTTCAGGTTAGTTCATTTTCTTTAGAAAACTGCACTGTCAAAGGTGCCCTAAATGACACTGACCAGTTGAAAGTGCTTTGCTACAAAATGGATTTCTTTAAGGTTCCTTCTGAGATACCTAACAAGGTCAGATACTTGGATATTTCCTTCAACTCCATTTCAAGCATCAAAACCAGTGAATTTGACGATGTTTGGAACTTAAGACATCTGAACTTATCAGACAACAACATTTCATGGATACAAGAAGGAACATCTGAACACTTCCCCAACTTGACCAATCTTAATCTGGCCAATAACAAGTTTAAAAGTGTGTCAAGAGGTCTGCTACAAGGCCTAGCCAAGCTGCACATGCTACGCCTGGATGGAAATAGAATTGAAGAAATTGAGCAATTTTCTTTTAGCACCCTTCTGAATTTAAAGGTGTTGAACCTCACAAAAAATAATCTCAAACACATTGACAGTTTCAAGCCTGTGCTTTCATCACCGGTGTTGGAGGAATTGTTCATTGGATGTAACAACTTACATACATTTAACTCCTATGACATGTCGAGGTCACCCTTGTCACTACAAAAAATTGATTTATCTAGCAATCCTTTGATCAGATTCCAAATAACCGAAAACATTTTTCCAGTACTACACAACCTTGATATATCACGCTGTGGTCAAAACAGAGCCATATTATGGAACCTCACAGATAAGGTATATTTGAATTCAGTAACAACACTTTACATGAGTGGAATTCTTATTCCACCGGAGAGCATAGCCACATTTCTTCAGAGCTCGTCTTTAGCTTCATTGTATAAGATAAGACTAAGTCAAATCAGCTGGGTAACGGTAATGGCTCTTTTACAGTATGCATGTTCTCCTGAACTTAGGGTGTTACGATTGCAGGGAAACAACATCTCAGTGCTGACTGACCATATGTTTGAAGCATGTTTCAACCTAACAGAACTAGACTTGTCAGATAATGAAATATCTAAGTTATCTGCATCAATATTCAAAGGACTTACACAGCTGAAGGTAATGCGACTGCAACTCAATCAGATAGCACAGCTCCAACATACTTTCCCAATGCTCCCCACACTTGAGTTTATAGACCTCAGTAGAAATCAAATTAAATCATTGACCTGTTTGGACTTCGCCAACTTAACACAGTTGACCCGGCTCTACTTGTACAGTAACAGAATTTCAACAATTAATCCATGCATGTTCAAAGACCTGAATAATCTTCACGTTTTGAAGTTGGGCTCTAACAAATTGTTGACAGTTGACAATGCTTTCAAAAATTGTCTACCGTCCTTGAAGGATTTACAACTGGTATATAATAAATTAAGCAAGCTTGCAGATGGAACCTTTATGAGTTTGTCTAATCTGAAATCCTTGAGCATTTCTGACAATCAGATTTCTGAGATTGAAAGACATGCATTTGCAGGACTTATAAACCTAGATGAACTGTTACTTTCCTCAAACAGGATAACAGAGAAAAGTATCAGAGACACAGTGTTCTCAGGGATGCCCAACTTGAAAACCCTAGAGCTATTTAGTAATGTCATTTCATATACAGATGATAATTTGAAAAAGCCTCCTTTTATACATTTAAAGTCACTAAAATGTTTGTCCATTCATAGTCAAAGACGAGGTTTTGGTAAAATACCCTCAAATCTGCTTCAAGGTTTAAACTCCTTGGAAATGTTCTATGGTGGAAGCATGAACCTTAATCATCTACATCCTGATACATTTAACTCCACCCCAAAACTCTGGTTTTTGGACCTTTCCAAAAATGCATTTTCAGATGACAACTCAATTCCTCCAGAAGTGTTCCACCCAATACCAGGACTGGCTAAGCTCATTGTCTCAAGAGCTCAGCTGCATTCTTTGAACTTCCTGTTAAATGCAAGGCTCTCAAGATTGTCAGTTATACAAGCCTCTGAAAACATGTTGGATGTCATCAACCAGACACTGATTGAGTCTCTCCCTCGACTGAAATACCTTAACATGAAAAGAAATACCTTCACTTGTGACTGTAGCAATGCATATTTTATTGACTGGGCAATGAAAAGTAACTATACTCAGGTAGTGTATCTGAGCAGATATACCTGCAGTTACCCACCTTCACTGAGACGCATGAGACTTGTAGACCTCAATACAAATTCTTGTACTGTGAGTATAGACTTCATCTGTTTCATATGCACCTCTGTCTTAATCATCTTCACTCTTCTGACATCTTTTGTCTATCACTTCCTGTACTGGCAAGTGATTTATGCATATTACCTATTCCTTGCCTTCCTTCAAGACAGCAAGAAGAAACAGATGCATCAGCAACATGGATTTCAGTATGATGCTTTTATTTCCTACAATGCCCAAGATGAACATTGGGTTGTGAAGGAACTCCTCCCAAATTTGGAGGGAGAGCAGGGCTGGAGACTGTGTCTGCACCATAGGGACTTTGAGCCAGGAAAACCCATCATAGACAATATCATTGATGGAATATACAGTAGTCGTAAGACCATTTGCTTGATCACCCAGAATTACTTGAGGAGCACATGGTGCTCTAAGGAAATACAATTGGCAAACTTCAGACTATTTGATGAACAGAACGATGTGCTGATCTTAGTATTCCTGGAGGATATTTCTACCCACCATCTGTCTCCTTACCATCAAATGCGGAAACTGGTGAAGAAGAAGACCTATCTCAGGTGGCCCAAAGCTAGAGAAGACACCAGGGTATTTTGGCAGAAACTGAGACAGGCTTTAGAGGCCAAAGGAGGCCCAGAAGACGAGAATACTATTCTGGATATTAAGCGTTCAGACCAGCCCTAGAACAAGGCCTCTGTAATATGAAGGTTACCATGTATGTATTAGCAAAAAATCTTGTTTTTTGTCGACAAATGAAATTCAACATCAGACACTGTCTCACTGTTTTAGGGGAAAGAGTTTGGAGGGGTAAAGACTGACAGGAACTGTGTCAGCAGCAACTCTTCATCTTAAATTACTGACCTTTGAACCTAATGTGGGCACAGGAGGAGCTGACTAGGTATCCAGTCTTCAGAGTTGGGCTGAACAACACGCCTCCACACTTTCTGTCTCCACTTTGTCCCTATTGTCCATTTCCCAGCATGAATTCCTCCCTCTACATAAGAAGATAAAGTGACCTCATGCTATGCCCTGCTAATTTGAATACAGGAGAAAATTCCAACCTAGACTGCTGAGGCTGCTGCATTTGTTAATTGAAATAGAAGTTTCAATATTTTCTTGTCTTCATTTTTCTCATGTGAAATGTATGTAATCAATCCACAGAGAATCAAATGAGAATGAGAATGAGAATGAGAGGATACTTGTTAAGATCACTTTATGGCTTACACACTTTTACCAGTAGCGCTCCTTTGCTCTTATCACAAACTTCAATTTGCTTGGACAGATGATGTGAAGGATGAAGACTGGATAAAGAGGCAGTCTTAAAGCCACCATCTGGAATTTGTAGATCTGTGTAGTAAACATAAAATACCTACCAATAAACTTAAATACTATTTATCAAATCATATAAACAAAAAAAAAGCATCTAAGCAATATTGTCCTTTATTCTACTGAAGGTTTGTTCATCTTTGCAGAGGTCGAACTGTTGAAAGGCTGAACCCCTTTCTTCATCCTTGTAAAAAGTGCAATGGTCTTAAATCTGTAATTATGGTATATGTGCAAACCTCTGTGATTTATTTTTTTATACTGTTAACTGTATAATTTGTGTACATTATCCAAGCTCTTCACATCCAGCTTTGTGGTCAGATGTTCTAAAGATTTAGATACTGCTATACATATCTTAGTTATCTAGGGTTACACAAAAATTTTAATCATAATCTCTCTCTCTCTCTCTCTCTCTCTCTCTCTCTCTCTCTCTCTCTCTCTCTCTCTCTCTCTCTAATGGTACGCTGAGCCCATTAAAGTGTCAACAGCTAATTTTCTGTGAACAATTTACTTCCTGTCCATTATATTATCATTATATATCATCATTATATATTTCATTTTAATGTGGATATCTTGGATGTTGTTTATCCTTCTGGCAAAGTAGATCAGAAATCAAACTAATCTACTTTTACACAACATACTGTAAATTTGAATGGCATTTAAATGTAACTGTAATTGTTCTGTAATTTCCTTTTTTGTGAATTTCGGGTAACAAGTAACTGAATGAGGTTTTGGTTGCTATTGCCTCTAATATTCATATATTTTATTTACATGTTTAATGAATATATGTAATTAAATATCTATGTGATTTTACCATGTGTGATTTTAACTGTGTAACGTTAATGATGCCAATGGAAGCTAACAGGACCCCAGCTCTAAACTCCAGCTGGGCAATGGGAATAAGACGCGTGTGTTTGTCTAGCAAACCCCCCCCCCCCCCCCCCCCCCCCCACTCCATACAGTAAACGGGCAACTTGTGGCAGGTTATCCTTGGGAAAAATGCACATTTTAAATCACATGCTAGAAAGGGTGACGATGAAAGGGAAAACATAATGACTTCATTTGTTCTCTTCCTCAGGCTGGACGCTCAAATGATTTTTACACGCCCTTTGACCCAGAGGGTTAAAACAGAGGAAATAGACCTAATGGGGTGAATCTAAAGAAAACAAACCCTGCAATCCTGTCTGTCTTCCTTCTCATGCTTTCCTACAACCTCACAGTCTGCCTCAGTGCACTGCCATAGTAGTGGTGTCACATGAGCTGGGATATATTGCCAATATAAATCACATTAATGTCGCATCATAGTCAACATGGACAATCTCACCACTATGCTAGCCCTGTCTTATGCTGTATGTAATATACAGTCATGACATTTTTTTCTATTCCCCTAGAAAAAATTTATCAAACATCATTTTTGATGATTTTCTTTAAAAATAATTTCAATATACACTATTTTTACAAGACTATAAATATGATTGAAACAATTTAAGAATTTACCAAAAAGCAAACAAAGAAACCAAAAAAACATTTTTCACAATTATGCAATAGGGTAGTGTACAATCAGTCCCTGAGAGACAATAACATTGATTGCATCTTATGGGATGATCACTATGTGCAAGTCCTCTGGATGAGCAGATTGACAAAAAACAATAGCCTATTTTGTACCCTAAAAAATTAAAAATTTCATTATACAGACATGATTTGGAAAATCTTACTAGATCAAAACTTATGATTAACAAATATATGGTCCATGATAAATTGTCTATTATTTCCCCTTCTTGACCTCATACTGCCAAACAGTATGAAAAATAACTGAAATTACAATTTCAAAATATGGTGTAGCATATTATCCAGACAATTTAGGTAGAGATTATTCTCTGAGCTTGCAAGGCAGAGGGTTTGAGTACAGAGGTCCACGCGTGCCTTGCAGTGGGTCCGTGATACACCTCCATTCACCTTTTAAAGGAGGAAACCTAGCACAGGTTTCTGAATACACAGTGTTTAATAGACAGTGAGTATTGGTCAGCATGTGTGAGGATGTTTGATTTTCCTTGTTGTCTTAAATTCCTTAAAACGTGAACAGAGACTGCCTTGAAGCTGCAGAGATTTCATAGCCCATAAGGGCCATCAATCAGGCCACGGGGCTGAGTCGTCCAAATGTCCCAGAGAGCGCTCACAGATGCATCCCCTTGGCTGCAGTAGTATTCGTTTGCCGTCTGCTGCAGAAACAGTGCTCTGTCTGATGCTCCTATGCCTCGAGGGGTCACCATGGCTACTGTGGTAAGGCACTCCTGTTGCTTAGCTGCCAGGGAAGTTCTTTCACAGAAGTATGCTCTCACCAAGCTTGTAAAGGGCACTACGGCACAGGGACAGTGTGTTACAACACACAGTGAACACAGCCTCTTAAACAAATCACTGTACATATCCAGTGTTGTAGAAATATCACTGAATGTATGCAGTACTTGTGGGAAATTAGCAAAATTCACTAAATGCTGACATTCAGTACAATAACCAATGCACCAAT